>NC_046647.1:20425963-20770963 GCF_900324485.2 Mastacembelus armatus
TCACAACAGTCTCTCTCTCTGACTCTACAGACCAACGACAGTCACAACAGTCTCTCTCTCTGACTCTACAGACCAACCACAGTCACAACAGTCTCTCTCTCTCTGACTCTACAGACCAACCACACTCACAGCAGAGTCTCTCTCTGACTCTACAGACCAACCACAGTCACAACAGTCTCTCTCTCTGACTCTACAGACCAACGAGGGGCAACATTGTCACACATTGTATTTCATCTTTTTCAATTGAAATGGGTGCGGAGAGCAGCAGAAACTCTCTGCATGTCTTCATCTCTGTATTACAGAGCAACATTAGCAAACTCTGACCAGCAAAACATCCCACATCAATGGCTGCACAGTGAAATTTGCTTCTGACAGAGCTCCACCAGTTCCTGATCACTTCAGTCATTTGATTCTTTTTTAAAAAGCAAATGAAAATCAAATTGATGAGAACCATTTATCCATTAGAAAAAAACCACAAACCATTAGGAAAATCATGCATAAGTAATGGGTTCCAAAAACTCATCGTAAAACCAGGGAAATATCAGCAGGAAATTAGCAACAACACACAAATATTCCTCACAAGTCAGCAAAGAAATTTCTGCCCAATACATAAGTTCAAACCAGCAGTCGTTTAGTGGTGATAATCAAAAATAACTAACTGACAAGACATTTCAGGCAGACCAGTGGGTGCTCATGTGGAACATTAACATCATTTATTATGCTTGAACTACTGTCACTTCTCCTTTCCAACAGTCTGTGAATGACATTCAAAACAATCAGCTAATTTCCTCTTGTATGATCTGTGAGGCAACACATAAAAAAGCTTCTGTCACATACGTATATTAAGTAAGTGATATCTTTACAGTTAAGCAGGCAGCTTCATGCATGATTTAAGGTTTTCACACACTTTTCTGACGTTTTGTGAATGTGTGATTTTTGATGTAAACCAGTGTTTAAAGAAACACCAAAGCCACAAACAGAAATACAGCTGAAGTGCATTCTTCACATTTTCAAGCTGTATTTTCTGTCAGAGTTAAAGACATAAAATGATCAATTTGCTGATGTAAGATTCTTAGTCACCGACTCTTCATTTTTATCCAAGTGGGGCTCTATAAGCTGTTATGCTGAGTTAAATACAAAACTATGTGTTGACAGCTACAGTTTAAAAGGTTAATGCCTCAGCAACCAACTCTTTGCAACAGAGTTAGCACACAATGTGACCTCTGCAGCCTTTTAATAAACATTTAACCAGGGAGTAATTATAGCTGAGTTAAACAGTGTTCTCTCTCATTTGTGAGGTTAGTGAGTCTCCACTACTAAAAGCTCCTGATGCCATCAGGGCCTATGGTGATTTAAGACTGTCGCTTCAGTTAGAAGAGTAAAGATGAATTTATTCATATGCTGAACAGACACTTTGCTGACAGTATTCTGGACAATACTGACCTTAATTAAAAAGTACAGATAACACTGTCTACACAAACGTATTCTGCAGCAGAAAACGAGACAGAAACAGAAACACTTCTACATGTGCAGCATTTACTGTTATTATGATGCAATTTTAACACTGACTGGCTGTTGGTGTCACAATAACCTGTTGCTCAAGGGCGTTTTATTTTCTGCTTCCTGGCTAGCACCACTGAGCACAGCTGAAGCATAACAGCAAAAACAACCATGAAGAAGGAGAAAACTAAGACTGAAATTGTGATGAAGTTAAAAAAAAAAAAAAAAAGAAATTCCCCCACTAAAGTTAAGAAATGTTCTGTATGCAAATAAAATGTAGAGCAACCTCAGTAAAGCTGAATGCACCGCACAGTTTACAGTAAGTCCTGAAAATAGTCTCTCACTATTTTCTCATGTGAAACCAGAAGTTTCACCTGGATTGTACATGATCTCTGAGAGCTGTCAGCATCAACGTAGGAAATGTGGGGAAAAGCCATGGAAGCAGAGATAAAACACATAAATCAGACACTGAAAACACTTTTTGTCAGGAAGAATTCCTGGAATGCATTTACCACTCCAGATAGTAGTATCACAGAATGTACGTCCTATACAGTCACACCCAACAACACTGCTAGGCTTCCTGTTCTGATGTACAATAAATGTGACTTCGTAAGTGATACGAATATAGTAGAGGTGGAAGTGACTACCTGCAGCTATCCACAGGCTCAACATACAGTAGTTGCTCCCCTGAGATGTCAGTAGCAGTAGTTACTGTACAGGGTTCTGGTAAAGGTCAGACAGATCACGTATCCTAACTTACATATTCGGCCCATTGGAAAGGCTTTCAAAACAACATGTGCACCATGTGACACACATGAACTCTTTGCAGCTGCAGACAGCCTGTAGTTCATGGCACAAAATGAAGATTAGATCTGGCATGAGGGTTAAATGCCTTTATCAGATCAGTCACCTCAAACATGAGCCTGTTCTGTGCAAACTGACACCTTGCAGATACGGAAACTTCATGGTTTTGTTTTGGGGACTGAGAATCAACCAAGAATTGACATGTGGCATTACATAACCCAGCGTGTGTGGCCACCCAAACATTACACCCATATGTTATTGCTAAATGCCTGAAAAATAATAAAATGTACGGTTGGTTAAAGATTTTCTACCTTGCTTGAAATGCGACACAGAACAATTTATTCCTTGTTCATGATGTAAAAACAGATTTTGAAAGAGAAAGGGGCCATAGCCATGTCTGTGTGGTTGCAATCAGCTTCTCAACGCCCAGGCTGTGCAACAGAAATGGTTTTAGGGACTTAATGAGCAGGGCTTGTTGACAAGAAGGTGGAGTATCCTCTGAAAAACAAACAGGTAGTGAAGTGCTACTGAGAAGTGGGAGATCAGTGGATGAGAGCTCCAGTCCACTCCTGAATCACTTAACATGCGTGCCAGTGTTGGCTCCTTTGGTCTCTGTCTGAGTCCACATGGTTTTTGAGTGCGGGTACAACATATGTGAGTGCGTCACACTTTCTGTTTGTGGGTAACCACATGCACCTTCTTATCCACCTTATATGGGTATGTGAGGGGATATGAGGTGAGGGGGATTTCCTCCTAAAACAGACCTATTTCAGGAAAGCGGTGCTGCTTCTCTGTAAAAACCCCTGTGACATCAATTGTCTTGATAAAAAATTGATGGTAATTGTTAAACATCAAACAAGAAACGCAAAAACAAAAAAAAAAAGAATCTTAGGACATAAATTGAAAAATAAATCACATATCCTATTGGGACATTTAGTAAATCACTGTTTGTTGCACAAAACGTGGAGCAGAACTGTGGCTTTGTGTGGCTACAGTGGCTTGTGTGGAGGAGGAAGGCCAAGCTTGTGATGACTGTTTACCCAGCCCCACTCTGACTGAACACTGCCACTATTCATCCCATGCCAACACCCTAAGGAGCCCAGTGGAAAACTGTACACACATGCAAGACCTATAATGCCACAGACGTTTCAGCAGCATACAGTATGGTCCCTCTGAGGAAAGACAGGGAAATAATTTGTATTCATCAATATGATTTAGTTGCACCCTGCCTGTGACACTGGACAGGTATAATTTCTTATAGTTGACTGATATTTGTTTATGTGTTTTAAGGTGAATTGCATTTGGTTTTAGTTTCAGGTTCTCTCACTGACACACAGACACATCTGTACCTGGGACGATGTGGAGGAAAAGTTCTGTGAACTGGAGCACATGGTGTTCCAAGAACCGCAGGAGAAATAAAAACCAAATCACTGAGAATACTGCTGGTGACTGCACAGCAGCAAATGTTGCACGATTGCATTTGAGCATTATGACTGTCAGGCAGGTAAATGGACCATTACAGCTGAAATGAAATGAGCTTTCATGTACATTAAACAAACAAAAATGGCTTCACAGATATTATGGGAGAAGGTGTAAAAAGTACAACGGCTCCATCTTGTGGGCAGATGGTTTGTTTTTACTGATGAACCTGATGCCAGTGACCTTGTGTAGCTGTAGGTCTCTGGTCTTAAACAGTGAACTTATTCATTTTTCATACTTTTTTTCATCTATATTATACTATGAGGCCAAAACATTGACATTATTGTGATTTAATCCTTTTTAAAAAAATTCAGATACTGTCACCCTTTTAGGACGCTAAGAATCCATCAACCTAAACAACCTGACATGAAAAGATTGTTTTTCGTGGAACTGCTCATAGCTCATGAACACACACTAAGGCCATGATCCCTGCAACAGGATGATTTAAAAGGGGCCATAAGGAAAAAAACGAGGCATTTGCTTAAATGACGCTTAATATCATCTTATCTCTGGTGCTTCCACTAATCTCTGTCTCACACCTTTAGGTAGATGGACAGGAGATTGATTAGAAGGTGAGAGGAGACAGATGGAGAGAGGTGTAGCACCAGGTGAAGACTTGTAATGACTGTGCTCAGTAAACGGATTAAGAAAGGGCACTGGTAGGTATCCTTCAACCAGCTTCATCTGTCAAATCCCCAAACTCTTGCAGCTGACCTGAGGACAGGCCTTAAAACCTTTAGAGGCAAAAGTTTGGGAGCTTTCCATGTGTGCTACTGGAGCAGAGAGATCAGATGTGCAAATGGACACTGACAGATGATCTATTGAAGTTGACAGTGAACCAACAGTGAACGAGAGATTGTCCTCACTCATGTTTTCAAGCTCCCAGGTTTGAACTTCATGTATTCACCAGGCAAAACTTGTGTGGTGAACAGTGGTCAGAGCTTCCTCCTCCATCCCGTGTAGCAAAGCAAAAGACAGTTCACACACAACCTTCAGCAATAGCTCACAAAGCAAAGAGTAGCTTGAAAGTTTTGTTATTTTCAAATGCATCAAACAACATTTAATTCTGAGTTGGGTTGGGACGAGTCACTCCTGTACAACATATTCACGTCATGACTTTTGCTGCTTTTGGCCTTTTCCATACAGGAACAGGTACAGGATTCTGAAACTCAGCACTTGCGCTGTGTTTAAGTTAATCTGCAAATCAGATTGAGGCCATTCAGATCAGCATCATGTCAAGTGAAAAGCCACTGGACCATATGGACCATCTGGCCAACAGCAACACTGACAACTGTAAAATCACAACACCTCCTGATGATAAGAAGATAAGGCTTTCAGAGAGTGTGTGTGTGTGTGTGTGTGTGTGTGTGTGTGTGTGTCAGTGAAGTGGATCTCTCCTGGTGTCCTACACTGACTCAGTGTGCAGATTGAGGTGACAGAGAACACAGCAAAGTCCCCATTGGGTCTGGACAACAAAAGCAGCAATGTACCGATCACCATCTCTGCAAATCAAGGAAATAATGGCACTGTGTGGAGGAGAGAGAGATCATTACGCTGTTGGAGAGGAGGACTGTATGAGCGAGGTGAGGACTGAACGATGCAAAACTCCTCAGGTCCAGCTTTAAACTACATTTAAAACTATCTGCAAAAACTGTACACGAGGTGATAACTATTAATTTATGCACAGATTCTTATTCAGTGAGTTATTTAGGGTTAATTTGTTTTATGTAGTGGAAGAAAACTGAATATATAAATAAGCCACATACATAAATGCAACCTGTTCTGCAGTTGGAAGTATGAATAAATTGCAGTATCTTTTAACACAATGAGTAGTACAAATACAGAGTACATCTTCCCCTTTGTCACAGACATTTATTCACAAAGCAGATTTGTGTGCCACATTGTATTTTCATCTATTTTGATAAAAAAAAGAAATGGAATTCCCCTCGCTGGGCTGTTTTCAGACATTCTGAAACCAGGTCTGCGCTAAAGCGCTTTACTCAGACAGCTACAATACTTTGTGGTTACAAGTGTAGTGTTTAAATGTCTGTTAGTTACTGAGTGCCAGCGGAGTTACAGAAAAACCCCCAGTATGATGAACCTTCTGGTTGAACAGATTTGTTGACATGAGAAGCAGCACATTTCTCTCTCTAAAGCCTCAGTAGGTGAAAAACCCACTTCAGGAAGACAAAGAAAATCAATACGCACAGAGTCGGGCACAGACCTGTTGTCACGAAATTTAACACTTGCAGCGCTGAAACTACCATCCTACAGACACCACAATTTTGTTTGGCATGTTTTACCTCACCTTCATGTGAGTAGCATCATTCTGACAGTAAATTCAGAAAGCAGCTTCACTGCCTCCTGGTCTGTTTCTCAAACCGTATTTGAAATAAGTTCAGACAAATTCTGAGCTTCTGAATCTGACGTTTGTGCTGCAGAAATAAATAAATAATAAAGAACCAATCAATGCAAGTAAACCTAAGAATATTAAAACTAACTTTTGTTTAGTAAGAATTACATTTAGCCTCATTAGATTATCACTTTACTCATGATTATGTGCTAATTGTTAACTGAATCCACCAGTACGATCTGGACTCAGAGTGGTGCGAGGAAGGACGGGATGGAAGAGGCATTCGCAGCTCTCTGTCGCTGGAAATCTGTGGTCTGCAGAGGGAGCAGCATGTTCACTTCTCCAACCAGGAGTACTACAGGAGGCTGGAGGAGCTGAAGCACACTCACCTGAGGAACATGGCTGAGCTGGAGAGGATGTACATCAGTCAGGGCAGGGAGATGCAGGGACAGGAAGATGATGAATGTCTGGGAAGAGGACGAAACACGGAGGCCAGACAGTCAGTCAGGTTGGGCATGTACACATCATTAAATACAATAAGTCTTCTAAAGACATAACTGACCCAGTATGTAGCAAACACAGGAAGGCTGCAACATTTCTCCACAAGGTGGTCCTCTATACCTTGTAGTGAATTATTTATGCCTTCTCTAAAATCATTAATACATTAATGTGATGTTGAAATTGTAAGCCATTAATATTCTTCTCTTCTGATTGTTCTTCAGTCACAGTTAAAGACTAACTGTTAGTCTACTTCAGTAAACTTTGCTCCAACTATAAATATCCAGATCCAGGATTTTTTTCCTTTTCTTCTTATAATAAGTTTCTAGATCACCATCAACCAGTATTATACCCATAACCCACTAAATCCAAAACTTTTTTTCAGATCAGATACGATATTGTAGTAGTTTCGTCATGCCATACCTTTGTAATATCAGATGCTTAAATGTGTCTTTGTCCCAGTAAGTAAAATCTAATAAGACTAATCACTTACTACTTTCATTTAGCGACTGCTTTGCCAGGGACGTTATTGTCTTTCAATGATACTTGATCTCTGCATCCTGCACTAATGGCTCTGTTAGGAAACTCCAAAGGATCAACTCTCAAGAGGAACTGGACTTTCATGATACATCAAGTGGTTCTGACCAATCAGAGCTCTGTGGAGAAGACACTATAGGGGAACTGGAACTGGGGAATCCTAGAAGAATGCCCGGTCATGAACAGACCTTTGGGAGGTTGGTGAACTTGTCATAGGTACCTTTTTAAAATCTGGGTATTTGTAGAAAGGAAGCTTTTTTGAGCCACCTGTAATGTCACATTTCTCTCACCTTCCTTTTCCCCCAGAGACATCCTGCTGGGCCCAGAAGAAATGACAACTCAGAAGCAGTTTTGGTTCCAGCCCAAATCCTTCTCTTTGAAATCGCAGGAAAGACGCTCCAACTCCAAGGTCACTGTTCCCAGACCCTTCCAAATGATGCTGAGAGAGGAGGAGAGGAAGAAACACAAGGTGAGGACGCGCTCTGAGATTGAGCTGGAGAACACGCTGCTGAAACGGGAGCTAGAGGAGCTCAGAGAATGCCAGAAAAAGTTCCGGGCATCACCTGCACCGGCACACATACACCTTCCTCTCTATGAAATGATCAGCCGTCGCGACAGCCAGCGAACCGACCTGAGCAGAAGCAGCAGTAATAACCATGACACCAGGCAAAAACAGGTGTCTGCTGCTGCTTCACTCCAGCCGTTCCGCTTCCTGGAGAGAGAAAGAAGAAAGAAGGAAGCAAAGATTGCAGCTGAGCTGGGGAACCTGCGTCAGAAAGACAGGCAGCAGGCTTTTAAGGCCAGGCCCATGCCCAGCTCGGTGTATGGCATCAAGCACAGAGCAAACTCCAAAAGAAACTGTCAGCCCCCATTTCTACATACCTGCATGCTGGAGAGGGAGGATACGGAGGGTCAGAGTGATCCAAACTCTGACCTGGAGCCAGACATGCTGCGGTCCAAGTCAGACACCTCTCCTGACTCCTGCAGGCCTGAGAGATATTCACCTTCCAAGCCAGTGAAGAAGCAGATAGAGCTGTCCATTGAGATGTTGAAGGAAAGGGAGTGGACATACATCAACCCCCCCAAAGCCAAAGCCACCGCCTGAAAACATCTGCTTCTGCAGCCTGGACGCTCGGCTCAAGACCAAACACATCAATGTATGAGAAACATAGAAGAGGCAGGAAAACAGTAGCTACTGTTTGTGATTTTGTAGTGTCATTATCAAACAGCAATACATGGTTAAAGTAATGCACACTGATGACTTGGAAGTATTCTGAATGTATCCCTGTGTAGTTCCTAATAAACAAACTATACATTCATGCTTTTGTGTGTTAGGACCATTTACTTCCTCATAAAAAGTAAATTGTGAATGTGATTCTTGATAAAATATTCAAACCCTACATTTTTTTCCTCTGTGTTTGCCTCATAGCAGCTCTAGTTTTGTTTCACATCACCAGTGCAGGACCAGGCACAAGCTTCCTCATTCGGCTGCAGGAGTCATCAGTGATTGGTCATCAGTGCAGGAATGCAAAACCACACAGCTCTGAAAAACAACAAGTCTCTCACTGGTCTAAATGGACAAGCAATAAAATAAAACAAACCATTGCCATTTATTACAATTATAATGTCTAATAATAATAATTATTATTATTATTATAAAGTGATTAAATGTCCTGGTGCGGTAGGACAAGAACAGAATATGGTGATTTATACTATGTAGGCACAAAACTGGCTGAGGTAAAAAAGGATTATGCTGAAAGAATGACAATAATAAACCTGTAGGTGGTATCAAACTCCTTCAGAGGCTGGTTATCTGCAACTGTGGGGTGACGTGACATCACGTCCCGAGACGGGGAATACCAGCTGATTTACGGAGAGTCTGCAGAGTTGGAGAGAAAGCCGGGAGGGGAGTAGAAGGCTTCATTTATTCCAACTCAGGAGACTCACTTTGACAAAGCGTTAAACCAGCGCAGCCTGCGGAGCATTGTTAGTGGCATGAAGATGGTGTCCCTGGGCATGTGTTTGGGTATGTAATGCAAAATATGAAAGTAATGTTTTGTATTCAGCAGTTTTATGCAATAGTTGTTTGCCTCACTGGCGTTCAGTCATACAAACAAGCCTTTTCACGTGTGTCCTCTCGTTCATGCGTAAACTGAAATATAACACACGCACACACACTTTTTAAAATAGAGAGATGGCTGATACCACAGCAGACATGAATGAATGAGACGTTTTCAGTTTACACTGTCCACGCTCCGCTTAACAAATGTTGTTTCCATTGAGTCATACGGATTCTTCGATAGCTGCCGGATCTGGGAGATGCATCCAGAGGGGTGTGTGTGAGTGTGTGTGTGTGAGTGTGTGAGATGGAAGAATGCCAGCGGTAAAGACCCTTAATCACAACAGCTTTATGTCTCTGGTAGAAAACAACGCGGGTTAAAGTTACAGGATCTTTTATTATGACAATGTTTAATCTGACCAACTATGCAAACACTACAGAATCTCCCCAGAGTCCCAGATCCATGCGCACCTCGCAAATCCCGAGAACTGCTCAGCTAGTTATTTTGTCTGGGCGTTTGCACAGTGACAAACACGTGTAGCGCGTAGTCTTAGTGAAAGAGACAGTAAAAATCAGGTTTTGTGGGCGAGATTGTGGTTCATTCAAGCAAAAAAGACACTTTAACTTCTATTTCTTTAAAGAAATGGTGCCAAGATGCGTCCTGGGCAGGACAGTGCACAGTTTTAAACGAAAATCTGCAACTAGACTTGTTAAAATAATTGTATTACAAATAAAATAATAATTTTCTTTTTGTCCCAGTGTGTTGTCTACAGCTTTGCAGTTCACAAGTCATTTCTTGCACAGTCTATCAGGACGGAGAGCACACTGTCTACAGAGTCCCAAAGTCTAAAGGAACCATGTGTCATTACTACTGGACAAATGCAACTGTGAGTAAGAAATCACATCACATTCCTTATGTTAAAATAATCCCAGGGCATAACGCGGTTCTATAGAGACCATTTTTATGGCAGACGTTCTTTCTCCCAGCAGGAACAGCAAAGTTTTGATGTGTCTGTAACTGTAAGTCAGTGGGGCAGGACGCTCACTAGCAGCACAAGCACCTGAATAGGCTGTGGCTGTAACATGAAACATAGGCTGTTCAACTATTTCTCATCCATCCATCATCTGCTACTTATCCTGGCGCATTCAAACTTCATGTCCACCCTGGACACGTTACCAATCTATCACAGCACTGACACATAGACACAGACTAATGCTCACATCCACACCTACAGGCAATGTGGAGTCATTCAGCTTAACCTCCATGTGTTTGGATTGTGGGAGGAAGCTGGAGAACCTACAGGAAACCAAGTCTCCTCGCTGTGATTCAACACTTCTAAGCACCACCAAACCCATGTGCCATCCACTGTTAATCGTGCGGCCTTCCGATTTTCACTTCCCTGTAATTAATCTGGTAGTTTTGGTGAAGGATACGTGCCTGGAGGTCACATCTTATATGTACACTCACTTTCTTCCCTGTGTTGATTTTAGAAGCACGTGGTGGCAAACCAAATGCAGACCACTGCTCATCTGGTTGTATCACAGAACAGCACCACTCTGATCACCTTTGACTGCCATGAGGTCATCTACTACGGCCGGGACTGCATCTCTGAGGTATCACACACTGCTGACGTGGAAAAAGCACTAGTTTCACACTGACCAACAATAAAAGTGCTTCTTTTTATGCCTGAACATAAAACATACAAAGAATGAAATACTTTGATTTATATGTGTCACAACTTATCTGCACTTCCTGTCACCTCGTCTCAAAGTGATTTGCAATAAAAGGGGCATGTCAATCTGTAACACCCATGAAGGATGTAGTCTTGTATCCTGGTTTATATCCTCCTCACTCCTCAGAGCAGATAGAGGAGCTTTGAGAGAAGCTTTGTTTTGGTTTCAGTTATTATTCACCTGTCTCGTGCTCCTCCCATGTTTCTGCTTTTTGCACGTACTAGTTAGGTTGCTCTTCCTCAGTCAGCATATTTGTCCTATCATGTCTCAGCCCAGCTCTCAATAAACCTGGTTCTTCTGCCTGTAAAAACAAATGTGGCATTAACCGTTTCTATTCCAATCATATTGGTTATATGAGATGAGAATATTTATGAGGTTTAATCTTCATGGGAATCACTTATATGACATTATCTACTAGTTTGGAAATTTATAGTTAAAATCTATTTAAAATTTGAGCTCCAGATAATTATAGTCTTTCTGTATTGTTTCCTGTTCTGCATAGGGAACCTTGCGTGAGGCAATCTGTACAAGTGAGTATCTGTCATACTTTGCTTCATATGTGAGTGGTGTGTTATATTTATTTACACTGACATCATTTTCTGTATTTTGAAGTGTGTTCTCATTTATCCAGTGCACTAAAGTCAGAATATCTTCTTTTTAAAGCCAACTGCAGTAAAAGTGCTGGAATGCATCAAAATGAGAAAGGTAATTACTAAGAAGCCGAAATTATTTTGTGCTTCATGTTTATTAAAGTGGTGATAAGAGACGTGAAAATGATGTGAACTGAGATGAAGACATGAATGAAAGTGTGAATGAAGTCTGTTTTCATGAAGTGTGCTTTGTGTTTACTATCCTAAAACTCCTAAAACAAGAATCTCTGACTTTACATGAGTCCCTAGAGTTTCTGAAAACAGAGGCTGAACAACAGATTCCACCAACACTCTTAGTGTGTAAAGCTGTTATAAGAGTAGTTTAACACAGCGACCACAGAAATCACAGCACTTTAAAGACGTTTGGTCATTGGAGAAATGTGCTGTTTTCTTGCCAATAGATGAGAAGATGGATGACATGGGAAGCGGCATCAAACCTGTTATGAAAAAGAGGCAACGCTACTGTTTGATTGCTGTCGTTCTCCTGCTGGTGGCGGGACTTCCTTGCGTTGTCAGGTATTTTTACGTCACTCTTTAAAGTAAGAATTGCAGTACTTGAATGTACTGGAATGTTTTGTTAATGATCTGTTGTTATTGTCGTGGGTTTGCAGGTGTCAAAGATCGAGTTGCAGCCCTGTGGTTTAGGCAGAGAAACAGGTGTCGTTCATTTTCATAATTATTTTTGGTTTGAGTCAAAAATAGCCAATGTCTCAAGCAGACATATCCCCCCGAGACTCAGCCCACTGACTTGTGTCCCTTGTAGTGGACAGTTTGTTCACACAAAAACGGCCCTATGGTCCACTACAGTGGACATGCTATAAAATAAAAAATAAAAATAAATTTTAAAAAGTCTAAATTGTAACATGTTTTTTTTAAACCAAAAATAGGTAGGAAATTCCAAAAAATAAGAAATTGGAAGACACTTATTTTCCTCGGTTCTCAGGAGGATAAGACAGTGTGACATATGTTCAGATACAGTTTTTCAATGTTAACAATTCATTCTTAGTGGATTTTAGCCAAAACCCAACCAGAAATGTTCAGGACTGGAAATATATAGGAGAAATAATGTGCCTAATTCTCATTTGAAACAATTGTTGGTTGCCAGTTTTGGCCCCGATGTGACCATTTATCAGTGTCATTTTCAGCTGTATTTTTAGTTGTCTGTTACAGTAAAGGGAGGGCATTAAAACAGGATCACGAGTTACTGCTCCTGTGAAACACTCCTGCCTATTCGTTCTGAGGTGACTGACTCATACTGAATCATTTCACTTTTTAACTGACAAATTGGCAACACAGTTCAGAAGATGTGCCTTGTAAACAGTCTCAGCCTTGATAACTGTAATTAATTGGTGCACAGACACATAATTTTCGAGGCTGTGGAAGCCTATAGATATATATATAATATATATTATATATATAATGGTATAATATAACATACATTTGTGTATATTAGTATATATAAAGTGTGGTTAAATACAGTTAAAATTCATATTTCATATTGATATCTAATATCTACATAGTAAAAAAATAATAGTTCAGATGCTTTATCTGTATTTATACACATCTATCAATATATAATTATAGCTGTTTCTTTTTATCTATGTGAGAATGAGAGACTGCATTGTATTGAGAACAGGTTAAATCAAGTCATTTTGTGTATTTTATCAGTCCATCATTTAACACTGCCGGCCTTAATCTGCATCATTCACCCAATCATGTAAATGAACTGTGATTAACTGTACTGTTCAGCTTTGTCATGAGTTGTTGTTGTTGCCAAGGAAATATTAAAAAGCTACTGTAAGGAAATAGCTGTTGACTCTTTTGTTTTTGTGTTGCTGTAAAGGCTGTGTAAGGCTGGTTTAGGAAATGACTCATACACAAGGTGTTTATGCTGAGAACAATGATATAGTGTATTTCCGACACTAAATACTGTATGTTCACAAGACAGTGCACAAACATTTCTGACATTTAAGCACTAAATGCATTGAAAAAATATATAAGGAATTATAAAGAGAAGGAGACCACCATGAGCTGTCACACTGTCCTGCGCCGTAACTCATACAACACTGAACATTTGTCTCTGTCCATACATTTGCTGCTTTCTTTTTACTGACAATATGTAAAAAAAATTACATTTACCAGAGTAAGCAACAACATGTGTTCCAGCAAACAACTCAAAACCCTATAAAAAACAGTCAAACACTACATCTGAGTCACTGGGGTCATGTCCTCAAGTTGTAGTAACAAGTCATGTGACAGCTCATTTGTTTCTTACTGTAATTATCAGTGCGTGTGCACAGGAGAAGCATGCATTACTATGAATTCACCATTTAAACTGTTGCCCTGCAAAGTCACATTAAAATAAGATGCGCACATGTAGTGATATAAGTTCATGTCACAATAGCACAGTCCACAACACAGACATAACAAAGCTACTGAGATTATAAACAGAAACTGGAGTTCAACTAAAACTTTCAAAGACTATTTCACTTTTGTGTTGAGATAATTTCAAGATAAAGAGCAGAAACATATTGTTCACATTTAGAAGTAACAGCCTCTTCCTAAAGGAGAATGAGGCTTGAGCTAATGCTGGGGAGAGTCAGGATTCCCTGCATGCATCATATGGGAGGAATAAATAATGTGCCTGTCTATGTGGTTACATGTAGCAGCATATCTCTGGATATGTAAAAACCACTGGTGGCAACAGACTGAATTTAGAAAAGCTCCAAAATCTAAAGTTTGTGTTTATGCATGTACTTAAGTGCATGTGCAGCAATTTGCAATTGAGCAGATGACTCCAACCTTCAAGATGCAGTAATTATCGTTATGAGTCACAGTACCAAAGTTTTCAGTGACTGTTTCTAAGAATGAATCATTAATCATATGATTAGACATGCTCACATGCAGTAACGTGAACCATTGCAAATAAGTTGCATTTAAAGGAAGCAACCAACCAACCACCTGTGGACCATTGAAGGAAGTGACAAGTGACAAGTGACAAGTGTGCACCACCGTGCAAAATCAGATCACATCACAGCTGTAAAAACAAGAATGTGTTGAGTCACAATGCCAACTGTAAATGGAATATGACATTTAAACAATCAGCTACGTAAGCAACTAATCTGAACACTCAGTCCAATAAATGTTCCTTTATCTCTCAAAGGAAATCAAAGTCTGCAGGGACTGGAATTCCTCTGAACTTTTAAAACTACTGATTCTTGATCCAGGGGGAGAGAAGTTGATAAAGACAGTAACAAATTCCATATACTTAAGTATTGCACTTGTACAGACTGGACGCATATTTCTGTTTTATGCCTTTATAATTCAACTTCACTTCCTAAATATTTAAATGTTTACTTTGTTGTATTGATTTCACAGAAAATTATGTTGAAGATCATTCACGCACAAAACGTGTCTCAGCCAAGCTCTTGCCAAGACTGATGTCATCATTTCTGAATATAGTTCAGACTTTTGGGAAACCCCCCCGCCCCAGCCTTCTTGGGATTATTACTTAAGACTGTGAGTATTTATAGCATAAACTAATTTGTAAATATGTTTTGTGTAACAGAACCCACCCTCCTGCTGCAGTCACTTCTGGGAACAATGGCAGCAGGAAATTCCAGCATGTCACAGTAACATATTTGCTCTTTTCTGAAGAACTAACGCCTGAATATCAGCAGTAATTTATGCATTTTTATCATTAGAAATGTTCGTGTGACTGTTTAACATTTGACAAGTCACTGTTTCATCAGTATTTTGCAGGGGTGAAATATGTTTGCAATGCAAGAGGAAGCAAGAAGCAAACTCAAAATCTTTTTATTAACTTGTTTTTACACCTTCGCATAATGTCAAGTATGCATCATGTCACAGAAAATCTGTTACCTAACAAAAGTGAAAGAGAATCGTAAAATGCAAAACACTATTTCCAGACACTTCAGTTACAACTGTCGTCTGCACAACATAGACATTCCATTCTATGGAAATTTAAAAAAGAGGAACAGAGAAAAATGTATCACATGATCTCTACCTGGGTGTAGTTACAGTCTGCAAGTACCAAAGGAAGAATAAACAAAAATGCATGTGTGTGTCTGTATGTACACACACGTGTTCAACTCTATCCGACCTCATGCATAAGGAAAAACGTAAGGTAGCAGTGTTAACACCTACTGATAACAGTAAACTATTACAGAAGGGTTAGAGACAAGGCCTTGTTAAAAATTTGGGATGTATTGTTCGCATCTGACTTAGGTAGGTTTTTAAACAAACGGTGCCATGACTTAGTGGTTTTGCAGTCTGTCACAGAACAAAAGGGCTGTCACTGGACCAATTCATATTACCCTGCAACGCAAAACAACATATCATGCCTGTGTGGCAGGTTTGTGTTGCCAAGTACATATTTCATCAGGAATTTTCCTTTTAGTGATGATGTTTGCTGAAGCCTGCATGAGCACGCGAAAGGATGAATCATACCAACATGAAGTGCAGATGCCAAAAACCATGTTTACTTTCTACAATCTGGATTTACTTCCTACAATCTGGGTTTACTGTCACATCACAAAATATGCCACTGGATCAAATGTGAAACTCTGGGTTTCAATTTTAATTGTTTTCTTCTTCTGTCATGTTGCCTGGTCACAGGTCACCTTCTTCACTTTTTATTAATCTGTTTTGGACAGCATTGCAGTAAAGATCCCACTTACAGTAAAGCTCTTTGCATCCCTCATTCTGAGGAAACTGTACAGTTGTGGGCAAGTGAGGCAACTTATGGTCACCAGTTATTTGGTGTATTTTTAAACATATGCCCTTAACTGGAAAGCATGTGACAAGCAACCTGACTCTCCTTGGATGAGGTGAGCCACATCCTGGTAATTGGTTGAAACCAAAAGAAAGGAACTGTAATGAATGCCACACACTTAAAACTCATAGTACTGATGTTGCTATCCAGAGTTGCAGCTATTGAAATAAAATAAAATAAAATTTGCAGCCTGATTTATAAAAGTATAATGAATCTCAACATTCAATTTCTGTATAGTTTCTACTCTACTGTATCATAAGATGTTGCTGTCACTATGTCACTTTTCAGAGGCAGAACAAACTACAGATTTATAATTACTGTACACTGGGGCACCAAACTGAGTAGTTTTAATTCTGTTACTGCATAACCCATACGCTCTTGCAACAAACCGAGTTTCAAAAATCAATAAACTCTTATTTCCTTGTTTACAGGGTGTTGGTGTTACAGTAGAGACAAATATCTGTTGGGGAACCACCTGCCCCCCTGCAGAACATGAGCTGGGTGAACTCAAGCAGAGGAACAAAACTTTGTATTTCCAGTTTTTCCACTTAGCTGCCATATTACAGACGAAGTTAAGTAACACATGAAGCAATTACGGGATAAAAGACAGGCAGGGCAGTAAGGGGGGGGGGGGATTTCAAACATATGCTATCACTAAAACGCCACCCACCACAAGATGTCAGCAATGCATCATGGTCATACTGGCATCGTGCATCAGTGTTTTTATCAGTGGGGCCTTCTGCTTCTTTATGGTTGAAGTCATTGCTTAAATAAACCCATATACAAATAAACACCTCTATATCCATTATAATCACAGTTTCACTGTCACTACACTCCATCCTAAAATAAATATGTGGAGGTTCCAGTAAAGGTTTGAATGCTTAGAGAAATGAATGTGGACATTTTCCAGAATAGAAAGTTTTGACCATGAAGGATTTTTAATCACCAGATTAGCCTCATAAAGTTTGCACCAAGATAAGCCAAGCTGTTCCTAACAGGCAGCTGCTGAAGCACACTGCAGAGAGTAACTGGAACCACATCCTAAATGTCTTGTTATTATTGTAGAGAAACAAACTCAAACAAAGGGAAAGTCCAGGGTTTGACAGAAAAGTTTCCCATGAGCTAAACATGCAGCACAAAAACAAGCTTTACAAACTCATCATTGCCCAGATTTGATTTCGCCTTTGATTTACACACCTGTCCTGCAGATCACATCCTCCCTGCTACCTGTCAGCACCTTCAGCTTCGGTCGCATCTCCAGCTTTCTGTCCTCAGCTCACCCACCACCTCACCTCAGGCAGCAAAACCAATTAGTGCCAGACAGTGAAGCAGGGACCTGCTCCCTAAACTTTCAAGCTCTGGTTTTATTTACTTTTCTCCGTGACAACAAAACAATTACCACCACTGACCCACAGCATCTCAGGTCAAGAGATTTCCAGGGATACAATAATGTTTTTTTGCTTTACTGTTCATATGAACTGAAAATGAATTGTATTTATTGGTCAGTGTATTTATAAACCTTCATATACTGCTCTGCATTTTAAAGTTGGGGTATTTTGGTTTTAACTGACTATTTTCAGGGTATGGATGTGTTACCATTTTTTTTATTCTAAAGATAAATGAAACATAATAATAATGACTCATGTAACTGTTCATATGCTTTATTGGTTTATTTGCATCTAAAATGTGCTTCATTGTTTCCTGGTGAGTTACTGTTGTTTTGCAATCGGCTGACAGAACAAGATTAGCTGCCATCATTGGACAAAACCCAACACAGTTAAAACAGAAAGAAACACCATGCTCTAATGTCTACCTGAATCATCTCGACATAAATTCCCAATCCTCTTTATGTTAGAGAAGCTGGTAATTAAGGCCGATCTATCTTGGTGCTTTGTGGGAACATTTTAATTACAAAAGGCCGATTGAGGACGTGGGAGTGTTGTTCACCTGCATCAATAACTTTGTTTTCTCTCCCCCTGCATTGCTCACTGTTTGACTGACAGGCTGCACAACTGAGCAGCTTCAGGAGAAGACAGACAGTCATTGCTCTGAGATAAAGAGGCCTGGAGGTCACTCAGAGCACCTGGAAATACGTATCAGCTTAGGCACTCTGTGATAGCTCTATTATTTTGACTGTTGCATGGTTGAGTGGGCAGGAGAGGGTCACGGTTATATTTTGTGATAATGATGTGATAATTTGGTGATGGGGGTCAGAGGTCAGTACAGAGCACTGACCCTGGAGCTGAAATGATTAAATATTTTGTGAAATTACACTTGAGTGTTCTTCTGATAGCAGGTTGAAAAATAAAGCACAAAGCTTTAAAAATGTGTTGAAAGTGCAGGAAGGCTCTTAAAGGCAACAAATCTATTACCTGAATGAAACACAATAACAAACCAGTGCTCTGAGTCTGGTCATAAACAAACTTTCATTAGACAAAAGGAAACAAGATTATATTTTCTTTTCCACAGAAAATGTTTAAACGTGGTTTATACTTAACGATGGTCATAATGTAAGATGCCAAATTCTCTGTCCTCCAAAATGTGTCATTAAATTGTGACTTTGCAGGTCATGATCACACAACTGTTTACTAATCATGGGGGCCAAGCTACACTAACCAAGCTTAGTAATTTGGTGCTGAAAACCATCTGCTGGTGGGTCCTAAAGGCAGGGGACAGAGCAAGGACTAGGATCACTTCCATGTTGTTGTGGTGGTTCATTTCAATGACGAATTAGCAGAGCAAAGAAAGATAACCAAAAGATTAATAAAAGCATCAGTTTGTAATATTGAGTGATTTACAGTTACATTTTCTTAATCTTAGCCTTTTAAATCTACACAGTGAGCAGGTCTCCTCTATGCACCGCTCTGTTTCTACAGTAGCCCAGAATGGAAAAACCAAACACTGGCTCTAGAAAGAAAAATGCATTTTCACCACTCTCACCAATAGATTCCACTAAATCTTTCAGATTTGAATCATTTCCCCTCTTACAAACTGTGGGTTATCTGCATTTCTGATTGAAATGTCACCGCAAAGACAATTTTTAATATATAAATTGATGATGACCAGTAAGTTTCACTGTAGCTGCTGTCGCTTTGCAGTTAACTCACTGATTGTCTCACTGCCATCATCTCATTGTTGTGCTGATGTGTCTGTTTTCTTCAGTAAGAGGTGAAAAAGTCACTAAATGCTAATGTTTTCCTGCCACCACTACTTTTACTTGCCTAACCCTGACCTTGTAAAGGGACAGGACAAGGTCAGCAGGGGTTTGCAGCCTGTTCTCAGTAGTGAAACATATGGCAGATAAGTAAGAAGCAACTTGGGAGGATGAATCATCAGCAGGGAATCACTTTGTGGCAAAACAACAGCAAAGAGAAAGTGACAATAAAAAGAAAAATAGGCAGACAGCAACACAGAGAGGGAGATCAGAGATGTCAAGGTAGACAAAGGGAAGAAAGAGCAAACACACTTTTCTTCTTTTACCTTTTGTGTCAGTCTCTGCCCTTCTCAACACACCTTTTTCTTCTGAACTCATGAAGAAGGAGAACACCACTTTCAAAGCTGCCAGAAATATATCCAGCCGCTCTACAACAACTTGATCCAAGCTTGGTGGAGTCGAAAGACAAAACGATTTTTAGATGGGATCATATTTATTTTCCATGTTTTCTTGATTCATTGGTAACACACGTCACATTTCTCACTGATTTTATTTCATATGTATTTAGCCTCCTGCTGTTTATGGCTTAATATTTTGGAAAGGAGAAACGGCTCGTGGCCGGAAATGTGCACAAAATATTGGGTCTACTGATGCAACCCAACATTTGAATTTGGCAGCACTAAAACAAATTGTTGGCAGTTTTTCACAGGCCTCTAAAAGACTAAAACACTAAAACCATGCATTCTGTAGCCCAACACATTTAAGTGACCTTTTGACCGCCTGTTCCATGCTGTGTACAACAACCACATTCCCTCCTTTTGACACAGCGTCAACACACTTATCGAAAATAAAACATTACCCATTACAGAAAACAAAATGTTACATTATTAGTCATGGTATTTCCATATCTAGACCACTGTCATATGGGTTTCCTGGGGCCCGATCCTTCACAGTTTGTATTTCAACAGTATTTGCTGATGCGGTTTTCAACAGGTGAGTATATGCCGCATTATCTGGGTCATTTCCGGAGTGTGCAGAGAATCCAGTTTTCATGCAAGCGTGATAATCGTCTGCTGACTCACCCTCTTTTTGTCTGGTATTATGAAACTCAGGTCAGCAGACTCTCAAAGGAAACGCAGCACGCACAGTTTCATACAGGGTTTCCATTGTGGCGGTGAATTGTTGTTGCCGTGGTTGACCATGTTGTGGGTCTGATGTTTCCCCATCGGAGTTTCGAACACTGCTTCTACTTTCTTGCCCCATGTTTCTGTTTTGTCCTTATTTTCCTCAACATTAGACCTTTCTAACTTTCTAACTTCACCATTAATTCTGCAGCAGTTTTTTTCTTTTACCTCTGCCTCCCTTTCTCACTCTTGAAAAGAGTGCCAATTTATTTTTCCCTTCTTTGCTTTCCCTTTTTCACTTCCTCTTCTCTTTCTTGTAACAACATTCCATAACCAGACATTTACCTCATTTATCCGCCATTATTTTATCACTGGGACTGCTGCTTAAACGTCCCCTGGGCTTATAACACACACACGATAAGTTCTCACTCACACTGATCTTTCCATCTCATCGTATGGTCACAAACACTAACTTGTGTAGACACGTTGTGCATACAAGACACTGAAGAAGTCACCACAAAGCTTATGAAATTATCACCTCATTCATTATGTGGGACATATTCCAAGGTCCTCCTTCTCGAGAGGAGTCTTACAGTCTTACAGTCTTCTCTCTCCGTGTGCACGTAATTAAACCTGAGATGATTCATCACACTTGCGTTCGTTCTTGTGAATTAGCAACTCTCAAACCTTAAAGAAATTTCCACGACAATGTACTGAACACAGTTGTCACACCATTGCCTTGTAAATTGTTTGTATTTTGTTTCTAGTTCTTTTATTCTTTAAACAAGTAATTATTGATTTCACAGTTTGTGACTGTGTCTCCTGTTTGTTAGTGAGCACAGGTTTTTTTTCCGTGTTATGGTCACTGTATTTCTTTGCAGGCATGAATGTGTATTTACTGTGTTAGTTTACTTCGTTTGAGAATAGGCTCATTAGCAAACAAGTGTTTATACATGAAGGAATAGAAATAATGTTGGCACAGAAACTATTTGTTTAACCCACAGTCTGTGTCCAAATAGTCAGTTGTCAGTGTGTGTGTGTACACACACTGAGCTAATGTCTTACTAAGACGTCAGGTACCATAAAGAGCTCTGTGTTTACCTCAACACTGGCTTTTAGACAAGAATCACCAGAGAGGAAACAATTATTCCCAAAGATGTTTCTAACACCACATTACTCCAAACTAACTAGCTGTTCCCTTACTAATATCCTCGCAGCTGAACAGCTCTCAACAGATTACTGGGACGTTGTAATTGTAACTTAGTGATGTTTTTACAGATCGAGCTAGAAACAGAAAATCCCAGAACAAAGAAACGAGAGGCTGAGGCATAACTTCAAATGGTAGCATATAACAAGTAAAAGGTAAAGGGATTTCACAGAGATGGAAAAACACAACCAGGCAACAATCAAGACACCCTGACAGAGGCCATAATAAACACAGTGAGGAGGAGGAGGAGGAGAACGAAGGCTGCTATATTATCTGAACCTGTGACACAGCCAGCACTCATTCTTCTTCTTTTGACAGTAAAACAACTCCTCCTCTTCAAAGAGTAGCAGCACATCAACTCGATAACATACTGACAGAATCCAACATACGCACTGAGAAGAATTCATATCAGAAGGAAGGTCAAGTGTTAATGCAGAGAACAGCAGCAAAACTTCAGCAGAGAACCATGGGACTTCCAAACTTCAGAAAAACAAAAGACTTCTACGCTGCAGCTTCCTGGCAAACCCAGGAATATATAGTCAAAGCCCCCACAGGGTTTTGCTCATCATGCCACACTTTGACCGAGCGAACATCATTATTTTCTGCCAGATATCTTAAATACAGTATGTTCTGCCTTTACAAAGACCACAGCACAATATCACAATATCATAATATCAAGCTTTCAGTCAGTTTGTATAGGGGTTTTTACTACACAGGGACTGAACTGTGTAGTCTAGTGAAAGTCTTATGTTTGAAGTGTTTTTAGTGAATAATTATTATTTTAAATGAACAATGATTTTCTGCTGACCTTTTATTCCTAATTTTAACCGCATTGTTTTATTTAGAGCAGCCACTAAAATTAAGCATTTTTAATTTTTTAACAAAAAGATAAAAGAGACTGGTTCATATTATTGCATGGGGCTGCAAGCAAACATGCACACACAGTGTAGAGAGATTGATAGATATGCACCTGCTTGAAGTTAATTTTACCGTTTAGTGCAGTTTACCATGGTAATTAAAGGGTAATTTAAAAAGGGGATCAGAGCAATCAGCCATGCGACACATGGGAATCCAGCATTTATATTAGTTTCTCTTCACTGCCAAGCATTAATGCAAATTAATATACCATCCTATATTAATTTTATGAGAGGAGAACACACACACACACTTAAAAATACCAAAACAAAGTGACAGCCACTGTGGATCATCAAGCTCATCCAAAGTTTGTGCTTGCACTTGTGAGTGCATGTGCCTGAATACGAGTTTGTCAAGTTATACGTGTGTATCTGTGTGTGTGTGTGTGTGACCGTGCAGCATTTATAAGTGTGTGTGTTCATTGTGGAGTGTGGATCTGAGCTCTTGTTTTCATCGGGGATTCATGATGCGTTTGATCCCTCTTCTCACAGAGGGAAGCAAGGCGTGTGAGAAAAGGAGAAGAGATGTGAGGAAACTGCAGCCAGCTGAGCTGAACGATCAAACACTGCCCGCTTTTGACAGACAGCCTCAGCTGCCAAATCTATTGATCAAATCGATGTGTCAGTTCTGAGAGTCAGATGTGAGCCACACAGGCTTTACACCAGCTAACAGCAGCTTTTAGAGGATCCCTATCCTCCTGTCTTATTGTGAAACTCAACCCTCTGCATGTTGAAAAAGCTAATTGGCTTTCACTGGAACTTTTGTAGAAATTATCAAACATTATCAGCTGTAGTGCTTCAGCCACATTTCCTCTGGGTTTTTAAATCTCCAGTTTTAGTACCGTCATGTTAACTGCCTTCGCACCACTGAGATAACTACGCGCATCTCTGTCCACGTCCGCTTTAATTTGTCGATAATTGCAGCTTTTTGCATGTTTTGTGCTCAGATTCATTTGCAGTCACAGCAGTGAAATGGCAGTCCCTGCTCCTGTCACTGGCATGCACCTGCCCAGGAAAATGGAAAACACCGATTTGATTTTCTCTTTAATTGTGAATGCGGGTTTTAATATCTGAGGGAGATTGCTTAGACAAAATAAAAGTGTGGTCCTTATAGCACCATATGCTTTGTGGTTCTACTGTCCAAGTCTTGAGGTTTTCTAATTGGGGCCATGTGCTTCTTTTCAGTTCAGTAACTTAGTGACTTGTGAGTCATGTAGTTGCTACTGTTGGTTGTGTCTCTTTTTTTTTTTTTGAACAGTGCCAATTAAATGCATTTACATTTTACAATTGACTGTATTGTTGTTTTTATTGGGGTAAATTTTTAATTTTAGATCGTCTTGATAGCGTTTAGCTGTATTAAAAGTTGTATTGTGAAGCAGTCAAAACAAATACAGTGTGACAGGATCAGTTTTAAACATTGCACAGTAATGAAAGAAGGAGCAGCCACAGTGAGCTGGGAGATGAAGAGCGACAGGTGACAGACTGCAGGTAAACTACCACTACAAAACCCTCCTGTGTGAGGAAAACTACTCACATCATACAAGGTTTTCCTTATTCAAGAAATGTCTGCTGTGTGTGTGTGTGTGTATATATATATGTACTTACTGTTTCCACCAGTAACTCAGGGTGTGTGGCATATGTATCTGAGCAGCCTTGTGGGATTACAATTTAAAGTGCACGAATCTGAGAGCCAAAGTTCAAGTTGAACTCTCTGCTATTTCCAGTGGAGCCTTGTTGGTACAGTATAAGGATTTTTAAAAATTTTTTTTTAGAGCAAACCAATGTCAGACCATTTAGAACCATCAAACCTACAGAGCATTTGAACAAATGTGAGGGATCCAGTTAACAAGCTAAAACAGCCAGCCCTCTCCAGGCCATGTGGGTCTTGATATGTACAGTATGTGTCAGGTATAATTTAAATGAATATCAGGGAGGCTGAGCTGTCACACAGAGACAGGAGAGGAACAAGGTTCAAAGTGCTGGCTGGTGAGACTGACAAATCAAAAGTCAGATCATGACACTTCTGTTTACATGGAGTCAATGGATGGAAGATTACCCATGAGCCTCGGGAATTGGGCCATGGCATGCAGACAGTGTCTGTGGGTTTGACAAAGTAGGAAGCTCTCAGTCTCCGGCCCCCGGGGGAGCCGGGCGCTGCTACAGAATGAATGAGTGGGTTTCAGAGTCAGACACAGCTCAACACTCCAAACCCTGATGACTGAACAGCTGCATGTTGTGTAATGATTCAGTAAATTACCTACACACAGGAAATTTAAACCACACAACATCTACCCAAACTTGCTCATACATTCTGCCTTATAAAACTAACAAAAACCTATTGAAAGTGACTGGAAATGGTGCATTTAAGGTTCAGCATCACATATTCTAATCTGCTTGTCAACTCTTCAGTCCTCCTGCTGCAGTCTGCCCACAGTCAGCAGCTATTAGAGATATCAGGGCTTGCTTTCCTCCCTTCAGAAGCCATTTACTTCATGCCATTCACTTTTTTAATATAAAAGCAGCCCTCACAGTGCAAGATGATCCATTACAACCAATACAAAGCCATAATTAGTTTCCCCCCCAATTTTAGTGTTTTCAAATCAGTATGTGCAACGTTACACTCTCTTACTGACAGGCACCTTCCACCAACAGCAGATGATTCACCTCAGATCAGCTTGCAGCCTTTGTAACACCCATGTTTTCCTTTTGTACTTTATGTTACCTTGAGCTGAAACATGTTATATCACAATGAAACAGCATGTAGGAGGAATTAAACATAGTGCTGGGGTGGGTAAATAATACAAACACTGCATTGTATCCATACTACAGGCTGTGCTGTGAGCTACATGCTAACATGTGCACAATGACTGCGCTAACATGATGTATAGCAAATAGTCTCTAGTCTCAGGCTGAAATTGATGAAAACAAACAAGCTGATGAGGCTCAGATGAATTGATTCAGATCTTGTTGTGGTTGTGGGTGCCATCTTTCATCCAAGCGTGAATGCATAATTAGGACGTCTGTCTGATCTGAGCAGGAAATACGATTCCTCTAATTTGGACAGTGTTACATATTTAGTGAGCATTGAGGTTGTGGCCAAATGTGAAATGTGTCCATAATGCTACACAATAAAAAAAAAAAAAAAGAAGGTAACGGAGCAATTCTTCTGACGCTGCAGACGTACAATCTTTGGTGCATCATATTTTGAGTCTTGTTTTGAAACTAACCTGTTTGTTGGTAGAAAGCAGCTGCTGTGAGTGCCCACCAGCCTTCTGCCTCTGATCTGCACTTTCATGTTCTCTTCAAGCTGCAGAGATCTGGGTAGTGCTCGAGAAAATCCCTGGAGTTTAGAATAAAAAACAAAAAAACAAAAAACAGCATGGTTGGAAAATTGTGCAGCATGGGGGTTGTAGAAGTCATTTATTGTGTTCATGTTTTCATGCTGAACTGTGATTCAACAAAAACCCTCCAGAAAATGTTGTGGATTCAGAGGATTTTCCCTGTTTCTCAGGAAAAAGGTAAACAGTTACTTTGATGGCAGGTAAAGTAAAAAGCAAAAAGATGGGACTAACTTTATGATGAATGTTTTAACAGTGCAACAACCCTGAATATAATAAATAAACTATTTAAAATGAGACAGATACACTTACTTTAACTCCTGACCAGAAGGCAAGTCTTCTATTAATCATTTAAAACTCAAACTCAACACATAATAAATTCATCCAACTATCACATAAAATATACTGAGTGTAACACCAGAATAACTCTACATTTCTAGACCTGGATCTTTAAGCAGATACACAATGAGCCCACTGCTCACACTGCAGGCCCTTCTCCCTGACACATCAATTACTTGGCCTGATTAGACTCAGACTCAGCTGCTGTGCTTGACTTTAAGGGCGGGACTATTTTTTCCACTGGCTCTTGTTATTGGTTCATTGAGTTTGACGACCTCATTAGCCCCGCCCCTCTTCAAAGCTCATGTTTGATCAGAGTAAGTGCAAACACCTGTGTGGGTCTGCGGACATCTCAAAATGTAAAGTGCATATGTTGGTTGATTTAGCAAAACCATACATCAACATCAAATGTTTGCTCTTTAGTGTCATTATTGATAAAGTGCAGAGCTGCTTTCTGTAAGCAACTCACAGTGACATAATCAATACATTTCCTGTGTTCTGGTGAGCAAAAATACAATATTTTGATATTTGATAGTATCAGAGGTGTTGAAGGAACTAACTCCTGAGTGACATTAGTCTCAGAGCATTTTGTAAAAACTGATGGTAGTTTAAATAACAAATTAAAGCTCAGACTAAGTTTGATAAACAATCTGAGCAACAACATGAACACTGTCAAGACTAATACGCTAACAAAAAAAACAAAAAGAAGTTTGCCATCCAGCACGCTGTGAATCAGCATTTGGAGTCATGTTTATATCTGTTAAGTCCAGCACGTCAATTATTGGTCTGTTTTGGTGCTGGATGCTCGGTTTTCTTCATCAGCTGGCCACCAGTGTGTTTATCAAAGCTTGTTGCTGTTTGGCTAAAAACACCAAAACTATGAGCTAAAAGGGGCAAAAAGGTGCAGCTTGGTGGTTATTCTGTCATGGTTCATCACTGAGGACCAGGTTTTATATTATGTTTGTATTTCTACACACATACGCTGATAGGACTGCCTATGACTATGTTTATGCTCTGCACAAGTGTGAAGTATCTGTAGTAAGGTCAAGCATGAGAGACAGAATATGCTCTGAAACATAAAAAATTATATTCCTGACTGTAAAACATCTAATACTGTATGTTAACAGAAGAAAATCAGGAGGAAAGACATTAGTGCCGCAAACGTGCAAAGCAATAAACCATTAAATGAAGCAGAGGGG
The DNA here is from genome assembly GCF_900324485.2 of Mastacembelus armatus. Taxonomy (NCBI): domain Eukaryota; kingdom Metazoa; phylum Chordata; class Actinopteri; order Synbranchiformes; family Mastacembelidae; genus Mastacembelus; species Mastacembelus armatus. Next base: position 20,453,648 of record NC_046647.1, read on the forward strand.
CGAGGATGATGAGGGAGGTTGGCTGTGGCAAAGAGGTCAGAGTTTTCTTCTTAAAAGTGACAGGATTGCCATTTCCTCAGAGGAGGATCGATTTATCCTACAGGACAATGAGGATCCACGTCAGAGAGTCGCCTGCTCTGAGGTTAGCTTTCCTTTAGGTTTTCTGAAGTGTCAAGATCTTTCTTGATTTTCTGAAATCTGTCATTGTCCTTCACAGTTCAAGGCTCTGAAAAACAGTAATCCATCACTGTCTCAGTTCTCTGGACACTTGGCTCTGACCTTAAGCCATAAACAGTATTACTGATGTATTACAGCAACTGAGACTGAATAATTACACAGAGGAGGCGAGGACCTTTAGCACAGGGCCAGGCTCATGCATGGACATTTATAAATATGGAGAGAGGGGTGTGATTTGAACACAGATACCACTGTGAACCTGATTATATGTGGAGTGAAAAACACTGTGTGGGTGGTGAACATGTGAGGAGCGATGACTACCCTGTGATGGTTTTAACTGCGCCTGGACAGAGGTGCTTCATCTGGGTTTAACCTTTTTAACAACTCTAAATGTGAAGATGTGAGAAATGCATGTGATTGGCAGCATGACAGGTTAGGAAAGGAAACAGTAGATGCTGCCTAATTAAAAAAAACACAGTTCATCCTCCAAGGACAGTTGTTTTTACTACAATCTCTCTAAATGGATTAAATATGCTCAGTGAGTTAAGTCAAACTTCAGCTATTAAACTTCTTTGCTGTTCAGGCTGCTGTGAGTTGTCTGAAGAAATAAATGTAGAAAACTCATCTGAGCTTACATGGATCCTTTTGCAAATGCATAATTCACATTCTCCAGGTAACACAAATGCATGTTTAAAAATCATTAATTCATTACTTGGAATGGTTTCTCTTGCTTCTTACTGTGTGCACACAGTGTCCTTTAGCAGAGTGCTCAGTTGTTCTGCAGGGCAGGTCAGGACTAATGAACAATTCTTAACATCCTGCTCCCATTTAAATGTGATTCTGCATAAATGCGGCTGTTTTAAACACATTTCAAGCTTTAAAATAGAAATTATATACCAGTTATTCATTTAAAGCCCCTCCTTGGACGATGTAAAGTATGTAAACACAATAGTCAGAAGTGATGTCTGATGCTGTCTCTGGAACAGGTCTTGGAAATGTGAAAAACCTGGATAATAACTGTAATGAGTCCATAGATACATTTCCATACGTTTGATCAGCAACCTCTTCACCCATGTAATGGCCGTTTTGTGCTACAAAGCAGATCAAATTCTTCTAAGCAGTGAAAATTAAAATAGAGAAGAGTTTTGAGTGAACATACATAAATGATCATTACACTTCACTGCATTCTCATTTACTGAAGCCGGTCAGTGCAGCTTTTAAGACATGCAGCAGAGCAATAAAACATCATCATACCATTATTGTTTATGATAACATGACCAGATGATGATGAATTATGATGATATGTGAAATAACTGAGGTTTCAACAAATAAAATGATTGGTTTTGTATTAATGACCTTGAAGGTTCACAGAGTGACATGTCTCGCACATTTATATGAGCTGGACCAACATGGTTGCTTGGATCAATTCAATGTTTTTTTAAAACAATTAAAAGAATTAAATTGAAAAGACATGTCAGGCAAGGTGTTTTAAATACACACAACAGTGATGCACTGAAGGAAGAGGAAGGGTGCCACTGGGTGCATTTATAGGATTCAGATAATGATGTGATGGAAGTCCAGTGTGTCAGCTAAATGTCTCCCTGATTGAACTGTTTGTAAGGTTCCTCAACAGGGCTTAGTGTTTATGGCAAAAGCAAACTTTTTAATTGAGCCTTACACAAGAATCGCCTAATGAATTTTAACTCAACGTTCAGTAAAGTTCTATATGGTTCATATAACAAAACTGACTCCATCATCAAAATAACAAGGAAAAGCTGCATGTACTCCTCTAGCAGACAGTCATTGCTGTGACCCCAGGCTAATAATGCCACTTTAGTAATGGTGATTTGTATTTTATTGCAAGAAAGTCTCTAGTCTACCACTGAGAGAAAAGAGAAATTATGTAAAACTCATTGTTTGTAACAAACTAACAAGGTTATGTCACCACTGACTCCAAATCTACTTTATGAATTATATCAGAAAAGCCTGTCTCATCTTCAGAGGGTCTGTGATTAAAAGCTGTCCTGTAGAACTGTTGCATTAGATTAGTTCACTCTACCACATATGGGCTCATTCTTGTCATCTCAGTTTAAAGTAAGAAGCTGCTGTTGTGAGTAAAACTGCTTTAATTTCATAGATATACTTATCAGTACCCACCGTGCTGCCTCACTGAAAAACTCCCATTTAAAAATGATTGTGGTGCGATAAAGATCTGTGAGGAAGCCAAGTGCGACAGGACACTCAGAGTCCCAACAAACACCATCTGAATGCAGGAGCTGCAGTTCCATTTCTGCCTCGGTGTTTAGGTGAGAACAGATGCGGCGATTTATAAGTGTAGATGCACCTATGGACATGCAGCTTTGCACCATGTACAGGTGATAAAAGTAACAGCCCCTGTAAGTTTAAACACTTTGTGACACCTGCAGGCAATGAATTATACAGCTGAACTTTTTTTTCTTTTTTATATAGCTGCTGGTGTAGTTAGTTATTTTTATATACGTCCAAGAGTTTCTGCTAATGCAAGGACATGAGCTCCTGAATCCTGGGAAGAATTCAGAGGTAATAGTCATGTTTTTGTCATTTGTATTTTAATATACTACATTTTATTCTGCATCTACGTATACAGCAACACGCACGTTAACCCCTTTTCGATAATATTTAAATCTTGAGATAGAATGGCCATAGAATGACTCGTGATCTGAAGTTATGGTCTTTTCAGTTCATCCTGTTGCTGTGCAGGATATTTGCATGCATTGTCTGAATTTAGTTGCGAATACACACAAACAGAAAAAAAAAAAAAGACTAATAAAACATCTGAAATATAGTCAAGCCACAAAATGGTTATGGCCTCCACTGATGGCTTTGTTTTAATCTGCAGAATCCAGCAACAAAAACATTTTTCTGTTACTCATCAAATTTCACTTATTTTCTAAAATGCAAAGCACTTTTTAAGTGGCCAAATGGTGCTGATATTGATGACATAATTCACCAAGCCTCTGTGCTGCAGTCACTCCATGGGAAAGGCATAATGAGCAGAAAGGGGAGGAGGGGGAGCGCTGACAAATTTGCATGCCGTGCTCTCTGGTGTCGTAGGTGGGTAAATATTACAGTCTTTAGTTTGAACTTGGATGAGAAACAAAGTCTCCAGCGCTGACAGCTAAAACGGTGAAAAGTAGCAAGTGTTCCTGTGACTGTGATGACATGTGGTGACTCTCACTGCCATCGCTTCCTAAACAAAAGGAGTTGTCATGAGCTAAATTTTGACTTAGCGGGAGTTTCGCTTGAGCAGTCCAACCTGTGGCCCGTGCGTTGCTGACCCCTGACGACTACACTGTCAGCGTGCAAGCAGAGGTGGTCTACATTCTGTCAGCTGGGTCTTTTTAACAACGCTGGCCAGCTGACACAGGGGACGGCAGATTTTGACTGTGGCACAGCCAGAAGCTGTGTGCAGCTGAGAAGCCTTTTAACATCAATAAATGTCCCATTCATATTCTGGATGCATTATCCTGTGTGATTATGATGGATGCACAGGCGATGTGGAGCCAAAGGTCTGCGGTGTCGTTTGTGATTGGATGGTTTTTGGACCTGTTTCGTGCAGTCCCATGAGATCTTTCATCAGGAGGCCGTTAATTATCCAGACCATGTAGTGTTCACAGGCGAACACAGCAGCACAAAACCTCTCCTCCCCTGTACTGTGCTAAATGCACACTTTTTGTGTGTTTTTGGAAACCGCCTGCATTGACTGAGCAGAATGTAAAATTTAGCTGTGCCTTGTTTGAAGTCTGTGTGAATCATATTTCCACAAGCTTTTAAAGGAAAATAGGAGCTTTTAAGTTTCCTGTTGTCTTGAGTGCCCTTTTTAAAACCTGTATTTAATTAAAGTATGTCTGTGCATTAAGAGGACAATTCCATGCTGTGTTTTTGCCTCAAGGTCGCAGCCTAAGTGCTCCGTGTTCCCCTGTGGTTAGCTCAGGTACCATTCTGTTGTGACACAGAGTTAATTGACCTCTTAAGATCTTCAGTACTCTGCAGGTCCTAAAATGACCCCCCCCCCAACCTTTTGGTTTTTAGAAGGTCTACATTTCCTGCCACATTTTTTGCTCTTTATATTCTAAATGAGTTTATGCAGTTTTACCAGACTGCCAGCAAAGACTGTCAGTGGGTTTATATTCTGTTTCTATGCCTGTGTACTGACTACAGTACAGTACGATAGATCTAGGCAAAATTATGTGATGTAATCAATATCCATCCATCCATTATCTATACCCACTTAGTCCTAACCAGGGCTACAGGGACCTGCTGGAGCCTATCCCAGCTCTCTTTGGGTGAAAGGCAGGAGTCACATCCCTGGACAGGTCCCCAGTCCATCACAGGGCCACATAGAGACAAACAACCTCACACACTCACACTCACTCCTATGGGCAATTTAGAGTCACCAATCAACCTGACATACATGTTTTTGGACTGTGGGAGGAAACCAGAGTACCTGGAGAAAACCCACACAAGCACAGGGAGAACATGCAAACTCCACACAGAAAGGCCCCTGATGGGTTTCAAACCAGGAACCTTCTTGCTGTGAGGCAACAGTGCTAACCACTCATCCACTGTGCTGCCCTACATCATGCCAAAATTTATTTTAACAATTTTAGCCCCTAACCAAACTTAGACTAGCCTTATGAAAACTAAATTGGACTATAATCTCGCTTGTATTTGTTGCAAGATTCTACTTGAATCCTAAACCTGTATGTAATGGGGTGAATGTTTTTCTCCCATCTTACACAAACTGTTCCCAAATGTTTTATTACCTTATAATCACTGCAATATTCCAGCAAACAAAGCTGATATTTTTGCCATCAGTTTTCCTATTGCAATGTGATTTTAATGATCAAATTTATGGTGGCACATTGTCACAAAACCCAGATTTGGCTGGAGGAACATACAGTATTTCTCCGACTATAACTGTCTTTACTTCAGGTAACTGAGGTGAAAGTGATCTTGACTTGTGAATTATTTTCCTTTCTTGGTGCTGCAGCTTGTGTCATTACAGCAAGTCCTCTTGCTGTTCTCCCTAATGAGTTAATATTAGTGGCATGAATGCATCCCTCTCTGTAATTAATACCTTTTGACAACCACAGAGATTCTATCACCTGGATCATCAGAGTCCAGTTGCACAGGGGTGGACGGCAGACATATATTAAAGCTCCGTGTGTGGGAGAGAGGCTGGTCTCTGAATTAGCTTGACATCTCCAGCACCTCAATGCTTGACAAAGCAGGAGATGCTGAAGTTACCTCCTCTCTGCAGACAGAAGCATATTAATATCCATCAGAAATGTCACACGGTGAAGATGCAAATTTATGGTAATTAAACTGGCAGTGTTCCAGCTTCATTTAACAGAGAAATTATTGACTCACATTAAATTTCTAAACCTCAAATTATGTTGCTTTTTGCATCAAAGCAGCCCATTGACCAGGCTCAACATCTCATATCCATTGATTCACTTCTACTTTCTACCATTTGACAGTCAGAGCTTACAGTGGGTGCTGTTGGAGTCAGTGATAGAAGAAACAAATGGTAATAATGCAATAAAAATGCAAGATTTTAATTCAGGTAAAATGAAAGATAAACATACCTCAGGAAAAGACCAGTAGTTTCATTTTTACGTTGTTTGTTACTAAAATATCAGTATCAATTAAAATCTAACAGTAACTCAAACTCTTGACATTACAGTGACCCCCTAGTATTGGGTTGGATTGTTGTAGTTCAGAAGTGAGAGAAACCAAACCTCTGTCAGCCAAAACTGACAGCTCAAACAATTTAAAGGAACATTTAATAAACCCTAAAGTGTATCCAGAGTTAATGGAAAGGTAAAATATATGCCTGTTTCCCAGCATGCCCTGTCTATGATTAATTTCCCAACTTTTAGACGTCAGATTAGTCTACATGGCAGGGGCATTGTTACAAAGGCTTTTAACTCTCTGTGAAACAAAACTTCCTTTTTTCATTTTTGTAGTCCACATTAATAGTCTCAAATCTGTTGCCCTTCATAACAGCATATAGAGCAGGACGCAGGTAAGACACATAAAAGACATTATTTATACCACTTATGTTGTAAAGGGTCATGGGGGGGCTGGAGCTGATCCCAGCAGATATTGGGTGAGGAGACGACCCACACAGGCACAGAGACAACATGCAAACTCCACACAGAACATTTTTGCTGTGAGGCTAAACACTGCTGATCACTGCTCCACTGTGCCACCAAAAAAAAGACATCAAATAAAATATAAATATAAGGTGCATTTGTTTAAATCTGTAACTTAAAAAAAAGAGAAGCCTGGTGAATAAAATGTTCAATATGAACGGATTCATTTTGTGTAACCACAGTTTATAAAGTAGGTGCAAAAAGTAAAAAGAAAAAAAAACAAACAAAAGAAGAAAAAAACCATGAAAAAAACTAAACACTGATTCATTATTGTCTTTACAAACCATCGGACATAAATACTCAAACATTCAGAAAGTGCATTTCTCCCCACACCCAATAAAACCATTTTCATACCAACTTTATGAAAAGTACAATGTGCCATCTAACATCTCAACAGAACAGAAGACCGACATAAAGTCATCATTTTAGGATTTACATCATTAGATATTTATAATTGATTTACTGACACTGTGGACACATAAATTCAACACAGTTTTTGTCCATCTTTATAGAGTCTTTACAAAAACACAACCACAGAAGAAAAAAGGGAACAAGACAAACTAAGACACAACATGAGTGTCTCTTTCTGTTTGTATCTTTGTGTCTTGTTGAGCCACTACTCAAGTTCGGTCTGTAGGGTAAAGCACAGAGGCTTGACAAGGCAACTCTGTCTCTGTCCACTTCCTCAGCTCTAACGCTGCCGTGTGAGCAGCAGCTCGACCCGCCACCTAAATAAAATATTCCTTCTGGTTCTCACTCGGGCCGTTGTGTGTCTGGCTGCTGAACGGCAGCTCCGGGGTGTCTTCACGTTGTACTGTTTTTACATCCTGGCTCTGACACATCCCTTTCCTCCTGTAGAGGACTCTGGCCGTTATGGCTAATGCAGCCACGGTCACAAAAATAACCAGCGCTATCATACCTGCAAAGCAAGGAAACAGTGAAAGTAACAATGATTGAGCAGTGAAAATGTGAGCCTGTTACTGTCATATTCAAGAGTAAGTTTTCTTTGTGGATTAATAGTTTAGTCTAAGTCTTAGTCTAAGAGCAAATGTAGTACTGATCTCTCTACGGACTATTTCATATTTTGTTGTTTAAAAGAGAAGAAATATATAAATTGAGCTGAATAAAAGGATAAATTCACAACTATTTCTACCAATAATGAAACGTATCATTTTGATATTTCGGCTTTAATGACACAGCTGATTGACTCGCTTAGTGCTAAATTTAAACACTTGTAAACTGTGTCTAATATGGTAAAAGCATCTATATTGTGTCAGTTACACTAACTTACAATAAACAATATAGACAGTGTGAAATATGATCCCAATTTGGTTCATTTTAAATGTGAAATAATAAATGTGAATAACATGCAGCAGCAGATTGCAGTGCTCTGTGACTTCACAAGTTTTGTGCCCAGGCTTCCCTCAGCTATTAGAAGGTCTCTGCCCTGATGTTAGCAATAAAAAATGGACTGTCATTGTACTGGGGGTGTAAAGTCAGTTGTATCCTAATTAGTTGTGGTTTCCTTTGTGAACTCAGCCTCACTCATGCTTTCATTTGCTCAGCATGCAACCAGTTTTAAACATAATTTCACTGTCAGTTCTTCTGCACTGAGGTGTAAAAAAAAAAAGATTTGAATTTGTTAGGTGCATAAGTATTGAACTGTATCTTGTATGTTATTATTCCTGCTTGTTTTGCAGACAGTTTCTGTCTCATGAGGTGTGACAGAGAAACAGATTTCTGTTGCTGTACCTCCAATTAGAGCTGAATCACTTCTGATGGCATTGACTAAAGGCTGACCTGTTCCCACCGATCCAGACTGGCCTGCAGTGCAGTGAAATGAAAGAAACAGACGAAATAAACAGCACAAACGAATGTGTGGGGAGGAAAGGGGGGAAAAAAAACAGAGGACATGTTTACAGGAAGGATCACAGGAAAATATAAAGAGAAAGAAGAAATTAATTTGAACAGATGTGAACGGAAGAAAAGAAGAGAGGAGCAAGGAGGTCGTTAGTGACATGAAAAATAATAAACTGAGGCACTGCAGAGACATGCTCAGCAGACACGTGGAGGGAAACAGGAATCATATACAGTCGTACCATCAGTCAGAGCAGACAAGGCATATTGGAAACCACAGCACACTAACGATTATCTGTATGAGTGACCACAGGGGGAACATATAGCAAAAGAAACTCTTCCTTGGTCTGAATTAATTGCCTCTTCACTTGCTTTAACTGCCAGTGTCATAACCCAAAGTTTCCATCATGGAGTCTGAGAAGCACCCACACAGAAAGCTCAACAGTACTGCCTACAGTAACCTAAACAATGTTTATTAATTTAACCCCTTTGGACCTGTGAGCGCACTAATGAGAGATTAGGGTACGATTATATTTTCTGCAGAAACATTGCCAATCCCGAAGTTTGGGTTTCCAACTCTCAGGCCACTTTTTTCTATTATAGAAATTCCAAGTTTGAGATAAAATTAGACGCTTACTATAACAAGCTGTACCCACCACAGCTGAGACATGCCTGATAAGCAAACATACCTTCAAACACACCCCTCACACTTTTCTTTCATTCTTATCTTTGTCCATAAAGGACCATACTGATGGTTCTCTATGCTTTAGCCCATCAACTGCAAATGTATACATTTTATCTGGAGATTGATTGCCTGTCGTCCAAAGACATTGTGTTTTCCATGATGTCTGTGTTTGTCTTTCATTCCTCTACTGTGAAAATCAATGTGCAGGGACTTGAAACTCAGCCAAGCTATTGTCGGTAATCCATCACTGTGGATTTACACAATATGTGTGTGTTTTTTATGTATGGTTTAACACTGTTTGTTTTAGATTTGAGCGTATGCAGAGGAACAGCTCTGCATCCATGAAACCACTTTAGTTGACGGGCTAAACTTGGAAAACTTTTATGGTCCTTTGGATGTTGTTTCAGCAGTTTAGCAACTTCCACCATTTTTCACAGTTAACAAACAGCTTGAGTTGCATCACCTGTATGCAGCCCAGTAAAACAAAGACAGTATCAGGTTTGTGATCTGGCCAATTGAGGCGTGTCTTACAAAGTTTATTCAATTGCATCTGGATTTTTTCTAGTCAAAGGGCGCTTGAAATGTCCAGTGTAATGGGGCCTGAGGTGACAAGGGCAATGAAGAATGCAGAAAAATCGGACTCACCTGATAGGTGGTGAGTGGTTTCTGCTGCGTAGGGATTAGCTGAAGTGGAGCCACAAATGGACTGGGCCAGTTTTCCTGTGACAGTGACAGGGCTGGTGTCTGGGTGGAGTAGAGCAGCTTTCAGAGGGCTAATGGAGTTAAAGAGGACAGCAGACAGGCAGCCTGTGAAACCCAGAGAGCTGAGCCGGGCCAGCTCTGGATCCAGCTCACCAGAGTCTGAAGTGAAAGAAACACAGAGCATGGTGTTGATCCGAAGGCTGAAACGTCTTTGGATGTTTGATAGAGAAACACACACAGATTTCAGTGGAAAGATCATGTATCACATGAAACACTTTTTATTAAACTGATTTTATCTCAAAACCCTAAACCTTGTATATCAATGGCTGAATCAAAATATGCTGGTAAGGACACACAACAGGTGTTATAGTGGGTCTGCAGTGACTGTGCTGCACCTAAGGAAATCCCACAGCCTCTCACCCTATTAACAACCTATTTCTTAGTCTATTTGTGAAGACACCAAAGGAATATAACCAGGTCATGACAAAGTAGATTACAGCGGTCCTCGGCCTCTGGGACATGTCTGATCAGTTTAACAGGGACACCACAGGCGGAAGAAAATAAGGCTTTTATGCTGAAAAAGGAAAGTGTGCAGGTCATGCTGCTGATTTAGATGGATTTCATTTACTGTCTTAAAGATTTTATCAGAGGAACCTACAGTGGGTTTTTCTCCATGTCTACTCAGCACTGCAGTAAGCCTGTATACTGCAATGCACTCATTAGATCTAAGAGGTACCACACTATTAGTCCAATGATGATGCAATATGTATAAGGTGAAAGAGTCATGGGTGTCACTGAAGCACACATAACATCGTAAGAGAACACCCAGACATTAAAACTTTCATGCACCTAACTGTTATGAGTGCCCTGAAAAGTTGTTGTGCACAAACCGTATACAAACATCTAGAAAACATCTTGCTGAGCTGGCAAAGTTACCAGCGATGTTGTGGCTATTCATCGTAGCAATAAGGAAAGCTCGCTTTCTTTATTTGCACCTAAAGAAACTTTTATTCTATACTGAATAAATTCCTGCACTGACTGCTAAGTAGCAGCCCTGTGTTTTTGTTTGTCACATAGAGTCCTAAAAGCCTGGCGTAAGTGAAATGAAATGTGGAGTCCAATGCCTGGTAGACCATTATAAAGTAAAAAGGAGTCACAGCAGGAGTCACATGGTCACAGCAGGAATACTTCTAAAAGCCACGCTGGAGTGCAAGCTGAAGCCAAATCAATGAAAGCCAGATGCACAGTCACAACATAAACAACATCTTTTGTAAGTCAGGCGAGCACCATGGCTCTGTGAAAGGCTCTGTCAGTTTGGTATCCTGCTCACCAAACTCAGCAACTACTGGACAGATTGACATGACACGGATTAAATATGGACAAACTGTAACTGTAATAACAGATTATTTTGCCAACAGGTCATGTCACCAGTACCTCTTCTCTTTCAAAGTATGAACTTTCGTCTTTTCGTCATGAAAATCAAGATATATTTAGTGACAAAGCTAATATATAATTTGACTTGTTGAGTAGGTTGTATCTGAATTTTCAGTCTCTCTCATGTAAAATTGCTTCTCCTCTATCTAAGAAAATTATTTCACAGTCCATCAAAAAATGTGTAATTTATTTATTTATACATTTTGTTTGGTTATTTTCCTTGTTGAAAAACCATTGTAATGTTGTATTGCTTTATCCTAGATTTATGCTTTTCCAGACATCATGATGAAAGTTTCGTAAAGCGTCATTGTCTGATACAGTAAGGCAGAAAATGTCTGAAATTAGCCTGAGTGCTCTGCAGCTTGAAAGGCTTTGTCTGGGCTTTTGCAGCTGCCTCACTTACTGTGCACTCTGCCAAGAACCAGGAGCTTGATGGCATTGAATTCTACATCAGATGTGAGGTTAAACTCTTCTTTGCTGTTCTGGTCAACCTGAAAGACAATGAAACATCTGACTTCAAAATTACTTTTCCAAAACAAAAACACCTGAACATCACTGATCACTGATGTTCAGGTAGATGAGGGACTGCTCGAATGATTACACAACACAAAATGTTAGTCATCTGCAAAGAACTTTGCACACTTTGCAAAGAAGATGTCCCAGTTTTGTGTTCTTCATAACTGAACATTTGGGTATTTGGATATCTAAACACAAAAAACACTTTAAGGGGTGCAGTGTGTGTTTTTTTTATGTGTTACCTGCACAAAGACAGCTTCCGCCAGTCTGCTGATGGTAATAGTATGTAGCTGTCCGTTCGCGAGGTTCCTCACTTTACTCTTCAGGATCTCAGCATCTTTGCTGCTGTCCAGTCTGTATCTCACCTCCAGCATGTCTGTGCAGAAAAACAAAACAACTCACTGGCAGATTCACTGGTTGACGCAAATACAGAAAAAAACAGAAGTCCAAATATAAATACAGCAAAGCCGTCAGCCTTATATATATATATATATATATCCAAAGAGGGGATTTATGCACACAGCAGCTTTACTAACAATATGTTGACTGATTCATATGAGAATATTTTATATAATAATTGTGAAGTTTTTCTTGTGAGGCCATGATGCTAGAAAAAGTTTCATCTACATATACAGGAGAGAGAAAAAGAAAGGAAGAGTGAAAGCAGCAGACAAAAATAGTTTTTCTGAATTCTCAAATTATGCATGTTATAATAATATAACATATAATATCTAATCCCTGCCTTTTGTGTGGTCGTGAGAGGAAAGTGAGACGCAGTGTTACAGTGTGTTCACACTGTAGTGAGCACAATTAACAGGTTGCAGGAGGTGAGTGCACACTAAGAAAGAGACTGTCAGCAAGTTTGCAGAAAAATGTTGGTGATGGGTGAACTTTTCACCTTTCAATAACTGATAACATTTGAGATCCATGTTTGTGTTTTCAGTGAGAGGGACTTTCTCAGAACGGTCTTGTTTCATGTAACTTTCACAACAGAATAAGAGGAGCAAGATGTTGCTGTTCACCTTGATGGATTACTACACCGTGCTTCACTTCCCATAACAAACAAAAAAGGATCAACCGAGATGCAGTTTGAAGTTAAAACCTTCAAATGAGGCTAAAACCACCAGAATGATTCTTCAAAAAACAAGGATGGAAATAATTTTTTTTATAGTACACAAATCGTATAAAAACACCAAAATCAACAAAGTGTGTCTCTCAAATGTTTCCACAGGCTGTGCGTGGCATTGAAGCCCACTGATGTAAAGCTCTATATCAGACTTAAACCATGGACTGTTGTGTAGTTGATTTAAAATCTTTCCATAGGATTTATTGAGAATAACAAACTACAGAATTTCAACAGATATATCTTTTGAAAATATGGAAGAAAATACCAAATAAGAGAACAGCACATTTTCCTGCGTCTTGTGTTACATTACACCAACCCAGCTGTCCGACGTGTGTAATGGCCAAGAGAAACCTCTTCCAAGGCTTTAATGGTGTGCATCACTTTTAATGCAGCTACCTACCGACTACCTGATCACCATGGTAACGCTAATGACCTGCTGGCTGTCAGCTTCCTTCAGTCTAGGTTATTAAAGCAGCCTATTCACAGTCTATTTACAGCTAATCTAAGTGGAATCCTGTCTATAATAGGTTTATCAGCTTCCTTTGTCCTTTCCAATTCAAATGACCCCACTTTACACTCTGACTGAACTCATGTTATGGTAATTAAACACAGGAGTCAATGGCGGAGAGGAAAACTGAATGAAACACTAAAAAGAGCGGAGGGAGAACAGAAAGAAGTTGGGCGAGGAGGGTGACCAGCTACAACATCCTGACTGTGCACACACCAGTGTCTTTGGTGTATAGTAATGAATAATAATGTAATATAACTGCTTTCACCGTTGAAATATGGTAATTTAAAGGTTTTTTGTTACTGATGAAATACTGGATCATTCAGGCCGGTCCAGTGAGATTCAGTGTTTAACGGGGAAATCAAAAGAAGAGACAGGAAGAAAGAGATGATGCCACAAAGGTTAAATCAGATGCTTAAATAAAACATAACTACAACACACAAAAATACACAGTCCTTTTTAAAAACACGAGCCAAGTGCTCACCATCCCTGTTGAGCAGCAGAGCCAGGTACTCTCTGTGGTAGGAGCTGACATAGAGGAGCAGGGCAGGACTCTGGCTGGTTCTGAAGCTCAGGGAGATGTTTTCTGCTCTCAGGGTCATGTCAGAGTATATGGAGGATGGCACAACACTGCTGCTCCTGTTCAGCTCATTTACCACCTGCTCTTTGAAGGTGTAGCTGACAGATGTTCCCAACTTGAAGCTGGCTGAAATCTCTGCAGGTAGGGAGATGATGCCAAAGGTTTAATTACAAAGAGGAAATACAGCAGCTTTGTCGTCTGCAGCTGCATGGCAGGCAGTTATGTTGTGCATGTGGAGTGCATTTACAAGTTTAGCTAACAAAAGTTGAGTTTGAGTAAAGTGAAAGTTTGGTTTACACCTGCACTTCCTTTCTCCACTATTTTAATCTGTGTTTTGACTGGAAAGCCTCATTACTGCATCCAGTGCATACACTCACTTAACACTGCACTTTATCACGTCAACATTATTTCTCAGAGACAATATGAATGTGATTTGCATTTAAAGCCACACGAGCGAATACAATAAGTCTTCACATTCAATCTAAGTAACAACTTATCTCACGGGGGGTCCATTTGAAGGACTCATAAACTCTCTGTAAAGCACCTTGGCACCACTGACAACACCTAATTAGTGAGCTGGTGAACAGGCAGTCACAGAAAACCAGGGTGACAAGAACAATGTGAATTTTTGCTGCTAATTATAACATAGTGGTGCAGCTCAGTAGATATTTCTGTATTAGATATACCTGTGGAGCCCTGACAGCAACACCGCAGAACTTGTTAATTACTGAATACACCAGGCTGCATTAGTGTGTTGACGTGATGACTCAGTGGTCCTGTGATAACTTGAAAAACAAGAAACCAAGGTGTGTAGTCTTGATAAAAAGACAGTGTTTCCATCAGGATGTCCAATCAGGGTTAGGGTACTCCTTTAAAAACAATAAACTGTTGCTGGAAATGTGGAAAAAAATAACAGCATCTTAATTTAAAGCTTGCACACTACTTTTTGCATGTTAGTATTTTTTTTTGTTATTTAGTCATTATTTGCATATACAGGAGCAAATGCTGCAGTAATGTGTCTCCCTGATGCTCCCAGGTGCTGCTGGGAGACTGGTGCCAAAGCCTCAGTACCTCTGTCGCAGAAAGCTCCAGCGTAAGCGGACGGGGCACAGTCACAGGAAAAGCTGCTGGATCTCTCTACACAGCGGCCCTGGTTCTGGCAGAGGGAGCCGTAGCTGCTGCAGTGGCCTGGACATCCTGCCTGAACCCCAGGGGTGATCTTGGCTCTCTCTTCCAGGTCCAGGGTAATGCCATTCAGCTGCAGAGCCCGAATACAACCCCGAAATCCCTTCTGCCTGGACGCTGTGCCTCCTGAAGACACACATAAGGAACAGACTTGAACTGTTATATTGTTTTCTTTCATTCCCTCTTCCTGCATCCAGGCTACACACATAATCTATGGTTTAGTCTGGTTCATAGTTTTTGATTTCTCCATCACAGAGATTCAAACGCAGATTGAATGAGGTAGTGACACTGACTGATAACTGATTTCATTAACTGAACATACATGCATCCCTAGAAACAATGATTTGTTACCACCCGTGTCCTGAATCTTTTCACTGATTTAATGATGAAATACAGTGAAACACAAACCGTCAGGTGAAAAATACAACAAGTTGACATTTTACTGGCAATCTGTCTGCCAGCTGAGCACCATGCTGTTTGTTGATATGTTGAAAGTTGGTGAGCTGTCAATCTCTGACAGTCTGCTTGTCCTGCCTGGCTGGGTGACTGTGACAAGAAAACAGTTTTTTTTCTTCTCTTGCAGAATTTAAACTCCAAAAGTTATTGTTTTCCCAATTCTCACATTACAACCTCCAGCTATCCCCAGAGTTCACGCACTGCAACATTATAATTGTCTTGGAGTGCCCAAACTGGCAACCTCAAGACTCTCATGATGAGATAAACAGCTTTCCAGGACTGCAGTGTTGATGAGGTTCATATCTTGGCCTGGAGTTTCATCAGGAGCTGTCAGGAAAGGGCCAAATTAACTAATGGACTGGATTCAAACACTGTACCAAGGTTACTGCAAGGAAACTGACCACTACAAATCAACGTTCTCACTGCATCATCCAGAGGGTATATTGTATAAGTTTGTGGAAATGAAGTGTATACATAAATATTACTTCAATAAAGTGGGATTGTATTAGACAAGTATTAGACAAGTTTTTTGCTTAATATTGTATTTTCTTGGTTGATGAGGTTAAAAATCAAATCATCTTTAAATTGTTTAACTCCGTGCAGTAGTCCTATGACAAACACATTTGGCATTAAGAGAATGCACTCCTCCTCACTCTATCCTCACCTAAACCTAAACCCTGTCCTTACAACAGTGGTACAGAACAAAACTTTGTCCACACAAACACATCAAGACATGTACACACAGACACACACACACACACACCTATAAATAACTGGCTGTTCAGCTGTAAGTGGATGTGCCCATCAGCAGGAGCCTCCTGAGCAGCAGCAGGGAGCTCATCCAGGCGAAGCGACGCCTCTTTCACGTTCCGCTCGACTTGAACATGATGCCACCTGTTGTCATTCAGGGGGAAGGCAGCCTTCACACGAACCTCCAATGGACCATTACCCACGTCAAAGGAGAAGAGGACCTCAGTAAAAGCTGCATCAAGAAGCGATAAAATTGAGAAGTAGTCAGCAAGTACCTTTCTGTGCACCCATCATCATCAGTGTGTCCGTACAGCCTCTTGACTTGTAGCTATGGACAGGCTGCATGTAGGCCAGCACTCTCTCTCTCTCTCTCTTACAAGTATAAAGTATATTTATATGAACTATATTGTAAAGTAAAACCTAAGACATTCATTTAGCTCTACTGTACACTTTTCTCTTATTTGCATTTGTAAGGAAATTGTCACCACAAAGCACATGGCCCCGCTGTGCTTTGTGCTGTCTTTATTAATAGCTAAACCATAAGGGACCTTTTACCTTCATGAATCTTTTTTCCCTCCACATGTTACCCATTCACCAAGGACCAGGCTCACTCTAAAGCCCTTATTCCCTGTAAGAGTTTCACCACGTGTGCACGGAAGATGAAGTGATTTGGGCAGTAGCAGCAAAGTGCTGGAGTGCTGAGCCGGCTGACGTGTTAACATGAGCACTGCTGCAACACTGATAAGAAAATATATTCAGACTAAAGTAAGATTTCACTAAAGTGATGCAAACATAAACCTTTGTTCGTCAGGATGTCACACTAAAGAGCCGTCGTCATAGAAACCAGTTTCAATGACCCATGGACAGCTAAACCGCTGTAACTGTGACAAGCAACTACAAGCAGGAAGCTCAGCTTAAGGTAGTTTTCACCAAACAGCAGCAAAGACACAAAGCTGTCCGATTTAATGACAAACCACTTCACTGTGTTTAGGTGATTACAGTCTAAGTGACAACTGCTAGTTCTTAACCCCACAGCATCACTTCTGTCGGAGAATAAGTGCAGTTTCATTTGTTGATGATCTGTATATGTTTACATAAGCGAAAGGTCTTAAAGCTGCGGTGTCACACAGCAAACCTAAAATATATCACCGTTAGTTTAAAGGCTAGGAGGGATCGGACAGTCAGCTGCACCACAAACCGGATTCCTTGTGTGAATATATATCGTTTCTATCATGACTAGTACAATGGATGATTAGTTTCCTTTATTGAGAGCTGTTAAAGTACAACTTCAGTAGCACATACTATTTCAACTACTATAAAGCATTACAGTGCAAGGATATTTCAACACCAGTGCACTACGAAAGGCCCAAAAACAGTTGTAGTTACAAAGGAAATGCACTGCGGTGAGCTGGAACAATGACACTGCAATGATTTCCCAGAAGAGGAAAATTAAATGGTGGGGTTGTTGGAAAAGTGTGTATTTTTAAGGTTTAGAGGGACTGAGGTGCAGTCAGTTCCACACAGGACCGTCACAGAGTTCAATCCAGAGGAAACTTTAACTCTCAGGATGATCCTTCCTGCTCAGCTTGTACTCACATCTAAGTGCAGTCCGGATTAGACATGTGACCTGAAAGCTTTTACGTACAGCTGAGTTCGATCCGAATGAAGTCTTTGATGCCCAGGTTTTCCAGGAAGACACCAGAGGATGAAGTGGTTTTGAAGAGGAAGGAGATGTCTGCGCTCAGCTCTCCGTGGAATGTGGGAAAATGGAGGTACGACGTCTCCTTGTCAAAAAATGCAGCATTCCAGACATTTTCTACAAAATAAATGAAAATATCATAATCATTAAAACTGCTGACAATATCCGAGCCCATGACTTTACAATTCCATTAATACAACATTACAATTCTTCACTATTGAAATATTGCTAGTGTTTGGTGAGTATTGCACTGAAACACAACATGACTTCGTGTACAACGGGACACGGACAGCTCTGGATGGGACTTACTGTCTCCATGGCAACGAAGAGGTCCTACCCTGTAGGCGCTTTCTGAGCCAGGCCTGTGAAGATCACCCAGCACCAGAGATCTAACAGGGAGGGTCTCCTTATGGGTCAACAGGCCGGAGTCATTAGCCCTGGATGGTAGGGAGAGGGGAAAAGGAAGAAGAAGAAGCAGCAGCAACTTTTATCTCCAGTGGAGAAAAAGACAAAATCACTAACAAAAAAAAAAAAAAAAGGAAAAAGACAGAGCATTAAAAAGTTTGACTGTCATTATCCTCAGAGGGAGCAATACAGTGTTAAAGTGAAACAAAGAGAATAAGCATCAAGCCATATGTTGATAAATGTTTACAGAGTGTACTGAGCACTGTAACTATGGTGATCAGTAATGATGACCTGCCACACTTCATTTAATTTGCTAATCTGAGTATTGTTATAGGTGAAATCAGTTAGGCTTCTACCATTCAATGCGATCTGCGTCACAGTTGCAGGGGTGTTTTGGGTCCACACAGCTCCCCTGCAGGCTGCAGGCACACTGATGGCTGCCTGGTGGAGCACCGCCCCAGTAGGTCTGCACCTGTCCTGTCCCTGGACCCCCCACCCACCAGCTGAGTGGAGAACCATCTGAAACACAAAGACACTGGATTTGTCACACCAGGAACTTAAGTTAAGACTAATCCTTAACACGACATTGACATACGCCTAAATGGTTAACACTGACTGTTTCTCATCAAACCACATACTCACTTCCAAACAGTCTCTCCCAGCATCTATCCAAATTCAGCAGTGACAGAATATTAACAAACTTACCTGGTGTGTGGAGAAGACGTGACCTCCTGCAGTGGTAGGTCACTTCCTGTTCGCAGTGCTCTGATTGGCTGACTATGGCCGCCAGCTGTGCCTCTTCAGACGTGTATTCAAAGTGAACCGAGTGCTGGTTCTGTCCCGGCGACAGTCGAACTCTGGTCAGCTCTGTGTTGTTGTGTTGGATCACAGTCCACGTCTTGTCCTCTGGTGGTGAGAGGACAGAAGGAAAGAAACGGATCATTTCTGCGTGCGTCTGGACAATTCACCTTCAAGATGTCTTAGTCACAGGAATGGCAAAGAGAGGCAGGATGAAAGAGAGAGGGAGAGATGGGTACGACTCTGCTTGCATGGTTTGCTTTGATGTGTGCGTCACTTACCTGTCATGTTGCAGTATATTAGCTGTGGTCCGATGGGCCCGCTGCCATCCACATCAATGTAATAATAGCCTGACGTGTTGCCTTTGTGTTTGTATGCCTCACAGGACTGCTCGTATATCGCTGAGGAGAGACATATCATCGTGGTCATTTAAGGACGTTTTTATAAGCCCTTTATTGTCTCATGGACTTATCTCCAGATGTTACATTTCTTCTGTCCCACAAAGCCTGTAACATCTGCCCTGCTCAGCATTTTGAGGATTAACTGCACAGTGTTGCTATTTCAGCTTCAGTGTTTTGTTCACAGAGTAGATGAAAACTTTTTCAAATATTTCTCCAATAACAGACAGTGATGGAAGAAGTAAGCAGATACCACTGTGTAATAATATTCAGTTACAAGTAAATGTCATTGCACTCAAATGTACTCAGTGGCACATCTCACATTAATGGATTTTATATTATTGGATCACATTTATTGATGTATTATTGTGTTCATCACTTGACTGTTGCAGCTGGTAAGGATGGAGCTAATTTAACCTCGCCTTCTCCTGATAGGAACAGTGAGGAAACCTGTACTCTCAGTTTCCTCAGTCAACTCTTAGAGAGTAATAATCACACCTCCTAAAATGTTAAAGTCTTCCTACAGCATTTAATTAATGCAGAATCTCTGGTTTTCAGTCCCTGTGATCCGTCTAATAAAGCTGATGTACACATACCTACAAACAGTCATTCTTTGCTCAAAAGAGCTGGATGCCAAAGAAGCAAATAGCATCTTTTTCTAAAGAATCTGCTTTTTTCACTGTGAGTGCAGCGCTAATGAAAAGCCTCTTTTACAGCAGAGCTACAGTATGGAAGATTATTCTTTATTTGCATAGTTCTTTTCATCCACCTCCATCATCTTCATGTTCCTCTACATCTCTCTCTCTCTGTCTGTGTTGTCTTGTTTCCTCTTGGACTGAGACTTGTCAGCGCTCAGGAAAGAGGTTTGCTCTCAACTGCGATCTTAAGCTAGAAGCAGCAGGTTATCTCATTACTGGGAACACGTGAGCAGGAGTGCAAACACACAGGTGCACACAAGTATTGGAACAACAATAAGCAACATGGTGTCAGGCCCTCACAGCTATGACAGGTGGCTCCACTGTATCCAGTCCCGGAGCAGTTGCAGTGGAAGGTGCTCCATGATTGACTGCAGCTGCCTCCGTGTTCACAGTGACTGGGAGAACACCTGAGAAAGAAAAGCAATGATTAGCACACTTTACTCCCTTTAACCTCCCCCCTCGTGGTAGAGCCACCCCATTTAGCAGAGTTATGGTCCATGATGTGTTATTGACGAGGTGTTGTAGGCAGCTCTTGATGCCCAGTGTGCTGTGAAAACTGACCATTTTGACAGCATCCAAGCACCTCAACAAACACTTGAGAACTAAATGCAAAATCTAAAACAAAGATTCAATTAAGTTTCACAGATTATAAAATAAAAACTTAAACTAAATGTTTTCTACTTTAGCTGCAACCTGAACCCAGATCCCTAAAGATAAGACTAAACGTGTTTGTTAATCCACCGTCCCAACCTCAACACTAACGCTGTTCTCGGTAATCAAGACTGCAACTTTAATAACAGTGTTTGTGTGTGTGTTTACGTTTTCTTGTCCTGCATGGGCTTCAGAGTGGTTGTTATCCTGTTCATCAGTTCAGTGTTTCGCTGATTGGAAAAATGATCCTGCTGTTATTATCGTGTCGTCTAGCTTTGCAGCTTATAGCATGGGTCCATCCTAAAATACTGTCCACACAACAGGCAACTTTGCTGCTAACTGAGACTGTTTTCTTTTCCAATGCCAGCCCTGTGTAAGGACAGAGCTGGCAAAGGAGGAGGGAAAGAAAATAGCGAGAGAGAGGAAAGAGGAAAAAAAAAAAAAGAAATTCAGTAGAGAGAGAATTAAGATTAAGAGAGGGGCCGAAAAAGAGGACGGGGGTTAGGATGAATGGAGCTCAGCACTGACTGGGTAAACATGGGGGAAAATGAGGTCAGCAAATTGTGACTTTACAGAGAGACAAAAAGAGAAAGAGAGAGGGAGAGCAGCATGTATTTTTAATCTTTTAGAAGGTGGGAAATTCACTGCCTTAGTCAGCAGTCTTGTCAGATGCTAAAGTTTGGTTTTTAGGAGCAATTTCTCTGCCTGCCTTTTATCTAAAGTTGGTGTGTAGCCAGGTGCAGCACTTCATGCCAACACCGTGTGCTTTTAAATATATGTATTATAAATCCAGGCAGTGCATTGTTGGCCTGTTTATCTGAAAACATGCATATCTCACAAAACTAATGTCTTTTTCATGAGCAACCAATAAATTCACATACACATGATCAGTCAAGCAGCACATATTTCAAGAGATCATGGTGTAGGTTGGAAGGGGAGGGGTGGAAGAGTGTAAATCAATTTTTCAACTTGACATTTTATTGAAACAAAAGCTGCTCAGTGGATAAGATGTATGCCATTTACCAGTGAGCACTAATGATTTGGAAAAAGGTCTAATGTCATGTTGTGAGAGCAATGTGTTACTGCTCACACACAACCCAACATTAAACTGACACACTGGAGCTTGACTTGACATTTTCCACAGCAGAAAGAAAAAGAGACATATTAGAGGCTCCTGGTTCTGGTATTTAATAAAACAGAAATGTCTAGAATATTGATTCTGTCGATCCCATAACCAATAATGGCAGTAATGGATTTTTCAGTGCACAGTGTCTGTGTTAGTGCTCAGCGTGTGTATATTTGTATGTATAACAGTCTTATAAAATATAGTATTAATAGAGGCATGGGACTAGTCATTTTTTATAAATTATGTTTAATGTTAGTTAAACTGCACTTGCCATTAAGCTGCATTTATCACTGTGTTTATGTAAAACAAGCAAGCTCAAAAATTCTAATACACCAAATGCTTCTTCTGTTGAGGCATTTTTCATTTACTTATCCATTTTTCCATTTAGGGTGTATGAATTAAACTGATACACTGTGAATTATGCTTCATTCACAGTAGCATTAACTCTTAATCATACTGATTTTTTGTGTATATAGTCTGTCCAGAACAGACAGACTAACCGAAAAGACAGTAATTATAATGATGATCATCATCCAGTAGCAACAATTTGAAACAACAGATGTAGAAAGAAAGAAAAAAAAAAACCTTTACCAAACCTCCCAAAATCCATTATCCTCTGACAGTAACCAAGAAATAAAACCTCTCAGAATTTGTCCAACCACAATCACAAACTGAGACACAGAGTAATTCCGGACCAAGCAGATAAAACTCTGGCAGTGCAATCAGCAGAAAAGAAAAAATGTTTTGTTGAACTGTGCTCATTTCGCTCGGCTCCCAGCTGAACAATAACTCTAAATATTGTGTGTGTGCAAGTGGGTCTCCTGGATAGTGTTTTCTCTACATAACAGCTCGTACAGTATCACTGCTTCTCACAAACAACTCACACTTTCAAGACAAAGACAAAGAAAACCCAAGCTATGGCCTGCATGCTGAGAAGACACTCCACCTCAGGAGACGCTAGTTGACAAAAAAATAAAATAAAAAACAGGAGTCAGAAAGAAAAACACCATGAATGAACATGAACATTTGCTCCAGTTCCCTCTGTGCACCACCCACCAGTCTAATGATCTATATGTAAACCCATTTTACAGGAAACCAGTCACAGAACATCCAAAACATTAGTGCACATTTCTTACACTACAATCAATTAAATTTCACATTTAGTTAGTCTCCCCTTGATAAATATCAAATGGTGTTTTAATATCTGACCTGTCGATGATGCCACACATGTCAATCTGTACATGAGTGTAGTTTCCCAGCAGCCTCTGCTGCACCATGATCAGGTCCACCCGTTGGTTGTCCACAGTCAGCAGACGCATGCAGCCCTGGAAAGCTTTGAAGGGGTTCGTGCACTCCTGGCTGCGCCCTTCAGCAGGGCATCCTACATGGGAGAGGAAACAGTCAACAAAACCACACAGCGCAAACCACAATGTCCAACCCCAGCCTGTCAAAATAAAAGTCTTATATTTCTCAAATTACTGCAAGTTTATAATTCTTCAACTATTACACATTACTGTGACATCTCAAGAGAATACCCATACTAACTACTGAACAAAAAAGCATGGCGGTTTGTTTATCTCTGTCTTACCACCAAAGAAAAGTTGACCCCCTACAGTAAAAGAAAATGACGGACTGGTCTGAACAGTGGCTCCTTCTTCTCCATCCACTGTGAGGGTCAAACGCACTCGTCCGAAGGTCAGCTCCACAGAGTGCCACTGACCATCATTCAGAACAGCACCTGCAGTATGGACACACACAGATATACATACTTTGACTGTCTTTTCATGTCAGTTGCGTTTTAGCACTGACTCTGGGTCAGATACTTGACTAGCAGTCTTTTTGCTGGATGATAAGGGCGAAGTTTAGGCTAAACAGCCATCTGACCTTGATGTGGAGGTCACAGTAATTTGTACATCCTCTGATCCTCTGAATACTGGGTTACTGCTAGAAAGACTGCTTTTCACGTGTGATATGACACTGTGAATGATTGTGAGATTTAAGAGCACAGAAAACAGAAACTCTCGGGGTGCGTACTGTACTGCAGTACTGTGGGTACTGGGCAATGAAAGGTGAAGCTGGGGGTTGGTCTGACCTGTGGTGAGCTCCAGCGGTGCCCTGCCAGACTTGTGAATCAGTAAATGGAGCCTGGCTTTGCTCAGATACAGCCAGACTGCACCCCCCTGGTTTGGGAGAGCAAAGGTCAGCAGCAGCCCCGCCTTGTTCCACGTCCGAAACTGCAGCCCCACGGACGCGCCCACAGATGACAGCTCTGTCACCCTTGGCAACCAGAGGAAGCTCTGGGGGCTGGTGAACGTCATGGCAACAAAAACAGGTTCAGCACAAGAAAAGGTCACATTGCCCTGAGATAGATGGAGAGGAGGAGTGGAGAAAAGATATGAAGAGAGAGAAATTATTACAGCAAAAGAGAGAAAACACGATAACGCATGAATATGAATTAATTTCCGAGGCTGTGTGGCGGCGCCCTGATGCACAGAGATCTCATCAGCAAGTCTCCTTAAAGAGCTTGAGAGTATTACCATAATGATAATAGCCAGGCTTAAAATAAGCACCAGCAGACCAAACTGAACGCACCAATGTCACCCAACAGCTTTCTAAGGTCACGGAGCAAGTGCAAAGGAAGAGAACGAGCGAGAGACGAGAAAAGAGAGGAAGAGTGAGTGAGAAATAAGATGATGCTTAAATGACTGGGAGCAGTTGTTCATATCAGCGTTCAGACCAATACTTTGAAGATCTGGTAATTATAGTAAGTCCATTGCTGGGGCAGTAACAGTGATAAGTTACATTCCAGGCTTCCTTTTGGGAATACTGGGTTTCTATTTTCAGTGGAGTATGCAACACACAGACACTTGATCAAATCTAAAAGCTCTTAGTGGGGTAGTTAAAGAGATATACTGTACAGTAATGCAGACCAAAGAAGGAGAGTGCCTTAGAGATTCACGTAGCTGGACCCAGTATGTACGCAGACAGACACACGCCTTCTAATTATGAGCATTTACAGTAAAAGGGATGAAAGCAAAGAGGTGTATTCTTCGCCTCTTAAATATTTAATACGTGCACTTGACCAATTGCATTTTTACTTTTTCACAAAGTAAAATCCCAAGATGTTTGTTATGCAATTTAACAGTTTTTGCATTTAACTTTAACTATTTCCCCCTTTTATCATCATTTTTATTTATTTTAATAAAATTTATTTTATTTCATTTATTTTAATGACTTTCCAGCACAGACACACGTAAAGGATGTATGACATTTAAAAACAGTGGCAGTGATATTTAAAATAAAAGAGCCATATTTTTTAGTAAATATGTTTTTATCCATTTATGCAGCATCAAGCATAAGTATTGTTGCTATGGTTACCAGCAACTTCATATACAGTACCTTGTGCCATGATGTTGGAGTGGGGTTAAACTTTTGACTGGATGTTTGGGGTATGTCTGTACTTATTTGATATCTAAATTTACTTTGCAGGTAGAGACTGTGAATATAAAATAGCACCAATAAATAGTGCTAAAAGTGTCATTTTTGTTTGTGTACTGAAGATGTAGAGTAGAAGTTACCAGGCAGTATGTACAGTAAAATCTTTTCCATATTCTTCATATTTTGTAATTGGAAGTAATTTTGATTATGGTACTTTAGGAAAATATTAGATATAAAGTGCTAATTAAAGTAAAATATCTGAGTACTTCTCTTAATATTCTCAATAATTCACACTGTGCACCTTACAACATTTGTTAATATAAAATGTGTCATAGTTATTGCAGCTGGACTGAAGTTGGACCAGAATCTGTAAAAATTTCATTTCTGACTAAAAGGCCCTCCAACTGGAGGCACTACCAAAACCATTATATCTAGTGTGGCGACACTACACACAGACAGACACACACACACACACTTATCAGTAGCACATTGTAAGGCAGTGTACCTTCACAGTAACCCTTTGGTCTTTCTGTTTGGCGAGGTCTACCAGATTCAATCCGTTGTAAAGAAGGTTTTCCAAACAGCCGTAGAAATTTCTGTGTGACCCAACTGACCTGCTGGAGCCAAGGCCCTGGTCTGCTCCCACGCTCATCTGTACAGGCAAAACATGAGCATACAGACAAACCCAAACCAATTTTTTTTTTTTTTTTAAAGGAGTAGTTGTGAATGCAGGTGGGTGTTTTTCTGCACACGTACAAACACACCTGGTCATGGTCCCAGTAAATTAATCTTGGTGGGATCTGCACCCACAGTGTGCTTTTGTCCACAGTGAGGTTGAGGTGATTGCTGTGATGCTCCACTGCAACATGGTGCCAGTGCTGGTCGTCCAACAGGCTGCCCAGATACACAAGATGACGGCCGTCGGGAGACGAGCTCCTGCCTGGAGCACAAGAGGAAGATGAAACGATGAAGATGTGGTGATGGCAGATAAAAAGAGGACGAACTAAAACATCTCAAGCCACTTTTTAAATTATTATTTTTGAGGTTGACTTCACTGAATTTTCTTTTTTCTGGTTGGAAGAAGGAAGATAAAAATGCATCTTCTATTAATTTTTGAAGAGCTTTTCTAGTTTTTTTCTGTTCTAATATCTTTGTATTTTCAACAGCTCTGAAAGAAATGCAGCTCAGTCTCCTCCACTCTCTGGGAATAAACAGGCACAAACTATGGTTTCAAGGTCTCTGAACTGGTACAGTCACAAGCTTCATCACATCTCCGCACCAAAACCAAATCTAAAACCAACCAGAAAATCTATGTGATCGCTGAAGGGAAATGCCTCTGGTTCTTTGCACTCACTGTGTGTTAAAGCTCGTGTTGATACAAGGAAAGTGAAGATGGATCTAAATGTACTCAGCCATTAAATATGAATTAGATATTGTTTGAAAAGAGACCATGTCGTCTCTGTGGGAAAAGAAAAAATGAGAGAGGAGAAAG
The DNA here is from genome assembly GCF_900324485.2 of Mastacembelus armatus. NCBI lineage: Eukaryota > Metazoa > Chordata > Actinopteri > Synbranchiformes > Mastacembelidae > Mastacembelus > Mastacembelus armatus. Next base: position 20,480,529 of record NC_046647.1, read on the forward strand.
GGACAGACTGAGCGAATCTATCATCGTTGATCTGTCAGACAGGTACTTGGCATAGCAGAGGGAGAGACTAGAGAGAGGAGAGACAGCCAAAAAGAGTGAAGAGCACTTAATCCTCATTGATCAGCAGACTGGTGTTTCTACACCAACATAAAAGCAAAGTGTAATTACTTGTTACTGACAAAAGATGCTTATATTCTATTCATTTGTAAAACAATTTGCAGGAAAATGTATTTGCTGCCTGGATTTTGTTCTGTAGCAACATTTTCACATCTCATGCTTCTTGATTTGCAGGGAATACACACACACACACACACACACTTTACTGGTTCAGTCTCTGGTGTGGGCGTGTACCAGTGGTGTGGCAGTAAACAGAACAGAGCGTCACTACGTGGTGGAGTTATTGACCAGTGGTTTCACACACTGATCTATGGGTGGGGCAGTAATGTGCCAGATCATGCAACACCTGGTCATCTAGTAAATCTAGAAAACATGGATGAAGTTTTCACACTGTTCAGGGAACCAGCTTTTTTTTATGTTTTATGATGAAGGAATTGATTCTTTACATCTGATGAATCAAATAAATATGCAGTTGATATGAGTTTAATATGAGTTTTGTTTGTTTTCTAGGGAAACTTTGCACTTTTTGCCCCAACCCTCAAATATGACACAGAGGAGTGTCTTATGAAAGGCACAAAAACAACTTTTGGGTTAAAATAAGAACATTATTATGGTTAGAGGACCTTTGTTGTCATGGTTACAATAATAAACACAATAATGCTACGGTTTCAAATGGGCTCCTGTGTGAAAGTGCTGTGTTTTGTAAGCCCATCTATCCACTATTCCTCTGTAAATGGACTTTGTTGGTCTCCCAGTCATCTGATTTCCTCCTTTGCTCCTCCTCTGTCACTAGCAGCCCCTACAAGTAATAACCTGCATCCACAGATGATCTATAGGGTTGTTTTGTTAGAGGAGGACAGTCTCTTTAGGAAGGTTGAGGTCATAAAAATAAGGTGATTTTAATAAAGTTCAGAATATTATTTTATACCCTGCAGAAAAAGCTCTCTCACTCTCACTCTCTCTTTTTTTTTTTTTCTTCACCAGTACGCTATAGAAGATTTCTCTTCCTGTCTGAAGAAACTTTTGGGACTTGCCCTGTGTAACGTCCAGCGTCACTACTGGTTCACACTGAGGTCATCTAAATTTCAGTGACTATCCTTGAAATTCAAGCAGGTCCCCTCTTCAAAGAACTCTCTCAATAGCTCTTTTTGTTATGACCCTAGAAGTAGAAATAGTCCCTCCAAGCCTTTTAACTTTTTGCAGTGTAGTCTCCTGTGTTATATCATTCCAGACAGTTCCCCAAGGCAATATCACCTAATCATCTTCTGTCTGCTTCTGCATTATGGCTCTTCGCTGCAACTCTAAATCTAATTTTGTTGGAAGACAATGACAGGCCCTATCAGATGACAGAACACTGTAATTGTTTCAACATTTTCATTTTATTCCATTCAGCTTAAATGATTGAGATGGTAGACACAATCAGTCAACACAGGTGTTGGCACATCTGAAGCTGCTCTGGGAGGACCTTTCTAAAATCTTCATTTAAGGAGTTTTTTTTTTTAAAGTCTGCCTGAAAAACAGAAGAAAAACAAACAAAAACACAGATGGTCTTTTAAAAACTGAAAAATTAGTAAACTGCCTCCAGGACACTGCCTGTCCACAAAATCAGCCAAGTCATTCTGCACATTTAAACTTGTTTGTATCTGCATATTATCCATATACACTTGGACTTGAGTTATAGGTAGAACACGTAGCTAAATGCAGGACCAGTCACCCCTGTGTTACTAGACTGAGTCAGCTGTGAGCACAACTGGCTCTGATTGAGATGAGCTGTGTTGCTTCTAGGATGAAGACTAAGCTGTTACAACTTCACAAGACTGAAAACAATATTGTAATTGAGCAAGACCAGATCAACATGATGGTACAGTTGTTTGTACTGCCAAAAAGCAAGAAGCTTCTGGGTTTGAACCTCACTGACCTGGGCCCACAACCTGGTTCTCCCTGTGCCTGTGAGAGTTTTCTTTTACTAAAGTCCAAACATGCAGGTTAGGTTGACTGGTGACTGAAATGGTGGATATTTGTCTGTCGCTGTGTGTCAGACCTGTAACAGACAGGTGACCTGTCCAGGGTGGACCCCGTCTCTCGTGTGATACGGCTGTGATCGGCTCCAATGACCTTCTCTCTCATCAACTTCAACCTGAAACCCTGAGCTTCACTGGCACCAACTCTCAGCTCCTTTAGGGAAGGATGGGAGTCCTTTCCTTCAGGTCATACTTTAAACATGTGGATTCAACCTTCACATTCAAACTGCATCCCTTTGTGCAAACAAACTTCCTATTTGAGAGTAAATTAGCCTGCAATCAGAGTTTAAACAGAGTAGCATGCTGAACATCAGCAGAGCATCCCTGCACTTCAGCAAACGGCAAGATTTCATTTATATTGCTGTTCAAACTTTATATCTGGCAGGTTGTGCTTTTTGTTTTATTGGGTGAAGACACTAACTCTCATCCTCTCTGCCTTCATCACAGCTTTTTCCAACCAAAGTGCCCCCTGAATGCACATGAGATTTTACTTTCATAAAATATTCTGGTGGTTCAATAATGAACTATTGTGATACAGAACTGGAGTATAAACTGACATTTTGACGACTGTGTAGCGACACTGAAACTGGATGCTTCATTTAAAAAAGCAGGTTTACTCATTTAAACAGCTTGAACATTTTGAGGCCAACAGAGCAGAACTAAGTGTCTTCTGTTAAGTGTGGTTGAAGGCTGTTTAGTGGATAAAAGATCAAGATCCTCATAAATGGTTGTTGTGGTGTTGGCCACATTCATACACTGCGAGAATGTAGCCTAATTCAAGCTAATGTGCAAATTGGGTTGCACTGATGTTGGCCCTTCAGTCGTCATCACAGAAGAAACAACTGAGGCTCTATAACTAAACTCGGGACTTATCAGTGTGCAAGGAACCAGTTACACAGGGAAACACAAGCAACAACCAAATGTGGTTCAGGCCACGACGCAAACAAATCACAGAGCGCTGCTTCTAACAACAAGGCCCCCAGACTGAGCAGCCCAGGATGATGCCTGTTTTCTGTGCAGCAGCAACAAAAGAAGAGATAATGCCACACAAATACCTTTATTGTTACTCTTTACCGAACTACGTGAAGTTCACACTTTAATTTTACTACCCTCACCCAGCAGTTTGCATAGCAAACACAGAAACTGGTTAACACTTTATTTTCCTAAATTGTTGGGACACACACATGCAAATATTTAGAAATTTGTTTAATCAAATCATTGAGCAAATAGTTTTCCAATAGTTTTGCTGTTTTCCTGCCAGTCAGTGATCTGTAATGCGAGTTGAATCGCATCATCCTGTACATAAAGTTTGATTGAATGCTGCTGCCTCACTCTTTGGTTCATATTTTGTTGATTTTCAACAAGATATAAAATTCAAAATGTCCATGAGCTTTGCTCTAATAAAAATTGTGGACAAAAAAAACAAAAAAAAAAAAACAACACATTATGTGTTTACTTACTCACTCACTCAAAAGTAATGTTCTGTTGCTGCAGAAATCTGAATTATACAGAGAAATCATGAAACATGAACTTTATGTGTATTATTCAAGCTGAGGACTTTAATGCTCTACAGACGGGCAGGGAATTTGTTACCACATGTGAAAACCCATCTGACACCTATAAACTATAAAATAACTCACTGAAACACTGAATACAGAGTAAGCACAAAGGAAAGGTAGATTAATGTGCATATATCCAGGATTTTAAGTGTCATATTATGATCCATTGCAGGGACCACATGACGTTGTTTTAAATGCTGAATAAAAAGGAAAGGAGGAAGAAGAGAAGAGAGAATAAAGTGGAGAAATAAACCCAACGGTTCACCTATTGAGAGGCAAATAACTCCATTTGAAAACAAAACATAAAAAGAAAGGCAAGCAAAGAACTGCCATGGCATTTTCGAATGATGATAACAAATTAGAAACGCAGAACTATAAAAGCAGAAAAGGACGAAGAAGAATGTGGGAGCAGAGGACACAAGGACTGTGGCCAAAGGGAGAGGACAAGCATGAAAACAGGCAATTACAAAGTTTTAACAGAGAAATAAATGTGGTCTGTCAGAATTCAGAGTTGCTATTTAGTTTTATTTAGTGGTTTTAGTCTATCAGCCCAGAATCACCAACATTAGATATTAGTTCTGCAGAGACTGGGCAGTGATGAAAACTTCTCTCCTACAACTGAGATACAGAGGTCAAACCTGCTGTCCTGTGTACAGGCCATGAACCAGCCATTACATGGATGAAAAGAGAATTCAAATGAATAAAATTAATATATGCATATTAAAACTGTGAAAGTCAGTATTTTTCTAATTCTACCATGAATATTTGACCACAACATAAATCTACAGCATGAAAAATATGCATGACTCATAAAAAGAAGCAGTCCAGCAATTTAGTTTTACAACTTTATGAACTCAAAGGAAGTAGGTTACAAAAAGAACAGTATCCTGAATTTGTGGTCTCTAGATTGGTTCAAACAGCAAAACACTAGATCTTTTATTCAACCGTCCTAAATGCAGATGTCTTTTAAACCCCACACATTGCTTTTGAGACTCTGAAACAGTAAAGAGATAAAGAAGACATTATAGCCAGCAGTAAACTGGGGGCATAATCCCTCTCATCTCGAGCATTAATGAGTCAGTAATGGGAATGTGTCAGGAAACCTGCAGCATTTGTAAAGTTTTCATGGAACTTCATTTAGCAACACTGGTGAACTACAATAAGCAAATAAAATGAAAGCTTGCACCACTTTGACTTTATGCAACTGCAACACTGTGTGTATTTCAGACCGTTACCTTTGCGGAGCAGCAGGAGAAGCTTTCCTTTCTCTAACTGGAGGGTGAGACTGTGCTCGCTCCCTCCCTCTGCATGGAGCAATATCCCAGAGTTCATCAGGGTTTTAAATTTCAGAGAGATGCTCTCCCGGGTCATCTGCCTCAGCCTGGGACTCAACCTGTAGTGGAGGCTGCTGTGGCCATCGAAGCTCACAACGTCAGAATCTGCAGAACAGAAAGGACGGAGAGGTGCATGGATGTCAGATGTACAGTGCAGACTCATACAGTATATATATATATATATATATATATATATATATATATATATATATATATATATATATGTGTATACTGTATATATATTTCAGCAAAGTTTAGATTCTCCTGTGTCTTTGCACAGCTGTAGAGCTGTTTCTCACCGTTCCACCCATGGGACACTTTAGCCTTAATAGCACCGCTTTATGTGTGTTTGACTCTGTCCTGGACTGTAGGTCTTGATTCTATTTGTTCTTCTAAACCAGACAGGAAGCTCATTTTTGTGCCAATATAAACTACTTTTATACAGAATTACTTCTGGCATGTGGCTCCCAATCAAAAGGTACTACTCCAACAAAACGTAGTTACCTTTCAGAACATACCACAGTTACAAATGTAACAGTTCAGCAGTAACGTTCTTTGTTTTGGGTGTGTGATTTTAGAGCTTATGCACAAAAGTGGTTGATGTCTGATAAATCTCTTTCCTAATCCATCTCCTTACAGAGGAGTTGGCACTGTTCACGGAGGACTGGGATCCAATTTATTAAACCATAAATCATTTCCCTGCACCTCAGAATAAACAAAAAAATCTACATTCTAATAATTTATAGGTATTGTCTTATAATAACTAAAGAGTTAGAATAATAAACTTGTTTTATGTCTCCACTGATCATCAGTAACAATATAGGCTTGTCATGTGTTTATCACGGGATTATCACTGTAAAACATCGATTGTTTAAATTTACTTTAAATTACACAAAATCCATGACAATTTGAGTGTTTTCAGTAAATAAGGTTTAATTTTTACATGTCTTTATAATGATATCTCATTTCTGTTCAGACTCATGAACAAAGTGCAGGTTTTCCCACAAAGGCCCAGTGAGAGATCAGACACCAGAGTGAGAAGCTGGTCTTTTGGCTCATATCTGAATATGAGAAGCAGATTACAGATCTTTCACGTCACGCTGAAGAAAATAATACAACAACATTACCCATCGTGTTGCAGAGCGTGGTTGTGCTGATGCTACAGATCTCCTTTTTACAGCGTCACTGTTGAAGCCTTAAATTAGAAATGTCAGCTAAGAAGCATCAATTACTGCAGTGGCTGTGTTTGGGGCTTTACTGCTGACAGGAAAGGAAACAATACAAACCACAAACTTTAAATTATTCACAAGTCAAAGCAACAGAAGTTTTTTTTCCTCTGTACCTTTTGGGTAAAACAAGGAAGTGCTGCCAGCATCCTCGGAGTCTAATTAAAGCCCATTTCTTGCAGCTAAAAGCAACCCTTAAATCAAACTGAAGCAGCAGAGAGCCACACTATTCTTTCAGAGATAATTCATCTTTGCACATAGTTACAAAAGTTGTTTTATAAAGGTTTCATGCATTGCATTGTTTCCACAGTGTCATTTAATTTGCTTGGTTTTGCTTCTTTTTAAGATAAATCAGCTGGTTCAACCAGGTATTTTCTCATTTTTATTGCATTTGTGTACAGAGTTGGACTGTTTTTCTTTCACTAACTGCATAGATGGATTTTCATGTCAAGTTTGTGGAAAAACTGTTTGGGGGCAAAAAGGAACTCATTAACTTTCACACTGGCTTGACTTCTCACTTCTTACTTCTGCATGTATTGATGTGACATAATGAAACTTTCTCTGACCAAACAGCAGATATAGAAAACTGTCATGGCCACAGCTCTTCTCTCCTGCCTGTACTGTTTCTGGTATTTCTATTCACTCTGACCAGCCCTGAACTTCTGTTTATTTACCGGCTGCTCCCCATTTCCAATACGTGCTGTGTATATTGCTTACATTCTGCCTAAGGTATGTCTCCATTGACTTTATAGGTGTAATTTTCATTTGCATATTCAAGCCTGAAATTTGACATGCTGCATATTTTCACATATAAACAACTACTACAAAACATTTTTACACTTAGGCAATGTAGAAAACTATTGCATCTGTAAAGAAATATCTGTTGAAGGCTGATGGAACGGTGGATGAACAAAAAACAAGAACTGACCATAAGGACATCCGTAGGTCTCCAGCCTGAGTCCGATCCTACCACTGGGATTCCAGTTCAGGGGGATCAGGCGGACGTAGCGAGCAATCACTGGACGCTGGAGCTTGTGCTGGATCACACTGTCTGCATTACTGTTCCCTGGAAAGGCCTGGAGAACAAATCAACAGAATATTTTCTGGATTTTCATCCATGCACCTCTCCATCCTCTGCTTGGAACAGAGATTTCTCCCTCTGGATCTTTATTGTAGTCAACTTTAATACTAAATAAGTGAACATATGCTGTCATGTTCCCACTGTGCAGTCCCTGGGGTCTCTGAAGTGCTATGTTTGATTTCCTTCTTAATGACAGGAATATTGTGGAGACAGCCCCATGTTCCTGGTGAATGGTTTCTCAATCAGGTAGAAGATTAGATTTGTGAAGCACTAGATGTAGTTTTATATGTATTAAACGCTTTGGTAAGCACGTGCTCTATGGAGAATAACATTTATTAACCTCCACAATCTAACAACTCTGCTTTTTTTTATCCATAAGCTTCAAGTTGGACTTTATCTTAAGCCTTTTTTTAAAAATCCACTTTTCTTATAAACCCATTTCACCACATTTCATCAACTTTTAGTCCATTATTTTACTTTTTGCAAACACACAAAGCTCATCAATAAAACTGCAGAACTTCAGTGCCCTCAGGAAGCAATGTGGCTGCAGGATCACCTAGTGGCTTATGTCCTTAAGCTGAAATGCCCTTGAAGAAGAATTCTTACCAGCTGCAGGCTGCTGCTTCATCCATATGAACCCACGACTGTGCTGGAGAGTCACGGTACATGTCTGATATTTGCCACATACACAAAATTGCATTGTAATCTTCTGTTGTGACCATCTATCTTTAAATGTGACAACACACAGTTTAGTTTCATGTAAAACAACAATTGGTTGTTGGATGCGAGTCTTAGAGGTGAACCAGTCACAGGTGTACCAAACCTTGATCATCATGGTAAACATCAATGTGGGTAAATGTCATGGAACGGTTACTTAGAACCCAAACCATGACCTTTCCCTAAATCCGCTCAGTTGGTTTCTTTGCCCAAAGAAAAGCAAACCAAAGATTTACCAAAGCATTGTCACACCAGGAAAGTCTTCTAACAGTGTGTATGTGGCATAGCTCCTGCTGCACATAGCAGCGCTATTTCAGTAAACACCCTCAAGGGTCATATCAGAGGGTAAAAACAAACAACCTCATGCCAGCTGGAGAACAGTTTTGGTCAGAAAACAAACTGGATTACTGATCAAAAGCTTACCACTGCTCAAGCATTAATCCAAGTTAAAGTTTGACAACAGTGTATTATCAATTATTAGTCCTAAACAGCTGTTTTTATCTCTCTGTGTGTATCGTACGCAGAGAACTGTCTACACTTTGGTTGGTGCTGAGAAATATGTGAAACCTAACCAGAGAGAAAAGTACAGACCCAAATGGAAATCTCCCATGTAACTCTTACAGAAAATCACTCAGTAAGAAGCTCGGTGAGAGAACAGATTTCCAGGGCCTGTAATGTTTCCACCTCATGTGTGTAAGAATGAAAACGTATTGATCATTTAAAACATTTTTAGCAAAGGCCCATGCAACTAAATCAATAGAGGTAAATGTTTCCCACTTCCACCTTGACTTGTTTCTGCCAGTTTCTAGCCGCTCTCGCTTTGGCACATACTGTAGTGCACACACTTGCACTTCTCACTTATGCTCATTAAAAATAATCTATGCTGCCCTTCCCCTCCCTTTACCTCTCAACATTTAATGACACTACTTTCAAAGGATAGCCTGGATATTTGCAGCACCTGATCTTTCACACCTTTGCTGCCGATGTGATGACAGAAAGAAAGATGATAGAGAAGAGCCTCACAAACACTGCCATCTGAGCTTAAAGGAAAGAGAAGTCCTGGAGGAATTGTGACCGATGAAACAGCTCAGCAGCCAACTCTGTTCCCCAAACGCCACAATAAACTGGGCCGACTAATATGTGGAGCTTTAGGAGGACTTTTGAGGCATGCTGTGGATTTATCCCGATTTATGCTGAGTGTGAAATCAACAAGCTTTTAAGCCATGGGAAGCTCTCTTCTGTTCTCTCTCTGAAGAGGTCTTATCCTGACATTAGTTTCACCCTCGCTGTGAGAGTCTTACCTCTCATCATCTTTAAACCGAAGCTGCTCGTCACTGCATCCCAGTAATAGGATGAATATTCTATACCAGGAGCTGCAAGGAAACACTTGACTGCACCTTCCCACTGAATGAGATGGTGGTTAACACAGCAAGTGTGAGAGAGAAAAACTGCATTAAGTAAACGAGATGCTCAGCCCTTTGGATTTAGTGATTTTCAATAAATGGAAGAGTGTTTCTTAGTGTACAGCTTGTTTAACCAGGCAGAGTGGCAAAGCTGAATAAACTGAATGAAGTCGTGTTAAGCTTTCAGGTGCAGGTGTCCATAATCTTCTCATGGTTCACAGTCGTGTAGCGTTATTTACTATGCTTTTTAATAATCCTGCTCTGTACTGTCTATTGTTTAGGTGGTGTGTGTTACAGATGATCTGAAGTAATTTTATTATATCAGAAGCTACTTTTAAAGGTTTTGAACACCAATGTCTTTACGATTGAGTGAGCACATTTGTGCCACTTGTGCAGTGTGTGGTAAATACTTGCAGTAAATATTGGGTATATTGATATCTACTTGTGCAAACACGACTCTAGTTTTTTAAAATTTAGTCGACATTATAGTCAAGGTACTGAAATATGATGCTGAATATCAACCCCTAGTATAATCTGATAGCTCATTACTGTGCGAGAATTAATGTTGTAATAGTTCTTCCCTTTCTCACAGAGGACATTTTGACATGTCATGTTGGAAAAGTACTAATAAATCATTTCTACCAATGTTTATGACACAATCTACACAGCTGTCAGGGTATTTTTATTACAGTGCACTCACCCCTATACTGTCCTCCTGCCGATACTGTTTCCAGTTGTGTCCTGTGTCGCTGAACATCAGCAGGTAGGCCGTCAGCCAATCAGAGCTGCCGTAGCGGCCTTGCGTGGCAACAGCGGTGATTTGCGTCCTCCCACCCAGGTCGACCTCCAACCACTGATACCTGTCTGAGCTCAGAGGGGACCAACCTCCAGCTCCTGCACACAGCGAGGCAAAAGGGAAAGAGAAATGCTTCTCAGTGATAAAGCTGACTTTTTCTTTCTGGACATAAGGAGCATATGGACAGATGGAACGAATACTGACAACAGCAATAACTGCAGGGCACATTTCCTGCATTGTAGCATGGCTAAAAACCATGGGGGAATAATTAAAACCCACCAACACTCAGCTATATGTAAACATCTGCTGAATCCTTTTAATACTATCTCTGCATTAAGAACAACAACGGTTTTCACACAATAGATGAAAAGCCATAATTTTCAGTTGAAAGGAGGCAGATCTTATTTAATCAGACTGTTTAATTTGGAACAGTCAGAAGAGCTTAACCTGTAGCTTAAGGACTGCTCTGTACATAATGAGCTGCAGCCAAAGCATCTATGCAAACACCACAGGCCTTATACAATATTAAAAGTGGCTAGTACATAGCAGACCTTCATATAACGTGAGCACCAGAGCCGAGGACCATAAGACACAAACATGCTAAATAATTAAAATTATATCAAAAAGGTGTGGATGTGTGTGTGCTAAAGTGTAAGAACTGACCATATCAAATATCTACTTTGTTAGGACATTTATTACTTCATGTATTCCCTAAACCCCAATTGCTTTTCTTTTCTCTGACAGCCAGTAATTCCTTCACCAGGCCTCATGGTTGGCACTAACTTTACCTATGACTTGGGTGCCTACCCCTGAAGAAACCCTGTGGAGTTTTGAAACAATGCTAAACTCTATGGAGGAGTTTTTATCTCGGGTTTCTTTGGTCTGTCTAAGACATGACGATGCAGATGCATGAACCTACAACTGCCGATGCTGACAATCGTGCCACTAAAAGGAAAGGAAAGATGTCTGCTGTGGCAGTATGGATGTAAACAATGCAGGGTTTGAAATATTTAGAAAACTGCAAATATTTCATGAGTCTGCACCCAACATGTTTCTTACACTCAAAGGATACAAGCAGGTTATTCTTTGTTTACAAGACAATTCCTCAGGGAATTCCCAAAAGCCCTGCAGCATCCTCTGAGCATCTTATCCCATCGATCAGCTTCTCCTGACCTAAACTATTGTTATTTTAATGGATAACTGCAAACATCTTATTCTTAGAGTATCTACAAATCTTATCTACACCACCACTACCTTCACAATCTCCTTCTAGGTCTGTAAGTAAAGCCGACCTCATTGTCCCTTTCCAAATGGACTTTCTTGGGCAAAGCAGTGAGAGACCAAGTCCTAAAACCTGGTCTGAAAATCACAAAACAGCTCCGTGAACAGGCCACAAGTCACGCTGATAAAAGTGCATGTGAGATGTGCTTTTTATTTCATATGGCTGCTCATTTTGGGTGACTTTGAAGACATATCCCTAATTACTTTTTTCTACAACCTGTAATCAGTGTCTTCTTTTTGTCATCACTGTTCTTTTTATGCTGACAGCCATAGATTAGAGCCAGAAATGTCTGATGTCTGATTTTTTTATTTTACAAAGAACATTTGAGTCTGGTTGAGGAGCCTTTGGGGAAAATGACCTGGTGCTACTGCAAATTAAGTCCACATTGGAGGAATCAGTCACCAACCTCATCTTGAAAAACATAAAGAACTTGTTGGTGCTTTTATTTACTCGTATGCAGCTGAGTGTTTGCTGTTATAATAATTAGAGCAGTCATGTTGGAACTTTGGTTCCCAGCTTTGACAACTTCCTACATCACCAAGTGTCTGTCAGTGTCTGCCCAGTATGATGAAATTCCCCTGGTGTGTTTTTGGTTTGTTTTGGATTTCTGGGATATGACGCCTGAATATAAACTGTTGCAGGAGAAGCAGAATTCCTACATACTTTAACTACAGTCCCAGTCAACTTGACAGCTTCACCACAAGCAACAGATAAGGAATGAAAAGCCCCTTTGGCCATCAATATTGCACCTTTATTCTGACAGTCAGCAAAACAGTTTAAACTGCACAGTCCAAGATGAAATGGACAAACAGGAAAGTCCTTTATTTAGTCTGTACCATGTGAGATTTGACTTGGTTTATTTTTAAGACAATAAAAACAGACTGTAATGAGAGTGACAGTATTTGCAGCTGCATAATTGGACATTGCAGTCTGTGATTGTTTAATAAGCATTCACAGTGTACAGGACCAAAATGTCCTCCAGAGAGTCCTGCAATTAGCACAGAGTTACTAGGTACAATATTTTTTATTTTGTGGGCCATTTATTAAAAAAGACAGTCCTGGTGCTGGAAGTGAAATTTTGACAAATGGCATCTCTTTTTGTACGGACATCGTGATCACCATTTAATGCTTGATCGCCTTTTTCAAATTCTTCTGATGGCAGTAGGTTTTTGTGAGAAAATGAAGCAACCCAAGTGCTGTCTGTCTCGTTTTCCATCCCCTCAATTGGAGTGTAATTTGTATTCTTAAAGCTCTCCGGGTTAATACTCAGGTTAATAGTGCAACAAGGAAAGTGTAGAGTGTACAGAATAAGCTAAATTAGCTTGGTGTCTCTCCTAAACAGAGCTGTGTGTTGTGTGGGTCTCTGCTCATTTTGTTAGAGAATTAACTCTGAATGAGGCGACTCCTGAGAAAATGAGGCAAGGATGAGAAGTGTAGCAGCAGCTGGAGGAGACAAGCAGGGCTTTACAGAGAACAGCTGGGCTTCTGGAATTAAAGCAGTTTTGTTTTTTTACTTCTATGATGCATTTTGTTGTATTATGAGCTTCTTCTGAACTGTGAATTCAGCTTATTGAAAACTCTAATTAAACTCCCATCCCTGGCATGGTGAGGTGTTATTGAATGCAAGAAATAATTGATAAGGAATTGAAAAAACTAATTACTCAAACCCTCCCCAGTGTGAAACAGAAGACTTCGTATCAGCGAACGCTCGGGGCTTTCAGGCATTTTATTTCAGAGACTCTATAGTATGCATCTTTGAAATATTCAGGATACTTTACATGGAAATTAAATCTTCATGCAACCATGTCCCCTAGACTAAGTATTTGAAACTTTCCAAATGCAGTATGTAATTTGCAATATTTCATTAACTTATTAACTTAATAGAAATGTAATCCAGTTGCAGTTATTTCTCCTATAAAACCTGCTGATGCAGTTTAATTGTACATAAAATGGAATTTCTAGATGACAGGTTGGTTTTCTGCGTAAATGAAGTTTTCATTTATTAGCATCATTAAATAAATAATAAATACAAAACCAGAAGAACATCATCTTTGGCGTTCCTTTCAGTTTCCGTCTTTTATCACTCCTACTTCCTGTCTTAGCTTCTCTATTCAGCTATACAAAAAAAAAGCTAATGTTTTTCCATTTAGAAGCATCTGATCTCCTGTTAGAAGTATCACATCCTCCTTTATGCAGATCAAACTCAGACGGCTGAACAGACAGAGCAGTTTGGCTGCAGTGAGCGAACACAGCGGGTGAATTCACTCGCAGCTTTTTCCATCAAACACACCAAGAAAACAGCAACCTGCAGGCTGTTCTTCCTGCCATTTGCCAAGCAGAGAAAATCATACGGATCCTGTGCGGTGTTGAAAACAAAGACATCCCACCACTTTCATCTGATCCCTGTGTAAAGCAAACAACTCCTCCTGCCAGAATGTGCCCAAAAAAAATAAAAACTCACCACCCCAGACACTGTTTTTGTTTTCCCTCATTAATTTAATTATTTTTGTGAAAAAAGTTTTTGCTAAGTCTCTGATACACTTGATGGATAAATTCAGCAAAAAGCAGAGCAGGAAACAGGCATTAAACACTGAATGCTGGTCGGGCTTTGCCTGCCTGTCCATCGTTCATCACATGTGGCGTCTATCAGTTTGTGTGAATCCAGCTGCGACTCGACATTTGATGTCATGTGCTGTGTGTCCTGCGGGGAAGTGAATCATAAGGTGAGCACATAAGAACCGAAACTGGAGGGGAGTTTCCCTTTAGAGCTTATTTTATCTGCACAACTGCAGGAAAACAGGAGATGAAAGAAAAAACAAAGATGTAAAAAAAGACAATGAGAATCCAGCGATAATTTATTGATGTTAAAATGCAAAATATATGTGTGAATATCAGGCTTCGCCAAGCTGAATATCACAGAGAGAGACGGAATAGCTGAAAGATGCCTATTTCAGTCAATGATGAACCATCACCACCGTCAATACCATCACCACCAAGCCTTAATGTACAGTACCTGAATCTAGAAAACCTCAGTATATTCTGCATAAAGCTGGAAAAAACAGCTCTATGTTGGGTCACTAAAAAATAAATAAATAAATAAAAAGACCAAGTAAAGTGTTGGTGGTCACCTGAATATTAGTCTAATATCTGTGTGATTAAAAGCTGTAGTTTGGTCCAACAACATCCTTCATTGATCACGTTTCCTCATTTTAAAATCTTATTGGCTCTTTTGTTAAATTCTGTTTTTACCCAAATGATTTTCTCTATTGAGACCTCAGCCATCAGCTGGGATAGATGCAACCCATCACACTGAACAGTTCTTAGCTGTGTAGTAAAATATGCCTCCACACAGATTTATGAACCAAAAACCATTAGACACATGAGCCATGATGGTTTGTAGCTGTTACTGACCTTCTCTGCGGTTCAGCTTGGCGAAGCCGGGCCCATGGCTGCTCGACAGCTGTGATGAGCTTCTGAATGATGACGGCAGGAGACTGGATAGCAGTGGATTGTCACACACCTCTGTGAACCACAGAACAAAGAGAAAAAGTCAGGACATAAATCACCAAAAACAAGATTCTGCTGGAAACTAAGGTCCTTCACCTTTGGGTGTCTAAAAATAAAAATGCCCCAGTTCAATTACAGAGCTGAAAAAGTCAAAGATTTACAGAGCCCAACCCTCAGTTATTAGGCTCATATCAGCCTTGTGTAAACAGGTTTTTGGCTATAATGAGACCCTGCTGGATAAACAATGAATTGTGTCCTTACAGCCTGACAGAGCAGACACATTAATGAGACAAACTGGCCACTAGTGCAATGGATCAGCGATGTCAGAGGAGACTTTTCATACAGATTTTATAACTTGGATGAGAGGTGTCCAATTCTGGCCCTCGAGGGCCACCGTCCTGCTTGTTTTCTAACTATCCCTGCCCTACCCACTGCTGATTACCTGGATCAGGTAACACACATCTACCTCTACCTCTCGATTCACAGCTGCATACATGTTAACACAGTTGCACATTGTGCTGGTAAACTGTGCAAGTGCATGTTAAAATGAGGAAAACCTCAGGTTGAGGCCACATTGGTAGTCTTTAGAGAAATCTATGAATTCATAAGAGTTTATGTTTGATTTAATTGATTGATTTTTTCTTGTAATTCACTGCACTACACTCATTCAAACTTAAATGACCTGGTGGAGCTTTCAGCTGGATCCTCCCTGTTGATGAACGTTTCCTCTATCGCCGAGTCAAATATGTCAGAGAGCTGAGATATCTCTTGGTGAGATTATATTAATGAAGGATCTTGAGCCGTCTTTACTTTGTTTAATCGAGATTTAATCAGACTTGGCCTCATTACTTTAATATTGGATTTCTGCCTGTTAAGGGAATTTACTCAGAAAGTTTGACTTTGGTCTCTCTTTCCTGGGACTTTGATTTTATCTGGATTTTGCTAATTGAGTATACTCATTATTCATAAAAATAATGGAATAACAAAATAATGTTATTTATTATTTGTTTAAACACACATTTGCTGTTATTTTTAAGTTTACAAGACGCCATAATTCTAATTGTAAATGAGGCTATAAGAAATGAAACACTGAATCAAAGGGTGAACTAAGCCATTTGTTGTTGGGACACAGTAAGTATATTTATACAATGTTTAAGAATATTAATCTTAAGAAACTGCTTAGTCAGCTTTTAATTTGTAATGTTATTTTAAAAAAATGTTTGTATATAATATGTAGACACCCTATTATAAAACTCCAAGCACTTCATACCCAAAAAAACAAAAAACAAAACACATATTATTGGCAGTACGTACAGCACAACTATAGATACTAAAGAGAATATCTGATTATAAAACTCTAAGAATGCCAGGTTGATATGTGCAGTGTTTCTCCTAGCTGTCTACAGAAAATTAAATCAAGTCAATGCAGAGAAACTGTTAAAGTTAGAATTCCTCTCTCTGCCTATGACAAATGTTATTTCACAATAAATCTTTGTGTTTCTTCTCGCATGAGCCAAGTTGCCATCTAATATACCCTTATGCACCTCTAAGGTTTTTTTAGGTTTTTATCATCTCCTGTCCCTGCCATTCGCTGGTGCAGGAATTATATATTACCCATGGGTTTATTTTTAATCAGATGAGCTCTGGTGGTAGGGATTGAATGCAATAACAAAAATAACCAAATGAACAGGGGAAAAAATGCCCATATACATACACTGCCAAGCATTATCTCCTCTTAGAATAAGCACGACAAAATCTCATATCGGGGTATCTTCAAGCATTATAACCTGCAGTGCATTTTTATCAAACTGCACAGACTAGAATTTGCTTAAAAACCTAAAACATGCTCGAGGTTTGCTGGTTACTTACGTCCATATTGGTAGATATCAGAAATGGGGGAACCAAAAGAGTTTGTGTATTTATACCCTCATTTTCAGCCGCAGATGGGTCTTAAACTTCTGCAGTATGAGTGAGGAATGTGTCATTTTCCCACTCTAGGCCGCCCAAAGAAATGTAAAAATCATTTTAAAAATGTTTAATATTTTGTTTCACTTTATCTAATTGATCTTTAATCTGCAGATCTTTGTGCGTCTCAATTCGGAAAGAATTTACATGCATCAGAAATCAATTTCATTTTTATGCAAAAAGTTATTTCTCATTTAAAAAGTGAATCATTTTCTGTGGTTTGAAATTAAATGGTTATATTCACAACACTGGGGGGAAAAAAAAGAAATGACCCTGTACATGATAACTTCAGTGGATTTTAAACCCAGCACAGAAAGCACTTGACCATCGCAGCCAACAATGGACACCAACCTCTTTTTTCTCTGTCCCCTCTTTCAGAGCTTTGCTTCACTAATTAATACAAGACATGTAGGAGCAATGAACATTATTTCACAGTAACAAAAAAAGATCGTTATCACTGCACCGACTATTAATTATTAATTAATTCATTTTACAATCCTTAAGTGGTCCAGGGGCTGACAGACAGAGGAAAACAGTATAAGGAAGAAAATTTGTTGTAGTTTATATGAGACGTAGAAAATACAGAGGATTTCCAAAACAAGAATATCTTCCCTTGAGTTCAGTTGGCTCAAGGAAACAAGCCAACTAAACTGCTGAGTCTCAAATCTAAATGTTCTGAAATGAGAAATTTGCATTTTAATAACTTTAATCAGGAAATATAGACATATGAGATTTACAAATTATTAATCAAATACATTTTCCCAAAGCTAATTTCCATCATTTTAAGTAACCATTATCATGTAGATTTGCATACAAATTGTGTATTTTGTGATAAATTTTTAATAAGTTTTAAAAATGTGTGTACTTGGGATGATTTATGTCCCGTGACTGGCAGCCTGACCAGCTACTGTGCAGAATCTGGTTGCGAAGTGCTGCACAACAGCAAGATCGCAGCCTGCAGCTTCACGCAACTTTGGCTTCAATTTGACATAATGACAAAAAAATGGTGACACAGCAGCCCAACCTCATTTACAGCTAGTGAGTCTGACCCAAACAAAAAGGGTAAAAACACAACAAGGCTGTGTAAAATCAGCTTTAGAACTAATTACAGAAAAAAACAGAATGACAACTATGAAACAGAATAAATCGAACACACAATAGTTGGCAGCTAAAATAGGCAAAATGATAAACTAAATACCAAAAAATAAATACTGCTGTATAGTCGTAGGTAATAATCTGCTGTTCGAACGCTGCTTGTTCCTCAGAGTTTCAGGTCCTGTCACTGTGAAAAGTCTCTGTGCCCCTCCTTAGTTTTTCCTCGGAGGTATTTTTAAGCTCACCTAACATTTTCACATTCACAGCTTCACACACTGTAAAGGTGTTTCATGGGGCACACAGAGGACTGAGTGTTGCAGCTGCTAATGGAGTGTCAGCCCAACATCTCTTGGCCTAAACAGAAATATTGGGAATGATTAGTGTTTCCCAGCTTGTCAACTCACACTCAAAGCTCTGTAGGTTTGAGAGCATTGTAAACTGATAAACCCTCCCCTGACATGTGCTTAATCATCATTTATCCTCTCATCCACCTTTCTCTCCATCTATAGCACTCACTTTATCATGTCGCCGTCCCCGAGCCCCCACAGAACTCATGATTAAATGAAGCCACTGAGCAGCTTCCTCCACTTCAATAAAAAAATCAGCAATCAGAAGATTTACAGCTTCGGCTCTTTGCAGGTCCAGTCACAGTTCAGCGCTGCTCAGTGATGCTACTGTTAAGTCCTACATCCCACCAAGGCTGGTCTGTGCCCTCCAACATTAACTATCATACTCAAACAGAAAACTGCATCGATATTTCTGCACAGCTGCACAACTTCAATCCAAAGCCTTCAATCCAATAAACAGGTTATTTGTTCTACTAATGAGAAAAACTGACTGGAATCGGTTTCAGCTACTGTATGTAAGAAATATGCCATTATCCACGTCACAGATTTCTCTTTTTAAAAGTAACATCAAGACGAAAGGAGAAAGGCCATATCAGTTCATTTGCACTGCATTTTAAATGACTGGGTTTTATGTCTGTTTTACCCAGAGACACAGTGAGTGGTTAGAAGATGTGGGAGCAAAGCCCTCCTCTGCTGCTCAGAGGACGATACATGAGAACCTCTAGATATTACAAGCACAAATTATATCTATATTACATATATACATTTTATTAAAAAATAAATAAATAAAGAGATCTCAGGAACGTTAATTAAGATCATGAAAGCTGTGCAGGCACTGCATGGGTGGAAAAACAATATGTTAACTGAAATAATTAGGCTGTGGATGTTCCCTCCCACTCCAAGACCTTTGAATTACCCAGAGAACGTTTTTGACAATCGAAGGGAAGCAGTGGTGACTCATATACGTTGATGTCAGCTTGATGTGTGAGCATTAATTGTTTAATTAATGAAGAAAGGAGCAGTTATGGGGAACTCATCTGACTTGGTGTGATTTGTCAAACCGTGTCTCATCGGACTGGTCCGTGTTTCTGCTCTGACCTGACTGCCTACATCAGAGCACCACTCTGGCTGGAGAAGGAACCTGCTTGTCTAACAGCTACTGAGCTGTGAGGACCAGCATTCCCAGTCTGGATCCTGAAGAGCAACGTCCTCAGGCTGTCACGCACATCGACTGTTCTCTATAGCTGTTCTCCGAAGTCTATTGACTAGTTTAATTATACAAAACAACATGAACACAAGCACAATTCAGGCAAATCCACTGCTATAGTGAAGCTTGTGATGTTAAACTGCTGTTTTTTTTAAAAGGAATCAGGTCAGTGCTTGCATTGTTATGTTGGACTGTATTATAATGTGTAAACATAAATAAAGCATTGAAATAATCTGACATATAGACAAAAACTGTTTGGAAAGAAAAATAAAATAATTATAGAGAAGCTCAAGTTCCTGATTATGTCCTTCTGGGCTGTGGCACACAGATTAAAATCCACCTGGCTGCTGCTCTGAGCAGAAAGTCTTTGCAGTCTCCTCCCCTGGTGGGAGGACCTGACCCTCTGCATGGTGGAGAATTTTAACGCTGTACAAGTGTCCACACCCTATGCAGGAAATTGTAAACAACAGGGAAGGTACGAGTCCTTGCTGTTGGTGCTGCTCTCGTGTTCAACGATGCATGTCTTATTGTAAGTTTACTCACTGCCTTGCCCACATATTATTCAGGACAAGGTCATTCAAAAACATTAGCAGCACCTTGGGGAGCACACGTAATGAAGAACTTCTGTTCAACCACTTCAGTGGCTTAAAAATTCACTATGATTCTGACAACATGGCAACAGTGCCAACATTCATCACAATCGCTTTCACATCTTTTCTTTGAGAAGATGCAAACAAACAGAAAAGTTCTAATAATTCGCTTTAGATTGAAATGTTTTCCAGCTATTTTCTGATATCAGCACTTATATCTCGCAGATTAGATGTCATCTACAGAGACAGAAAACTGAGAGGCCCATGGCTGCAGTGCTGGAGAAACTGACATGTGGGATTAGTGCATTAGTGCATTGGGTGAAGAATTTCAGGATCATTTTTTAATATCAAAAAAAGTCTTAAAAACAGGTGGTCACTACTAGTTAATGATATAAACAGGACATGATCAGTTTCCGTCTAATCCACAGGTAGATCCCTGCAGATTACTGATCCAAGTCCTTACAGTATCCACTACTGCACCTACAGTTCATCCAAACCAGGAGCCAGTCTGATGCAGAGTGACAGAGCACCCTGACCTTAGCAGAGTTTGACAGGTTCTTGATCCAGCTATAAGTCATCTAATGTGATGCCAGGGCCAAGTGATGAATGAGTGTGTGTTTAGGGAGTCAAAGCTCCTATGGGACTGGCCTTGAGCAAATACCAACGTGTCACAAATTCAGATGGATTGACTGCAGGCTTCTGTCAGTTTTATCACTTAACTACTTGTCCCTGGGTTAATAAATCCAGATTTCTGACTGACGGCTCCAAGTTTACCCTGATGGCCGCTCCTGCTGTAATGTAGCCTTGATTTCATCAGATTGCATTCATGGCATCTCTTCTCTGAGCACACATTTTCCTAAATGACACTAAAGAAGAAATATGAGATCTTCTTCTGAATTTTTTCATTTCCACTGTCACAAACTCCAGCGTCAGCAGGATTTTGCAGGAAAATACAAAATGCATCCACTGTTTTTAAATTATATTTACAAGTTTTACCCAACACCCCAGTTCACTAAAAAAAAAAAAAAAAGATACTGTGGTGGAAATTAGCAGCACAGTGAATCAGAGTCTGGATTCAAAACATGACAATTTTATTGACCTACAGTGCAGCAACACACAGTCCACCAACATTAATTAACACCAGACCAATCAAACCTCCATCAGGAGGCAACAACCTGTTATCAAAAGCTTCCACCGTGTTTATTTGAATGTGTTCAACATTACCAAAATCAGGAAAAATCTATTTTCCACACATTCACTTTTCTGTGTCATCGTCTGAGCGCAGGAAAACAAAACCCGCCACCTGCTCTTTGTGTGAAAATGGATGGATGAGGATGAGTGAGATGTAAAATAAACTTCTGAGCGTTTTATTATCCTTCAATCGTCGCTCACTCCCAATAGAGTCTCTTATCTGATGCAAACTGATTTCAGTAAGACTGCCTGTTGTAGTTCATAAGAACTGAAAGAGTAATGATGCGAAGCTGCAATTCGTCTCTTCACACAAAAAGCACAGACCACACAGTGTCACCAGAGCTGGAGGATCCAGCAGGATAAAGGTTCAGTCTGGCTTTCTCTCCTCACTTTTCCTGCAGTCAAGGTGCTCTTGACCAGACCACAAAATCATGCCACTGTCGTCAACTGTTATAAAGTGAGAGCATGATAGCTTGAAATGGACTTTGCTCCATTCATGGAAAGTGAAAAATCATTTTCCTTCATGAAAGGGTTGTATGGCAGAGTTGAGAGAGGACGACATGGCAGGTAATTCTCTCCAACTCCTCTAAAACACTGAGCAAGACACATTTTTCCTTTGTAAACATGAGGAAAAGAAAAAAAAAACTTTATTCTCACCTATCTTGTTTTGCTGGCTAACATTATGTATATGCTCTAATGGCTAAGTTACTCATCTATACTATGCTGCTACTGCTGTGCTGACATTTCAATTTCCCTGCATGAGACCAACGCGACTAACCATAATCTTAACTCAAACCACAGTCCGTCTATTAGTCTAAACTATTATCCAGCCTGGAGCCTTAACATTTGTTTTTATCCCCCATATATCATAACACTCAACATAACCTTCACACAACAACGCACCTAAAACATTATTCGTCCTGGTAAAGGGTTTAAAGAGTCCGATTTATTTATTTTATTTTATGCTGTTGTCTTTGAATCACATCCTGACTGCTGCCTCTCACAGACCAAATATCTCAGTGCCTTAGTCATATTACGTCTGTAACCAAGGGCACCCCCAGCTACAGTTGCCAGGAGAAAATATACTGGATGTTGTTTCTTGCTGCTAATGAGTCTTGACTCTTGTTCTTACATCACTGGTTGTACATGCTCATTTCTAAAATACAGTTTTCAGGCCCATTTGCTGTTTTCCACTCTTCATTAATGGTTTTTCCAAGTTGCACTGTGGTCCTGCTGAACAGCCCTTCATTTCCCTGTATGTGTGAACATGGCACTAATGTAATGTGTTTGTACAGAAGTAGTTTACTAAAACATATAATATTTAACACTACAGGAAAACTGCCTTTATCACCTAGACTCTTGGACAATTACCTTACGGTCCAGAAGCTGCAGCTCAGCATTCATCATCAGCCAACGGTCCCCACCTCTAAACAGTCTGTGACAAACCAGCTGACTCTGAACTGAGACATGACAACGCTGCTTCTGCCTTTTCTCTCTCTGACATATTAGTTTGAGCTTGAGAACCTCTCTCCTCAGAGGCCGGTCACAGAGTGGTGAGTCATTCATTGTCTGAGCACAACATGTACACACACACGTGTTTATACTGCAGGCATTGGGTGCACACACACACACACACACACACACACACACACACACACACACACAGACGTGTTTATACTGCAGGCATTGGTTACACTGGTTATTGAGGTGCTGCTTAGCATTCGCTCATATTCCTCATATGGACACGGGTCGGAAGAGAACCTGGTATTATCTCATTAGGCTGCGATTAGAACACACACTCTACTGACACCAGATCAGCTGAAAGAAGAGATAACAATCCCTTGGAGAACCTCTGCAAACATGCTGAGGAGACAAAGTGGGAAAATTTAACAAACCCTCATTCGCCTCCTTTGTGTGTGTTTCTCTGGTGGACAGAGCATCTTGCAGGCAATCATCAGAAGCACTCTGTATGTAGCAGGGAGGAGTGTTGCTGCTTATTGTGTATACATTTGAATATTTTGCTGATAATTGAACGAGATATGATAAGTGCTTGTGCATTCAGCTGGACTCGGTTCACACAGTTTGTGAGGGCCAATTTGCTGGAAAATGGAAAATTGTGTGTAAACAGCATGCGTGTGTTAAAAAGGTAGCCCCTGGTTGGGTAGGAGAAATAACTAGACTGAAAAGACTTTGGAAAAGACCACCACAAATGATTTTGAATATTTCTGAGTTTTTAAGCTCTTCATGTCTGTAAAACCAGATCTCATTTGTGGAAGAGCTTGTATTCTGACAGACAAAGCTGAAAATAAAGCTGCATGCTGAAACACAAGTAACAAGCAACAATGGCTTCTTCTCTGTTGGACTCTTTACTCCATTAAAGGCCACTTGCTGTCAGGGTGATGTGCTATAGGTCAGTGTTTTAAATTTATGTGTCAAAATTCACCAAAAGTGAACTGAACACATGATTGAAATCTACAGGCAGAGAAAACCCAAATGTAGACACAAAGTTATGCAGGCAGGTGCAGTAAAAAGGTTTTGTTAAAGAAAAGAACAAACAGACTTACTGGTAGTTCAGGCAAATCAATACAACAGGTATACAAAGACTGGTGTAAACAAGAGACCATGTCAGAGAGCAGGCAGGAAACAGGTGGACAAATCATCCAAAACAAACAGACACAAAGTCTGTAGATGAACCAAGAGTCCAAAAACTACTAGGATGTAATTGGGGAATGAAAAGCAGGTGTGTGGGACAGTCAGGTGACTGGAAATGAAAGGAAAGTACGAGGACATCTGGTGGCTGGGTTGAGAATCGCAGGGAACATAAATCAGACTGAGACCAAGTCTAGTTGTTGCTGCTGTTCCACCGAAATGACATGAACTGACCCTGCTGTTTGAAATACTGGTGTAACTGAGCCTTTAATGTAGGACGACGTAGCATATGAGGTTTGGGAACCACAACCACAATGACTGAAAACATCTGCATGGGTTTGTCTTCAGTTCCGGTAAATGAATAAAAATAACTTTTAGAAAGGAAAAGAGCCACAGTGATAAATGATCACGGTGTCTGACTGTTTCACACTGTAACACCAGACAAGGCAGGGATGAGGGATTGTTCTGTGGTTGTGCACTTGATGTGAATTGCCAGGTAACTGTAGGACACTAACTGTGCTCTTTGCGTTCACCGACATTTACCTCAATATTCTAGTGAGACATCCACCATATCAACACCATCTCCTGCCTCCACCTGCATCGCTCAGAGCTTCTGCAGCGTTTCTCGCTCAGTCCTGCTCTCTCTCTGCTCTGCTGTTCCACAATCATAACTTCATTAAACCGTTTCTCTGCAGCAAATTACTTCTTTTCTGAGCTTGATGATTTCACTCAAATCCCGCTGCCAAACTGCATGTGAGCTCACAGAATCTCCTGAAGGCAGTCACAGGTGCTGATTGAGCTGCTGCGTTAGTGCATCACAAGCAAATTACACACAGATTGGGAACACAAATTGAATGAAATGCACAGCACAAATTCGTTCTGTGTAGGTTACTGTTCTCCAGACAGACACACATGACTACAAATGGAAATATTATGTGTTCAGTAATGTATCTCTAGACGGTATATAGACATAGCAAAGGGTGTCAGTAGGCAGTAAAGGGTTGAGCTGCGGTAACTGTTTACACACTTTTACATCATCACTACTTAAAGGAGGTTTCTCTTCTCTGCAGGACAGACAAAGATATGTTTATCACCTGATAATGGCTAAAACAGAAATACTCCACCTTACAACTTTCAGGATGCACCTGCAGCTTTGACGTTGCCGTGTGATACATTCCCTCCTCTCCTGCTGTTCCTAATGAATGTCTCCTCAAATGGTCCAGATCAGGTGTCTCTAATGCGATCTCCCCAAATTTATTTTTATATATAACCATATATATATATATATATATATATATATATATATACAGTATATATATATATATATATGCTGAGCAGGGTCACTGTGAACAGCTATTCCCAAACAGAAACATCTGCCCTCTCATGACAGTTTTACCTCCTCTGTTCACGCTGACAAATAGCCTGAGTCAGACCTTGCCTGTGGCACTGGTGAGGCACAAACACAAAGTCAAATAACATGTGGAGAAAGGTCTGGCATCGGAGATTATTAAGTGGATGATGTACTGTATGTTTGTTCTCTACGAGGGCAAAAAGGGTTTCAAGCACTACTTACTGATCTTGAGAGAGCAGCATTTTCCTTTATTTTAGTTTTTATGGTTTCTGATACGCACTCTCAAAATCCAAACCGCTTCTTTCAAGGCCAAGAAATCTCTTTTCCTTTATTTCGCTCTTTTAAAGCCCATAATATGCGTCTCTCTCCAGCAGCTTCTGCCTGTCAGGAGGAATATAAACCTGACATGGTAATATCTACCATTTATCTGTCTGTCCACACTTTGCCCATGCCGAATGCTTTAGTGGCATTTTATTTTCTGAAATGTTTAATAAATCCTATTTGTCCAGGGATGCTGACTCAAAATACAATTTAACACAGCACCCGCTTCACGCTAGATAAACATTTATCCTCTGACACCCATTTTATTAGGCTGGGTTAGCAGTATTTTCACTGGTGCCAGTGTTTGGCACATGCAAACAGCTCCTATGTCAAATGATCCCATCAACACAGGATATGATCAGTGCATGAGTACAAAAATTGGACTGAATGGATTTATATGACCCAAGCATTTTAGGATACTTGTGTTAAGTACAGAGTAAATACTAAGTCTGATTTTAAAAATACAGTTGACATGTCACTTTGTGCTAGACCCCTGGTCCTTTGCTAGGTTGCAAAGAAATTAGACTAAAATGTAAAATGATTTCAAAGTGGAAAGGCAAAGAAAATTTTAAAAATTACAGGAAAAACTAGATGAACAGTCCCCAGGGGCCTGTGAAATCCCCCACAACAAAAGAACACAGGCCAATAGGGAAAAAAGATGAAGATCATTCCTTCATTCATTGTTTTTATTCTTCTTCAGACTAGAAACAAATGAAAAGTTTTTCTCTTTTTATTTTGTTACATATAAACAATACTTTTGTGTTTTGGTCATTACAGTCAGCAACAAACACACTCAAAAAAAAAAAAGATATTATGAAGGATCAAATTACAGAACGCCTCTTTATTAATAATGATGCTCTGCTTCACATTCATGCAACCACTGGAGCAGCTGAGTGCCTTGCTCAAGGACAGCAGTTTAATAAGCTGAGGGAAAGTGTTTCTCGTTCACTCGCTGACCCACCCACATGGTGTCTGTGCACTGACTCTCCCTGCTTCATTGAAGAGCAGCGTATGGAAATTTGTGCATGAAATTTAATGTTTCACTGTGAGTGTTAGCTCCGGTTCCTGCTGCAGAAGACAAATGAGCTATAGTACACTTTTTCAAACATTTGAAATGAGCGTTAACTTATCAGAACTCCACACGTAAAATATAAACGTCACAGTCCTCACCTCCTTTTGTTGCACCTCCGTATGAGCTGTAAAGTATCAGGACAACGTGTGTAATAATTCCCTGGACTTTTTTACTCCAGAGATCCATGGTGTAGAAAGATACTGCAGAACAGCCTGCCAGGTAAAGGAGGGAAACAGCCTATCCTCTCTTCTTTCCTCCACTCCAGCTCCACCTTCACACTCTCACTATTTCCAGATCCCTGATGAATTTTGCACTTCTGGGTCCGCAGCACTCAGCAACATCCGCCTGGCTCCACAGTGGTGACAGCAGAGGCAAGAGGCTGCTTTCAGTTCAGCTGCACTCTGCAGAGTGAGGATAGAAGAGGGAGAGAGAGAGAGAGAGGGAGAGAGAGAAAGATAGAGAGAGCTTGACTACTGTCATTTCTCCACTGGAAGGTGCTTTAGTTATTAAAAGGACTTGAAGGTGTTCGTCTGCCACGGTTCCTCAGCAGAAACCCCTCTGCAGGCAGCAATGTTCTGCTCTGGCTTTGTTTGGAAAAGGTCTCATCTCAGGTCCCATTAGGCTCAGGGCTGCTGCTCACAGTCTGTTTGTCATCATGTAATGCAGCAGTTCAGGTCCGGTGGTGATGGAGGGGATCCCCAGCACAGTGTCTCTGTCACTGCTAATTAGCTGAAAGTAGCCCACAGAGAGGATGCAGGAAATAAAATTTCAATTCACAGTCTAATTATTGGTTATGTTCTCTGTACTGTTGTGTCTGCACAGCTTCCACTGTCTATTATCTCATACATTAACCTTTAGATATGGAACTAAAGTGATCACTTCGTTAACTATGAGATATTTACAGCTTCCTTAGAAACAAATTGAGCGAAATTTGCATTTGCTTCATTTACTTTTTTGAACAATGTTGATTAAAATCTCTCTTTAAAGACCTGCAGCGTCATTCCTCTGAGAATAAAGTCAGTACAAACAATATAACAGCGTACAGACAACATCAGCATACAGGTGTTTGAATTTTCCACATCCATCGAAATGAAATGGAAACATTCACCAACAGGATGATTGGCCAACCATGATAAACCTCACAGCGCTTCACATAACATTCAGTAAACGTATTGTTTACATAAGGAAATTGCTTTAAATAACATTTTGAACTTTTTCATGTGTTCTGAAGCTGCACCTGCTGTTCATTTGTGCAGCAGTAAGTACACCTGCAACTTATCTGTCTCGAAACTTTTCACATCAGAGCTCCTCTTTAATTCCAGTGGATTTCATTAGGATAGCAGAACAATGCAAACTGAGACCAGCTAAGAAGCATGCTCAACATTTCTTTCAGTACTTATGATTTGATCCAAGCAGAGAAGACAGATAGGATTTCTCTTTTGGGCAAGTGTACAGTGTGTCCTGCAGCCCTGTTGTTCACACACTTATGACGTATCCTGTAACATTAAAGTGTCTGTGCTCGGATTCACTTCAGCTTTAATAAATACTGACATTAAATAACACCATGTGAAGAAAACTATTAAGATATATATAGATATTTCACTCCATTCACTTGTCACTGCTGTAGCTGGAAGTGTGTGGAATATATAAATTCAATGATAGACATAAAACCTATAAAAAGCCTAGAAACAGACTTTAAAATGTATTAAAATGAGAGAAGTCACTTCCAGGCTCTGTGAGTAAACGTAGACTAAGGATGTGTCCCGTCTGTCATTTAAAAACTGCCACACAATAAAGTGACAGAAGTAGTTTCTCTAACTAAACTGAGTTTCCACACTTTTGTTTGAATCTAAATATCTCAGTTGTGCTGACTGAAGAAAGAGAACTTGCTGCAGTCTTTTATCAGTATTATCACAGCTAATATAACTGTTCCTGGATCAGGTCACTGTGCTGGTTTTATCTGCCATGATGATTTACCATGCAGGGACGTTAGAGAGGCTTTTCAGGAGCAGAGAGGCAGGCGGCCTGTGAATGAGGCAGGTGTCTGTGTGGTGTGGGAGTAAAGACAGGGACTGATACTGCCTGCATTGTACTGTGCTTTTTGTTTTAAACACTTTAGGAAGCAAGAAAGAGAGAGCAGCAGACAGGAAAATGCGATTTGTGCATCTGTGTGTCTGGAAAAAGGAGGCAAAACAAAGAAATAAAATGACGCTGACCCACACCCGTAGTTTGCTTATCGCCTCTTTCATCTCTGGACTTTGTGCCAACATTTGGATGGATTTCAAGAAGGTGTCTGCTCAGTAAACTTTGTCTAAGCAGTGCTACTGTAGATTAATGCCCGGGCACACAGTGAATATTTGCACGGACAACATTTACTCAGCATTTGTAAATAATTCAACGTGTCATCAGCTGATTCACTGTCTAAATACTGATGTAGGACAGAAACCAACCAGTCGATTCATTTCATTACATTTTTATATGATAATGTCCAACCTAAGAAGATAATACATAATGCATACAGCATGATGTCAACAGCTCCACTGTGCCACTGCATGGTTGTTGACTCTTCCTCTTGTTTAAACATGCATTTGTTCATGTTGTTGTACCTGCTGCTTTTTTGCAAAGTAACTGACAAACCTGCTGATAACTACAGTACAGACAGTACCCCAGTCTCTCCTACGCTAATTTCTGTTCTTGCTTTCACTTGAATCAAACTTCATTTTCACCAGAATATTTTTGATATGTTGCAGTTTTTTTTAAACTTTTGTTTGTCCATAAAAAAGGTTTCGATTTAAAGAGGCAGGTTAACTGCACAGAGTGTCCTGCAGTGCCCAGGCCTCCCTTAAATCTAAAGGGATTGCTAAAGTGATTTTTTCCCCCTGGCAGGAGCATATTACTGTAGATAATAAAATTAGATGTAAATTCAATAAACCCATTTTTACAGCTGCTTTACACTTTTTAAATAGTACTCTAATGCATTAGAAATTTAGGCTGAAAGTTATGGAAACTTATATATTACACTCACAAAGAGTCTCTGATTCAAAGGTGTGTTTGAGATCTGAGTCCTCAGGAAAGAAACACACACACAGACGTAAATAACTTCAGAGCTTCACTTTACAACTGAAACAGCCAGTGAACTCAGGTGACTTGTTTTTGCGTACAACAAATTACTTTGCTTTAATTTTCTGTGTTTTTTTATTCATTTATTCTTTGATTGTTTTTGGTAAATAACAGCTTGTTTTACTTTGACTTTGTCACTTTGCTTTGCAGCTGTATTTGAGCCCCTCTGCTGCCTCCCGCTTGGCCTTGTTTTGTATAACTCATTTTTATTTTGCATACCAAATGAAGCCAACCAATGACTGATGCACTCCCCCTCTACTTTACATTCACAACACCTGCTGCAGCCTGTGTGGGGCTGGTGGCTTCGGCCAGCAAACCGATCAGCCAAAACAAAAAAGACTCTTAGAGTTTGTTTAAGAGATGCTCAGGAAAGTTTTACCCTCGGTGGAAGAGGGGAAAGTAAATACAACAATTTGCTATTTCTAAACCAAGTGTGGAAGCATTTTGTGAGAGATGAACCCTTTTCATGGTTACACCAGTGAATGTGGTCAACGTGAAAGGGACAGTGAGCTGTGCAGCTGTCTTATATTTCCGAGGTCAAACAAATACTCATATTCATAGTTGAGTATTGAAGGTCCATTATGAGCTATCATACTCCGACTCTATTGTCAGGCTGCAGCTAAAGAGCAGTTTGATATGATAAAATATTGAGACTTTGCAGTCAGCTCAGATTCTGGATCCTTTTTGGAAAACTCTATCAAAAGTTTTATGTTTTTGTTCCCAATTACAGCAAAAATGCAAAGACAGAGATTACTGCAGCTCTGATTCACTCACTAGATGCTTCTCCATAATAAAAGCAGAGAACACTCCTGGGTAAGAAGATGTTTAGAGGGTCTACATCAACTAAAGACAAAAAAGTAACAGACTTGAAAATGAAAATTGGTGACGTGAGACGCTAATAGCGTTTTTGAGTCATCCATATGTTTTTCACTGTGACACACAGACTCAACCTCGTGTCAAAATTCTTTGTGAAAATGCTAAAAAAGAGGAAATGAAATGCTAACACTCAGTCCTCGGTCACCTTGAATATGAATGAAAGATTATCCTGCGACATGCAGACGGACTTGTTTACCAGGGGTCTCTACAGGAGCCATGTTTATCAGGCTGCCACACTGAAAAGTGTATCCTCATGCAGTTTTTCCAATGAATTGCACAGCCTTCAGTCCAAACTGCATAGCAAAGCAAAGGTCCTCCACATAAGGGCTTTTGGTTTTTATTTGCAGCTCTGCCAGTGCTGCCAGGTGAGGCTTTGTTTCCATCATCAATCCAATTTTTTTTTACATTATTGACCATTAGAAATGTTTGTTTTCTTTGTGCTGCAGCTGACCTCCAAACAGATACCTTGGATTCTGAGGCCTCATGAATAATCTTAATAAATAGGGAATGATTCAGACTCTTGCTCTCTAACTTTTAGAAAACCATCACTGAAAACTCCATGCATGCTTACTGTACAGTAGGTACCATCGCTCTGGGAATTTCAGTGCATTGCAGGAGGAGGTTAGTATATGATGTGTTGCAGTTTGTTTTTCTATCAGCCTGTTTTGAAAAGTGGGGGGGCAAGAGCAACAGATGGCATGTGAGTATTTTACATTACAGGAACCGACAGCAGCAGTGTTGGAGGTTTGGTGAAGCTAATCAAAACACAGTGGAAGTGGAGGAGCAGTGGATAGATTTATTGCCAACAAGAGTCCCCTGGAGACGTAAACAGCCGCTGCATTCAGGTCTTTTTTAGCCGCTGCCACCTCTGCATCTCTGTGACTTTCAAGCATTAAATGGGTTGTTCAAAAATATCATGGATTTATTGATTTCTTATGTGTTTTTTTCTGTGCAGATGGTGGCCAGACCTTTGCAGTTAGTTATTTTATTCTCTTTTTGTTTGTTTGGTATTTGCTATTCCTTTGTTTTTATTGTCTGCTTTGTATTTCTTTCTCTATATGACACTTGTTTTTAAGAAACCTACCACATACAGCTACTATTTTTGTTTCTGTGACGTGTTCTCATGATCTTTGACTGCAGGTGGAAAATCACAAACCTAAAGCAAACACACCAAGCATGTGAGTTCTTTTCTGTTTTAGGCCACAGCTTTTTTCAGCCAGTGCATCAGTCTCATGTGTAATACAGCTCCATTACTTTCAAGCTGAGGTTGTTCCAAGCAGACTCATGCAGTCGCCAGTGAAAGTGTAGACCAGCTAATTATTAATGACTAATTGTATAAAGAACTGGTGAGTTACGACAGGGTGTGGCAACAAACCAAGAAACTCTCGACTCAGCTCCACACGTTTTTCCTCTATAACAAATGAACTGCTTTAGCAGCTAACAGGCTGTCATACTGGCTGAATGTCTGACTGCCCTGCCTGCTGACTGACTGTTCTTTAACCTCACTGAGCAACAGGGTGAATGAGTGTTGTCTTTTGTTGTTCTGGGAGTGTTTAGGTTGAGCTGGACTCTTTCATGGTGCTGTGGTGTATTGATGGGGCTGTGAAGCGTGATATTAGGTGCAGGTCTTTGCCCCAGGACACCTTAGAGCCTTAACGATCTCAAAGCATCGCTGACCCGTCGACAGTGACTGACAGGAGCAGCTCAGAGGGAAGAAATTGATTTTGATTCATCTAAATGAATCAAAATCCCATGTGCAAACAAAATGCACATGGGTCTTAATTTATGCAAACAAACCCTCCCTGAACTGCCACCTTATCGTGGTGGAGGGGTTTGAGTGCCAGAATGACCACAGGGGACCACAGGATTTCATCTCTGCTTTTTGCAGATGATGTTGTCCTGTTGGCTCCATTGAGCCAGGACCTCCAGCGTGGGGCAGTTTGCAACGGGTGTGAAGCGGCTGGGATGAGAATCAGCACCTCCAAGTCCAAGGTCATGGTTCTCAACCTGAAAAAGGTGGCTTGCCATGTCCAAGCCACAGGAGAAATGCTGCCTCAGGTGGAGGAGTTTAACATATCTTGGGATCTTGTTCACGAGTGAGGGAAGGACGGAACGAGAGATTGACAGACGGATCGGGGCATCAGCAACAGTAATGTGGTCGGTGTATCGGTCCATCGTAGTGAAGAAGGAGCTGAGCCGAAAGGCAAAGCTCTCGATTTACCAGTCAATCCACTTTCCTTCTCTCACCTATGGTCATGAGCTTTGGGTCATGACTGAAAGGACAAGCTCTCGGATACAAGCAGCTGAAATGAGCTTCCTTCGCAGGGTGGTCTGGCGCTCCCTTAGAGATAGGGTGAGGAGCTCAGTCACCCAGGGGGAGCTCGGAGTAAAGCCGCTTAGGTGGCTCGGGCATCTGTTCTGGATACATCCTGGGCGCCTCCCTGGGCATGTCCCACCAGGAGGAGACCCCGGGGAAGACCCAGAACATGCTGGAGGGACTATGTCTCCCAGCTGGCCTGGGAATGCCTCAGTGTCCCCCCGGTAGAGCTGGAGGGAGTTCAGGGAAAAGGAAGTCTGGGTATCCCTGCTTAAGCTACTGCCGCCGCGACCCGGCCCCGGATACACGGAAGAAGATAGATGGATGGATGGATGGATGGATGGATGGATGCAAACAAAATGCAATTAAAGTCTTCTTCTTGCTTTGCTTTTAGAGCAGAGTGGCTGATTTACTTTGCATCTAAAAACTTTTTGAATTTGAATTGGGCTTTTTAGCCAATAAAACTAGGAACGAATTGAGCAGCTCACGTCTCACACTCCTTATTCCCTGCACAGGTTTTACCAGTATATGACATTTTAACCAGTAGTTCTCTGCTGTATTGTGCACATCTTAGTTAGTGTTCTACAACACACCTCATCAAAGAGATGTAATCATTTTCGACAAACATCGTACCACCTAGTGAAATAGGTCTAATATCACTCAGATCAGAATGGGTCACAGCGGTGACCTCTGATCTCTGCGGTTGGTTAGTTCGCTGTCTAATCATTTTGTGATTCTGACCCCACAGATTTCTCTTTCTCTGATTTCTTTTTCTCACTGTCAGGTGCAGCAGCACTATAAATATCCTGCATCTCTGGCTCTGGCTCCATTGCTTTGTGAGTGCTGCAGTAAATTTATGAAGGTAGTAAATATCTCCGTGGAACTGCTCTGCACATTTCTCCACACTGCACATATCTCTGTGGCCCAGCTCAGGACACTGTGATCAGGAACAGGGGAATTTATAACAGAGACAGAAATAACCTTTGCTCTCCAACCCTCTCACCATCCATATCCAGGCTAACGATTCCCTTTCTGTCCGCCTCAGTCCTTTGTTGATGATGTCTCTGTGTCTCTGTTTTTGCCTTATTTCCTCAACATCCTTCTTGTCTGTCACTGATGACACCTGTTCCCTCTCAGCCAATCCCCTGCTGACAAGACAAGTGTTAACCTGCACAAACTGACTTTAATGAAAGGAAATACAGCAGGGATTTCTTTTTACTTTTGCTTTTAATTAAAATAAATCTTGTAACACAGAGATTTCAGTGCAGGTTAAGTTGTAAAGCCATGTATGTATGACATCAAATATAAACGCACAGGTCAAGTGTACTTGCACACTTGATTTCTATTTCTCTTGTGGGACCACAGTACAGTAGATACACAAAACTAGTAGACAGACTAGACTGATTTGTTTATTTGTTGTTGTTTTTTTTTAGAATTAATAAATAATCACCTGAACTGCCACCTACAGAAAACTGGCATCAGAAACCAGCAATAAGGTCTGTGATTATCATCTGTTGTACAAAAACCTCTTGGCAGAAGTACAATAGGTCTTTGAGAAATCCCACTCCTTCTTTCTCATCAAAATGTGAATCCCATGTGTGACTTTGAATTTGATGCTCAGCTGTATTAGACAAATGAAGCAAAAAAACTAGATTAAACACCTCAAATTGTTTCCAGTCAGTCAACACATTACAGGCTCTCTGTTGTTAATTCAGCATTTCAGTCTTCTAAAAGCCGCACAGCGCGCCTCTGCCTCCCAGCCTGATGCTATGGGGCCCTGAAATAGTCTTTTGCAACCAGATCCATCTCAATCATTGATGTGCATGTTTAATCACTGTTTGAAATGCCTACTGCTGGCAGATTATTGTGGCAAACCAGCAGAGTGTGGAGGTGAAGAATTAATGGAGAGCCAAACAACTGTATGGGATATAATGGTGCTCTTTGTGCATCAGGCTTCAGGTTCACAGGGTTAATGGGGTATTACTCATCACATGGGAAGTAATCTGGTATAGAGGGCTGAGACCAATGCAGAGAGGGAAAAGATGAACATGTGGA
Organism: Mastacembelus armatus; assembly: GCF_900324485.2. Lineage (NCBI taxonomy): Eukaryota > Metazoa > Chordata > Actinopteri > Synbranchiformes > Mastacembelidae > Mastacembelus > Mastacembelus armatus. The sequence continues at coordinate 20,515,728 of NC_046647.1, forward strand.
GGTGAAGAGAGGAGAGGAGAGGAGAGGAGAGGAGTCAAAGAATAAAAATGGAAGAGGAGGTGTACAGAGGAAAGAGCTGAGGAGAAACGTGAACACAACTGAAAAATGAAGTATTTTTGTTTACAATGACAAATTAAAATTTGTCCCAAGTTGTAGATTTGCAAAATCCTGACATCATATACATTTCTTTTCTTTTTCCTGTCTTAGTGATAGAAAATACCGTATTTCATAATTCACACGCTAGATACTCAAAGATTCATTTCACACTTGTACTTTGTTTTCATTGTCCAGACTCCAGACAAAATAAACCTAAAAGTCCAGACAGAGCATTTTCGACCCAGCTTTTTGTGTCCAAACACTGCCCAGACCTAATTAATGGGATATGTTTTCTACCCAGAGGAAGGAGTTTTGTGAAAGTCCTCAAGGTTTAAACCTTGAGCTAGTGCTGCCCTTTAATTAGACTACACATACAGTATATGCTGTTTTTTCTGGTCACTGTTGCACTGAAGGACATCTTGTGGGCAATTTTTCATCTGTGCTGAAATTAATTTTAGCTGCCTGCCTCTACCTCTATCTCTCTGTCTGTGTGGAAGAACAGGACAATAAATCAGATAACTTTTCCTTTCAACAGCGTGGGCCAGAGAGGTCTGCAGAAGACAGGAAAAAAACTTTATTTTCGTTGAAGTGAGACAGTGACAGATTTTATTGCAGTTCCATCATATATACTGAAGTGTTGTCGCCGAGTGTGAGCTGCTGGATTGTTTCGGTTTGTTCGTCATCATGCTAGGATCATGCTCAAATCAAGGCCGTGTTCATCCAGATACTTTGCTAGGATGGTCTAAATGTTGTGTGACCTGTTTATGGTGAAACATATTTAAAGATCTTAAAGTATTTATTTATTTAGATTTGGATGTGAAAGTCATTTTGAAAGTAATAAGTGAAATGGGATAAATGCTTAGGAAACCTTTGCAGCTCAAACAGATTAGCGGTTCAGAGTTTGGTTAATTGGCTTTGCACCTGATGGTATGTTCAGTCTGTCAGTCACGTTGTTGAAACATGTAAAAAATAAATTATTGAAAATTGGTTTCAAACAATGTCAACATTAAAGGATTAAATCATCAATAAACAGCTAAAGGGGCCCTTTATGTTCATTTAATTCTAATCAGCGAGCAGTCTGTCTAATGTATTCCTGCCCCTTTGTAAATTTGTCATTTATTCCATTTCACTTTGTTGCTTCCAAACACTGATAAAGGAACTGGATGAGGGAGGCTGTGGTCTCCTTCAGGTTGTTAAGACTGTTTTTTCCATCATGTCGTCCATGATGGAAAATGTTGGGGTTTAAGGGATCATGCTGGAGTTTTGGCTGTTTCTTCTCAGTTTGGTGAAGAACAATATATCTTTTAGATAAACTTCATTTTTTTATATATTTGCCTTGAGCACACTACGTGAGACAAATATTTTGAATAAATGTTTATTGACTCTAAAACGTTCCCTTCAAGAATTCCTACATTATCATAATATCACAGCTACGAAGAGAGAGAAACATTTGCTTTGGTCTGGTATCAGAGGCGAACTCTCTAAATGTTCTTCAAAGTCTTTTCGCTTCCAGAGTGCAGCTGCTCCACATTGCCATTTCGTATTCTGTTTATGACTGTGGAAACAGAAACTGTGTCATTTTGGCTGTTCTGCACAATCAAAGCCTATGCAAGAGCTTTGATTACATTCTGAAAACAAAAATTACTGTTCTTGTCAGGAGCTGGCCTGCCTCATCGTGATTTAGCCTCTTTTGTTTGCTCGGAGGAATCTGAGCTTGTGTGTTTACCTGTCATCAGCATGCTCATGCACGCGCACAAATTGGTCCTACTATAGCTGTGAGGACACATGATGACACAGTGCCTTCCTGAGCATCTTAACCAAATCCCTAATTCCTAAGCTTAACCCCAAAACCAAGTCCACAACATCCTCCTTCAGTAAATGTCCTCACTCCCATGGTATGAAGCTGGTCCTCACACTGCTGGCCATACAAGAACACACACACGCAGACCAATCAGCAGTCGGAGCGGCCGTCTGCACTGCCCCATTAGTGGACTATGAAATGGAAGTTACCAGATTTGTACCATGAAATATTCCCAGCAAAGGCCAAGTTTGAGGGGAATGTGCTGAATGGCTACTAAAACTCCTCAGTCTGAATGACCCATGTCAGAACTTTACTTAACTCACTCCCATAGGTACTCTGCGTCTCTCACTAATTTGCTCCTTCCTGCTGTGCATATTTAAATTAGTGATGAAAAATAATGGAATAGAAAACAGTAGCTGCCATAAAGCTAAAAAAAAGAGCCTTAAATCACATGGTCTGAAGCCACTTGTGTGAGCATGTAAATGGCTATGTGATCCAATCACATGATCATTAGACTGTTCAAACACACTGTTACCATTTTAGTTCTGATATTGAAATGACTGTCTGTGCTCTCTGCCTGTTTCTTCAGCTTCCCTGGTGCTTTTACTGAAGCTGTCACTTCAGATTCTGCAAGGCAGGCAGCCAATCAAGATGAGTGACAGGAGGAACGTGAGCTACTGAGGTCAAGTATAACTGGAGCCACACAATCAGTGGTTCAAGGCAAAAAGCTGCATTAAGTGGCTTTAATCATAATAATCTATTTTATTCCTCCCTGTGGAGAATTTCTCTTTATACTTGTCCTGCTCCAGGGGATTCACAGTCACAACCAGGAGGAGAAAAGCACCACTGGAGCTGCAAGAGATTCAGATTCCTGCTCAAAGACACTCCAGCAGCAGGGACAGGGAGTATAAGGGAGTATAGGCAAGCTGTGACTTCCTCCATACTTAGTCCATTTTTAGGCAGACGCGAGATGCGATGGTACGGCACATATGCAAACACAACATCATGCATATCATCAATATTTATTGCAAGAAGACAGTTTTTATTTTATTTTTATTTAGGTTATATATCCTGGAGTGCAGAACATGATAAAGTGTGACCAGGTCAAGACCTCTTGAGAGCTGTGTGAGCACGTGGTCAGAAAATCACTCCAAATTGTAGGTATCAAGCTTGTTAAACCAAAATGTCTTGCTTTCTGTTTCTACATGTGATAATTACAAAAGACTGGATGTGTGACTGGATCTGTTCAAAGGTGATTGCCCAGCTCTATCCAAAGTACAGCAATGAGTGATACCTTTGCTGTCATTTGTAAACTAAAATAATTACATTTTTGACTGTGTAATAAGTAATTTTGCTTTCATTGTGTATACTTTAGTATAAAGTTTGAGAAGGCCTCATCATCAAACCTCCCCACTGTCTGACTGTCCTCTGGCCTGCAGCTGAATCTGGTTAACTTCAAGGTTTGATTCCTTGCTGCTGAATAAATAACTGGATCTTCCCCTGAGTATAATGCAGAACTTTCATCATGCTTCAGATCTATATTCAAAGCTCTTTCACACAGATCGAGTGTGGAATATGGATTAAAGGTGATAAGGCTTCAGGGGACTCCTGTCATATTAACACATCTGTATCATTTTCTAGGGCAGACATGAATATGCATTAGTTTTTTAAGGTTTTATTTTGTGAAAGGTTTGTGCAGTGTGAGAGGTGGAAATCATAAACTCAAAAGGTATAATTAAAGTGAGAGCGTTATCAAGCTGACTTTGAAAAGGACATGAACAAAAGTGAAACAGTTTTGATTTGATAGAAAGACTCATCATTTAATAAACCTTTATGTTTATTGGTATGAGAGAACTCTTTATCATTCATTGCAACCCTGTTTGCCATTTAGTATTCAAGTTTTCACTGGTCTGCATGTCAGTTATAATGCAAGCAGAGCAAAACTCCTTTTAAGCAGTGCACCTGATTCATTTTGCAAACACCTCACTGGTCAGTCGGAGACAGATTTACAGTTTGAGACGATTTATTCCTCAGAAACCTCTTTTGTACAGATGTACTGAAGCTTTGAGAGAGTTTTTCCGTCTGCTTTTATTCTTCTATGTGAGACTGTTGTTTCTTTCAGTTTTGTTTTTCAACATCACTGCACTCGATCTATGATCTTTGTGTTTCCTGAGCCAAACGGCCCCTTGATGCTTTTCTCTAAATATCATTGAAACGCCAATTCCATCTTTCTAGACAAATCACCATGAGCTCCAGGAGTGATTTACATGACTCAACTGGTATTTCAGACTCAATAGCAGCATTATTATTTTCTTTATTCTAGTATCAGCATGTCGGAAGCAGCTGACTAATTGTGTTTGATGTCTGTTTCTCACTGAGCCCTGGAGATCTGATGCAGTTTAATTAATGATTTGATAACTCTTGAGGCGCTAAGAGGAGCACAGGCATGAAATACGACTGAGGAGTGGAAGCAGAGCAAAGTGGGATTTCTTTCCACCTGCTCGTCCATATGCTCTGTGTGTGTTGTTGTGTTCACACTGTCTCTTTCCTGCTTTCTCTGTTTTCCATCTGTCTCAGTGTTTTGCTTATTGTACCTCCTGCTCCCGCACGTTGTCTCACACACATCAGCGACTCGAGCAGCAGGAGGCAAGAAACCGCGTAGGAAATGTGTTAAGGGCTTTGAAGACACTTAAAGAGCTAAAAGGATGTGAGTGTGTTGTTTTGTGTCATTAAAAGCAGCAGTTGTTCCACTTGTATCAGGACAGTGTCAACACAGTGTCAGCGATGGCGTCCATGAGTCAACTTGGTGGAATAAACAGCACCGCACAGTGAGGGTGAGAGACGATTACTAACTGTGGGGCTGAATTTGTGGTATCAGACTTCATCAGTGTGAAGTAGTAAAGAGGAGAAACATGGCTATTTCTGTTGAAGGTGATCACTGTGTTTGACCTTTTGACAGCTGAATCAGTTCCTCTACTGAACAAGACATTTCACATCTGTGTGAATCCGTCTCTTGTGGAACTGTTTTCATCTTAGATGCACAAAAATGATTCCATAATAATGTTAATACTTTATATTTGGTCTAATCTTGTGGCACAACCTGCATAGTATGTGCCGGTGCAGACTGCAACCACTTACAACTATAGACTTGAATAAAAGCTGATGATACTGTGTTACAAAAGTGTGAAGACACTTAAATGCACTAAAATACAAAGACCATTGTTTGCAGCAAACACTGCTGTAAAAACAAATATAAATGAAAGAGAAAGCACAGCACTGCCCACTGTAAAATAACATCAGGACACCTCTCCAGATCAGGATGATGAAGAAGAAGAAAGTATTAAAATTACTGAATGTGCGTGATGTAAGTTTGCACATTGCATCTTTGAACTAACCAGACTGCCCACACAGCAAATCACTTTCTAGCTTTGGCTTCGTTTCCTCATTATATTCAATATTTCATATTCTATTTCATTATCTATGCACAGAAAAGGCTTCACTGTTGCATTTTACTGCCTGTGATTCCAGTGCTGTGTTTATAGTGTGGACTAAGGGTAGGGCACCTACAAACTTCTCTTCCACACCTACACACAAACCTAAAGCCATGAACATCCTAATCCCACTGGTTGCTGGATACCTTGGCCTGAATCTCTCTCCACTTTGCCCTCACTGTCTCTGTGTGTTTGCCTTTGGCTGAAACAGCCCATACTTTCATTCTGTTTCAGAAAACTCATCAAATTGTCATTAAAGAGCTTGTTGAAATCTCATGCTGGTTTGGTTGCTGCTGTTTTGGGTCCAGACTAGATTTTGTGTAAAACAAAAACCCTGAATAGGAGCCTTTTGTTGAGCCAGTGATCTATGTATTTACCATGTAATTAAGAGAGCCAGGGTTTGAGTCCAGCTGGGGACCATGGTATGTTTTCCTTTTTCATATACAATATTTGTTGTTGTATTAAATGATCAACTATCCCACAAAGGTCGTACAAATAAAAACATTAAGAATATCCATTGAAACTCTCAGTTATGATATGGTTTACAGTAATTTGAATCATTTACAAACTATCTACGGAGCCACTACGACAATCTGTGCAAAAATTAATTCAGAAATAAATAAAGCAACCGACCAAAAATGTGATAATTATGATTTTTACACTTTTGTTTTGTTCAGATGTGCTGGTAAGTTGATTACTACCATCCCATTTCCACTTCTTCATGCTGAGCTAAGCTAACCAACTTCATGTCCCAGCTACACATTTATCATATGTAATATTAAGTAATATCTTTATCTCCAAGCCTGTTTAACTTTTGACAAATACATCAGGAAACAGCAGCTTCTACACTGCATCGTGCTTCTCTGTCCTGCTTCATTTGCATAAAGTCACACAGAACAGTTGCAATTTCAAACCAAAGCTGACAAACTCTTTTAGGGAAGGAATAATGATATTTATGCTAATGAGCCAAATGATGGTTTTGTTTACAGTAATTACACCAATGAATCACACGTAATTTGATGGTAATTCTGTTTATTGGTGTTTAAAAAAGCTGCACATTTAGCAACTTTGGCAGTAATTATGTCAAGTTCTCTAAGTATCACACCAACTCTGGTCTGGACAACTTTCACTGAAGGGTCACTGTCTCTGAGGCTGAGATGGAAAATAGGATGCATAAAGAAAATAAATATCCAGTCTCACCTCATTATATAGCTGCTCTGCACAACAGCGGTTTAAGATCAGAAGCACACAATTATAAATGTGCGCTCTCCACCTGCTCTGTGCTGCATGAAAACATCTTCTGCTGCCAACTAGTCACTGTTAATACAAGCTTGCATTACATTGCTATGAAAGCACTTCAACATCAAAACAAATTACCAACATAATGTGTCATGTGTTGATATTTCATCTTATATTCTGTTGGAAACCTACTGTCACATCTTTCTGATCAAAGTAAGCTGACCGAAAAGTTTGTGAATATGTCTAAAAAAATGCAGTGGTTCTGATATGCCTAGTTAATGGTCTGTTAAACAGACAGACGTTTTTGTGCTTTGCTTTTACTGAATAAATCCCTGAATGCATCTGATACACGTCTGCTACAAATTGCGTAAATAGTTTGACAAGAATTAGATCCAATATCTCAAAGCAATGTTAATGTTACAAGAGCAGAAATTAAATAATACCCAACCTGATACTGTGGGATGACTCAGCATGTACAATAATATTATTATGTTTGTGCTGGCACAACATGCCCTTCAAATAACTCATATCGACCTGAATCTCAGAGGCATTTCACTACAACTTATAAAAACCGTGTTGGACTATCTGAGAAAACTGTCGCAGTCTAAGATGCTGAAGTTTAATGGGAGACTTTGTTGTATCTTGGGAACTCTATTGGTTCTTATTTGCTGAATCCTGTATATTATTCAGCAATTAAGCTCCACTGTGGCTTCATTAACTGCCATTAATTTCATTAATTATAGTTTCAACAGATCCTCCTTTATTGTACCATGTATTTTCTGGAAGTGCCAGATTCTATCTAATCACCTCACCCTCAGTCCTCAACGGTTACTCTATAAAACATTATTGTGCTTTGGGTCATTGAAAACCTTTCACAGGGGCCTTAGAAGTACTTGTTAATTATTTATTCTGAGCAGCTTAAAGTCACAAAGGCATTAAACAGCTCTGTCCTCTGTACTAAGCCTAAACCATCTGAATGGAAATCACTCAGTGCAGAGACTGTTTCTTGGAAAATCTAACTGACGAAGGTGCATTTTATTAAAAAGGATTTAAAGCTCAAAGGAGCAGAGATGGAGGCAGTGAGGAGTCTGAGGTGACATTGTGCTTCTGTCAAGAACTGCATCAATTCCCACCAGGCAGAAAGAGAGGACCCAAAATGCAGACACAGACTAGCAGGCTGGCAGGTAATGTTTAGAAAACAAGAAAGAGCACATGAAATGTACTGACAATTAACAGAAAACTAAGCAGGGAAATCAGAGGCCGAGTGGGTTTGGGAGTCTGGCCTGGATAATGAGGGAATGGGAGCCAGGTGTGCCTGGCAAAGTCAGAAGGAAAACCTGGAGAAACCTGCAGCCTGGACTGTAGATGCCAGTCCAGAAGGTAACAGGGCCAAGAAAACATGGAGCATAGACAAAGACTGGGCCAGCTTCAGTAACAGGCAAAGTGTTGAAGAACTGTTTATGAGTGATGGCAGCAGTAGCAGTGACAGAATAAGGATTTGAAGTGACAGCAGTGTGTCATGGACATTATCAGTAACTCACGTTGGCCACCTGAACTACCTCAGAGGCTACACAGCATTTTAGCATTTTCAGACAGAATAAACCAAGTGAAAGATAAATTTCAGCTCCAGTTGTCTGAGACATACCTTCACATCTACAGGTCTAACCGCAAACTGCATGTCTTTGGACTGTGGGAGGAAGCCAGAGCACACAGGGAAAACCCAGACGGGTGTGCAACCTCCACACAGAAAGGAAAACAGGATTCAAACTCAGAACCTTCTTGCATTGAGGCATGAGTGCTAACCAGCGTTCCATCATGCCACCCACAGTTTACCTTATTTTTAAATAAATAATTTTTTTATTTATTGTCCCTATTATAGGGACATTTTTTGCTTTTGTTACTAATGTTTGTCTTGGACAGGCAGGTAGGAAACAGGCAGAGCGAAATCATGGGGAGACCCACAACAAATGTCCTTGGTCGAGCTTGAACCTGAACACTGTGCGTACATTCGGGACGCCCACATTTTGGTATTAAAAATAACCTCACTGACGAGGGGGAAATGAAATGAGTTTTGCCTAAAACACACAAGAACAACATTACAGGCATCACAGACTGCTACATGTAGGTGCTCTATGCTTGGCAGCTTGGCAGCAGCAGTGTGGTAAAGTGGAACCAGCTAATCAGTCCTCAACTAATCCTCACTAAAATAGCTTCTCTTCAGCAGTGCTGTCTATCCTTGAAACTGTTAACGTGTCTTACATGAAGCAAATTGATTTTTTCAGCCTGATTAAACTCACCGTGCCTGTGATTGGTGCTGGTGATTGACTGCTCAGTGATTTCCCAGACTGATTCAGGTTGCTGTGATTGCCGGAGCCTCTTGTGTTGGTAGAAACTTCATGTAAGCACAGATTAGTAAAAGAGAACTTAGAGAATACACCTTCTTACTCTAGTTTCCAGTTTATAGAGGTCTCCTCTGCAGACAACCCTCTTCCATTTGTACATTTGCTGTGTGCTTTGTTTTCTATTCATTGTAAACTACACCACATGTAAACATATGAAGCATATGAAATGAAGAGTGGAACACTAAAACAACTTTAACTATAAACATCACCTAAATCCATCCCAGCTCTCTTTGGGTGAAAGGCAGGGGTACACCCTGGACAGGTCACCAGTCCAATCACTTAAGTCTAATCCCAAATCTAGACCACAAATGTGACTCCATTCTTTCTCCATTTGTGTTTGTTAAGGCACTGAAACACAAGGATACACACATGCATACACACTTTTGTACACAGCGATCATGCAGATGATTATGCAGAAGACATGTCTGCTTTCACCTGTAGAATTTGTTGTGACCAGTGACTGGAGGAGGGAAACGAGGTGAAATAATCACCAGATGAGGCCGAGACACTGCTCTCACATGTGAACAAGCTTCTGAGAGGTTGTAAAATCACAACACGTCCTTGACCTCAGACACGCACACAAACACTAACAGATGGCAGGTGCTGTGCAGATTCGTGATATTATTTCCGTACCTTACTTTTAACAGGTTCTACTTTCCAATAAATCACAACTCCAATTTCTTGGAGTTTCAACAATTCATCATGAAGATGTGCTATAGAGACATTTTTTGTAGAATCTCATGCAATAAATTATTGTTTTTTTGTTTGTTTGTTGTCTTTGTTACATTTCAGGCTTCATAGAAAAGAATAATGTTGATAATATTGGTTAGTGCTGGATTAATATGATAAGGCATGATTGTATTTATTATACATCTGGTTATTGGTTATTGAAATACTATTTCTCAAATCATAATTTAACAGTTGTTTAACTTGGCGTCACATGTATGTTAAAACAGACACAAAGGAGAAACCACTGAAAACAAAACATACAAGAAAGTAAAAGTCACCACAATATAGAAAATAGTGGACAAAGCTGATGAAACCTCACTTGTTGACTTTCTGTGAGGGTCAGGTTTTCTGTAAATAAGCCCCCACAGTGATATTTTTTGGAAAACAACATAAAATGTGTGAAATCACATTGATGTTTTATGCTAATCTTCCCTAATGTCTGATTAGCATTTGTCCTTGCTGGAGTCAGCCCTCAAGCCTGTTGGTTATATAGTGAAAGGATTACTGTTCACCATTAGGCAGTGTACACACACACACACACACACACACACAGCTCAAACGGCACTGACATAGATGTCCTCAGATGGTGTGTGCTCATTTTGACATGTTGTTTGACATTTAAGCTGTTGAAGCTGTGATGTGACAAAATGCTCAGTTTTCAACCAGGTTTAGTTGGATTTTAACCCTAGACCTGTAAATCTAATAATCCATGTTCATTGTGCTGTTTTGCTGCTAAACATCATGTTTGTTCCTTCAAGTACAGACAAAAAGAGCCAGCTGCTGGATTTTGTCTTTTCGCTTCACAAGAGATTTCTGTCACATCTCCCTTCTAATCTTATCCTGCTTTTATATGTTGTGTCGTTCTGTCAGTTCACTTGAAGGGGTGGGACACATACGTGGCTGTGCCTCCTTTCAAACTCTTGTTATATCGTCAGTTCTCATGTTTGCTGCACCCAGAGGAACCAGGTCTTCACTGGAAGCACTAAATGAAGAACCCTTGTTCCTGTAAGGGATTTAAAGGTGTGGAGTTGGAGTCTTGTCCCGTTGTTTGGCCTGTGGGGAAAGTCTGTTCTGGCCACTAAATGATCAGTCTGAAAGGGGAACAAAATGCCATTCGATCAACAGATTGGCCTTTCTGGATAAATCTCATTAACTCAGGAACATGTCATTCCCCCATCACTCATCAAGTCAAAATGTCACAGAAAATTGGCACCTTTGCTCCGGTTGCAGAGAGAATTCATATGAGGCCAAGAAATGTTCAGCACCCAGAAACCTTCTGCTCACTGCCTCACGGGCTGAGTTTCACCCTCGCTCGTCTCTGCTGGACCTGATCCTGGACAACGGTCTGGATGACTTTCTCATTGCAACAACAACTCCTAATACAGCACATCATGCCTGGCCCCGAGGAACAGAACAGGTAGAGCTTGTAAATGATATGAGACCAAAAAGGGTGTTAAAGATTGTGGTGCTTGTAATTGGGTCTTAAAAATGAATTTAACAGCCTGTCCTGTTTGACGTAGCATGCCGTTTGTCAGCATGTGAAAATAGATGATACTATTATTCATCTTCTTGCTACAGGTTTAGTGTCTATACAGTTATCCTGTTGTTTAGCATAAGGACTGCAAGCATGAGGAAACTAGACTAGCAAGGATGCAGCTACTCTGTTATTTTAACAGAAGAAATTCTTATATTCAAAACTGTGAATATGACACAGCTCTTGGATCAAGGACTCCTGCAGAAGGTACATTATAAAACATAAATGAGACTAAAAAAGACCATGAATATTGCCTCATGCCTCATCTGATCTGATTTTGGTGAATACATTTTATAAAACAGAAGCTGTGTTTTTATGAAAAACACAGCAACGGTAATTGACTGACTTAAATCAAATGTAAGAAATGTTCATGCTGATTACCGAGCACAGAGAGCACTTACTGTATCAATCACCTGTGCTGACTTTGGAGAAATTATGTCTGTTTAAAGCAAATTCCTGCTGAGTCTGACCTTTGGTGATTTGGCTCTGTGTTTCAGCTGCTGACAAAAGTTATGTTGAACTTCCAGAGTTAGAAATGTGTGCCAGGAAAAACAGAACCCTATGATACTTACATTTCTCACACATGCACGTTCCATCCTGGGTCACGTCTGATCAGGACTTAAATTATGCTGAAAACTTTCACAAGATGTGGAGGATTTAAAAAGACACAGAAAGAAGTTTGTTGTATTCGAATTTTGAAAAAGAGAAGGATGCAAAAAAGCACAACTGTCTGACAGAGGAAGGATGCTTTGTGCTGATCCTGTTTTTGCTTTTACACTTAAAGATGAGTCTTCAACGCTCTTACTTTCAGGGAGGGAATGAAAGTTTCCAATATAAAAAAATCCAAAAGCTTAGAAACATTTCGCATTGTCAGTGCACATATTATCAAAACACCACTTTATAAGTGGTTCAAGTAAAATAATTTGCATATTCACACACACGATTCACACACAAAGATTAAATGTCATCTTAGAGAGAACAGTCCACTAAATGAAATTTAAGCTCCTTCAGAATACATTAGGAACAGACCATAGCTGAGAAAGGATAAAATACTGTCCCAGGCTGTGGGATTGACACTGCAGATTGCAAAGGTCGGGGGGGGGTATGAGTCAGGGCGACTGAAGGAATTAAAACACAGCTGCTTTGTTGCTGCTGCCTGAGAAATACCATGCAAAAATGTGAAATAGCCCAAATGTATGATGAAAAAGTCCAAGATTATTAACTTAACATTCTCCTTATCTCATCTGCACCATGGGGTTCCCAGCTGCAGAGGAGCCTGAAAGTAAAGTGAGACACAGCAAGCCTTCCCGGTAAATACAGGTGAAATAAATAAAACAGGATGGCCAGCCCTTTGTTCTAATACAGTCCATAAATAGAACAAAAGAGTCCATAAAAACAGAAAAGCGCTCTGTGAAGCAGAACAGCTTCCCAGGGGTTTTATTCAGCTGGTACTCTGTTCATCTTCCTCTCAGTCCTGTTTCAACCTGCTTCTGAATTGCCTACTATTACTGGCTGAGCAGAGGCTGCTCCACACTTAAAGCCTGCAGTCACTCAGGCCAATCTTAATAGAGATCTCCCTCTCAGACTGAACAGTCTATTAAATCTCATCACTCTGATAGTGAGCACCAACCAAAACCAAAACACAGTTACAAGTTGATACCTGTGAAGTGGCAGTGGCAGACATGTAAATAAAGACTCAGGCTGACAACGTGGACTGAAGACTCATGGATTTTATGCTGCATTTGAAATAAGTTGTTCTTACACTCATCTGGTCTCTTGGACCAGTTTCTCTTGATTTTCAATCATTTAGATTATTGAAATTAAATGAAAACTTAAAATGTAAAAGACAGAAGTACCTCACATTATCAGTGTTATTATTCCGTCTTATAATTTGAAATTAAATGAAAGTATTTATAAGGCGTGAGTTTATTGCAGTCCTCCAACAAGACTATGTCCGTGGTTTTAAATCGAGGCTAAAGAGTTAAACAACTCCTGGAATGGTTAAACATTAAATTCACTGGACACAAAGGACCAAGTGAGTCCTGATCCATGTCCTGGCTTCCTGTTTAGGATTTTTATTTTGTGTCTATTTCCTGTGTCCCCTGTAGTTAGCCCTGGTAGCTTTATGTTCTCAATGTCTCATTGCTTTCACCTGTGTCTGCTTTTGTTCCCTGGTTTTCTCCTCCCCCCCTTGTCTCCTTCCGTGTGTGTGTGTGTGTGTGTGTGTGTGTGTGTGTGTGTGTACGTGTGTACGTGTGTGTGTGTGTGTGTGTTCTCCTGGGGCAACTAGGTGATCAGCTACACCTGATACTGGTTAGCCGTCAGGTGGAGGAAGTACTTATACCAGCTCTCCACTTCACTTAGTTCTTGGATTGTGCTGTGACTTGACTGGACCCTGTGTGAGGAGCTGTTGTCCTGAGGTTTCCTTGGGTCTTCTCCCTGTTCCTGTGTGACTGGACTCCAGTTTCCCTGTAAGGCTTGTTTACCCTTTGATTCCTCAGTCGGCGATTTAGAAATTGGTCTTTACCAACTCTTGCATATTTGCCACTTTCACTTTAATATAACAGTTTTTTTCTTAAAATTTAAATGAAAATCCAGATGTAGTGCTTAATAAACTCTTTGCTGTAAGATGCATATAGTTGATTACTTCACTTGATTACAGTAGACACCAAGTGCAGGTTCAATAAAAGACCAGTTTCCAACAGCAAAGGATTTAAGCACGAACTCCCTGGATCACTACTTTGAATATTAATGTGATAATTTATTGATCACATATTTCAAATTCCCTCCCCCGGCCCCGTCTAAATGCCGGTCGGCTCTGAATTGACTGGAAATCCAAAGACCAATGTAAGTGAATGATTCACTCCCCCAATTTATCTGTATATGACTAACATAATGGAGCCAATATATAAAGTGGAGCTTCTTCCTACTGCTCTCCAAGTGGCTACAGTCTTCTTAAAATTTTCAGCACTTTTTCAGAACTTGAATTTTATTTTAAACCATTAGAGAACTTGCATCATAGAGGTGATTTGCCTCTAAAACTGTGTGCTGCCCTGTTTCCAAACCTCTCCTCTACCAAGGCATCAGGGCACTAAACCTCGAAACCCCTCACGGATCACTCCACAACATCAGACCTATCTGTAAAAACAATCTCTTCCTAATGGCATCTTTGTGAAGTGAAATAGGTTGGTGCTCAGCTCAAAGGTTTCACTACCCTGGAAAACTGGAGGGCCACAAGAAAGGCACTTAGATGGATTTATGGTGGTTTTAGAGGCTGCTATTTATTATAGCTCTCTGTGTCTCGATTAAAACAGCTTAATTCAGGGCTCAGACAGTTTCTTCTGTAGAGCCAAATATGAATTAGACTGAGATCAGGAGACAGGCTGTGCTGACAGAACATGATTAGAGTAAAAGGTCAACAGAGCCTCGGTCTGCTCTAATGATGCGACGGGAAACTGAGGCTCAAGCAGAGACGGACACAGCTGCTGGTTGTTACCAAGCTGTTTAAACCTGAACATTTATACTTCACAACCTGATGAGATGAACCAACGTTCGTGCATGAATGTGTGTGACACTGCTGTTTTCTCATAGCTTCCTGTAGATGAAGTCTGGGTTCTGCTGGTGGAGCTCTGTTCTCCAGCTGTGCCCGTTTTCCACCAGTATACAATGTGACCTACATGCAAATCAAAATTAAAAACTGTTTTTTGAAGTTGACATAATATAAGAAATCTATTACAATTATAGGAAAATATGTATGAACTTCAATTATGTTTCTTTAGTGTTTTGACCAAGACTTTTTACTGTTAAGCTTCAGTCTGTTGTTTTGGTGAAAACAACCATGACAACATATAACAAAAGTCTCTGTGGTCTGGTATGACTGTCTATGGTGGAGCTTTAGTTGAAGGAACATTTTGACGGATACAAATCCCATGTCTGTCCATTAAAGCTGGTTATCTCAGCTTAACAACACAAACACTGGAAACATAGTCAACATCTCGCCACTTCTTCCTTTGCTTCTGAGACAGATCATACACGTCCACGAGAGATTGATCGTCACTGTTGGACAGTCCTACGAAGTAGTATAACCAGTGTGTTAAACCTGGCTAAAACTGAACCTTGGATGTCTTTGGAGACAGTCTAATCAACAGTATTGATGGAGCAGTAGGAGGGCAGAGGAGTGGTCTGAGTCATCAATAACCCAGAGATTACATCAGCCCTTCAACCACCACAGCTGGTGCGGTTTCAGTGGAAAGGACCGATATAAATCCAGACTGAGATTTGTAAAAAAAATATATACATATAGGAGTTTAAAAAAAGGATAAAATAACACGAGGAACAAATTCAAACTGAAATTACAAAAATGAAATGTGCATATAAACACATATTTGCTTTGGCTGAGTGTATAAGTTTATGTCTGTGAGTGAGGCTGAAATCAATCCCTTCTGTCTCTGCAGCCTCATGTGTCACTGTCCAAAACCGCTCTTCTACAATCTCATGATCCTTTGATACTCAGTTTTTCCCCTCACCCCTTCACAGACAGCTGGTACATTCATCTTTGTCTTTCTTGGATAAATTTGATGGAAAGACCAAAAAAACACCCAGTGCCCTCATATCAAGCTGTCCTGAGGTTCACTGGCTGGCTGCTGAGCAAGCGGCATGTATGTCAAGCTGCCTGTCAGCCTGTTTTTATAATCCTTTGCTTGTTGTTTTTGCCTGTTGTAAGTAAACAGAAAAGTGTCTTCTGGGTCTACACATATTGGTCAAGTCAGTATTTTTCTTTTCTATAAAACAACTTGGAAGATCACATTTTACAGGCGCCATCACGTAGTAGCTGAATATTGGCTAGAAAGAGTTTAAACTGAGGTCCTCACAAATCAGTGTGAGGTTCTTTCACCAGGTGGTCTGTTTTCACTCCCTCATACTGGGAGATTTGACAGGTGGCAACTGTTCAAAGGTTGTACAGCTATGGCTTTTAAAAGATCATTCCTTAGAGCCACGGCTGCTTTGGAGGTCTTTCTGAGAGGTTTTACAGTTTTAAACTAACCAGAAAACCCTGCTGGGACATATCAAAAGTCCAACCAAAGCCTCTGAAATGTTATTTCAGAAAAAAAATAAGAGGTAAAAAAGCATCCATCCTTGAAAGTCTGATATTTTCTCTTTTGCGAATCCCACACACAAGAACAGACAGCGGTCAGTCTGAGAAGACACAGGGGAACAAAAGCAACAGGGGAACGTGAAATCTATCTCTCCAACATCTAAAATATTTCCACAAAAAAAAATAAAACCAACTCATCCTCTGATCTTATCAGCATGAATTTGGGCATTAACTGAAACAGCTATGTGTGAAACTGTATGGGCCCCAAGGGTTCGGCTTAAATCTCAAAACTGGGATCAAACTAAGCTTTGCAGTTTGTGTTGGGAATTTAATGAGATACAGACTCTGCATTTGGTTGGATTTTTTTAAATAATAATTTACAATAATAAATAAAAACAGAGTCATAATTTAAGATACTTGAAGACAAATAACTTGAGTGGAGCTTTGAGCGCAGCCTTACATCATGTAGGATAAGCGCGTCTAAATAAATGAGTCTTAAGGTGAGATGGGAATTTAGTTATGGTTTTAAACCTTTTTAAATGTCCCTTAAACCTGCTAATACATGATATAAAGTTATCGCATATTTTAATGGCTTTACACATTAATTGTGCCGTTTGTTATAGTGTGGTACACTACATGGTTATTTACAAAGAAATATGTTGAAATGATTAGCTGCATTATCAATTTTTGAAAGAAATGTGTGTGTGTGAATATTTGCATGTGTAATTAATGGATAACCTTGCCAGTGATGGAGGGGCAATAAACTGTTACATGTTGCTATCAGCGAGCTGTCATGTTGCTCATTCCTTTGTGAAGACTCATTTGCCCTCAGCATCATCTAGAAGCCAAAGAACAACCAAAGAAACTCACTGCTCTGCAGAAAGGAAGTCGTCTGTGGAGAAAGCCAGGGGCCACAGTCTGTGTGACCGTTGATAAATAAACTGAAAGGGACAGACCACCAATCAACTGGAATACCTGCATTTGAGCACCATGTGCTATGTGTCGAGCTCAGTACCACCTCTGGTGTCGGTGAAGATAAATTCCACTAAGTGATCCAACAGACTGTAACAGGGATAAGAGTCTTCTAAAGCTGCTTAATGACCAGGAGCTGAGACTAGTGGAGATTTGTTTAATTTTAAAACATCTAAGATAAATTCCAGGTCTATTCTAAAAAAAAAAACAAACCTGAGGCTTTTCTTTGGTTAGTAACTAAAAACTGTTAAGAAGTCCAAGATGGAGACGTGTCAGTAACACAGAGCTGTGACAGAAAGCATGCTCACCATAACAGTAACAGCAGGAAAGGTCAGCAGAGGAAATACTGAACAGACTGGGAGAACCTGAGTGTTCTGGTTTTCTTTGGCTTCAGCTTTCCAGGACATTCAGTAAACTCACAGATGTGTTTCTGGACACTGCAGAGCTGGACTAATGGAAAAATCCCCCTGTGTGAAACCGAACTGAGCTGCGATGATCTGAATCGTGATTCCCTCCCATGTCTCTGATATTTGTGTGTCACTTCTGGAGTTAGTTGTGTATATTTCTGACCTGAAGCTGAGTTTTTCTCTCTGTTTCTTAACTTAACCTTATTTCCTTTTCCATTTCTGAGCTGAAGCGGACTTCCTCAGACACAGAACTGAAGTGGGTCTCATCATCTCTGTGGCCATTCTGCACTGCCAGGAGTGAGTGATAACATCCCCAGGTATGGGATATGACAAATTCTCACTCTGTTTCATCTCCCTCTGTTCTCACCTATTTTTCTCTGTCTGTGTCTCGCAGCAGAAGACAGTCCTCCTGTAAAAAACGAGTCCATACGTCAACTGTGCCAGCAGGTTATTATCACCGACAGTTATGTGTTATAGTCACGTGATGAATAGCGGCTATAGTAATTATGACACTGGTTTTCGATTCCTGTCTGAAACATTGTGTTTTTGATCCATGACCTTTTTCTAGTAGTGTTTGTGCCTAAGGTAGGTCATTTAGATTGGAGGACTTGGACTGTTGGAAGCAACAATGACATTATTATAAATGAAAACTCACTCAGGGAGGGAAGCACAGTCCTACCACAGAGCTCACATCATTAAAAACACAGCTACATGATGGTGTTTTGTCTCTGAGCAACACAAACACTGGATGAAGGTTCACAAAGTGCTGGAGCTACTCCATACCCCTGAAACATTTTTAGGTAATTATTATATATGAGCACATGAGTAATAATTTTAAACAATTTCAACCTGTGACTGTGAATTATTGGTCATCTGTCTATATTTTCAGGCTTAAAACAAGTTAGTTTTTATGATGTGTTGCCTAACAGTGTGTGAAGGCAAACACAACCAGTACAAACGGCCACACGACGTTGTGGTGAGAAGCTGTGTAACATAACGAGGGGTGAAGAGCAATAATCATTTCAAACCTTTATCTTTTAACTTCAGGACATGTCCAAACACCGGGCTAATTTCTGCATGACGTGTGTGTGTGCTTCTCATATATTCTGTTTTCCTAAAATTCTATCTATAAATTTACAGACCTGTCTGAGCTTTGTGATGTTCATCTGAGTTGCCACAGTTAGAAAAATATTATGTATATCGCTGCCCTTTAGCATGCTATTTATATTCCAGGTTGTGCACTGGCTGTCAACAGCTTTGTGGTCTCATTATATGCACACCAGGTGTAATGCTCTGGGCCAATCAGTAACAGCACTAGTTGCAGATTATACAGTATATATATATAAATCTATGACCCTCTATGTGCTGAAACATTAACAAACCAGAATATATCACTTAATATGCACAGTGCAAGGCCCACTCTTCACAGATGTAATCATCCCCACTGATTTATCTGTGGTGTTAAGTGTTTTTAAAAGTGCTAAAAGTTTCCTTTACATGCAAAGTAGCTGAATTATATCACTCTGACTCTATAACTAGACACCAACATTCTTTATTTTCCTCAAATATTTTGACTCCAGATAGAATATAGTATTTTTATAGCACCTGGACTCTCAGTAGTCTGTAGGAAACTCTTATTTGTCATTCTGGTTGTGCACAGCATTAATCAGAGGTGTCTCCCATACGTGGCTCATTTCTGTTCAGTAGGGACATCCTAATTCAAATAGTGGAGGTTTCATTGCTAAAATGTTTACACCCAGACCCCATCCCTGCTCAATTAAATGTTATTGTGGCTATTAAAATTAGTCACTGGTAGTCTTTATATTGTTAGTCCAAATTTCCACAGTTACAAAACTATTTTCGCCCTTTTCTCTGCTGCTGCCCATCAACATTTATACTATGAGGTGTAATGTAGGTGTTAGCAGCTTTATGGAGCCTCATTACAAGCACATTTTTTTCAAAATGTTTAAAGGAAGCTTTTCACTAGTATCCTGCATTTCCACTGACTTCAGCAGCTCTTTAAGATTCTGTCTTCATGAAATCAGCATCTCAGATGTGGCTGCAGGCTCCGCTGGTGATGATCTTGTCACTGAAGTGCACCATGTCGTATTTTTCTCATTAAATGATATTTTCTGCAGAGGTGTCACTCAATCAGTTTGTGTTAAAAGCTGAAACATGACACTTTGGCTTTCTGTACATAGTTTGAGTTAAATATGTTGTATACTAGTATTTATTGCTGTATCTGACAGTGTAATTTAAGCTCTTTTGTTCAGCCCAACAGCACGATTCATTTTTTTTTTTTTAGAGACAAGTGAATTTATTGTCTATGTGGAAATACACCGAGGTCCTGGAATGGTACTGTACAGCTAATTCAATGACCTACCCCCTTTACGATGCCTGGCCCTGATATTTCATCTTGACAAGAGTGACAGGAGAGTCCATAAATAAAATGAGCAGTTTCTGCCATCTGCTGGACAAGCAGAGAGTCACAACCGGAGAGTAAAGGGACATTTCACTCCAAAATACATGATTTTTTAAAGTCATGAATACAATGGCTGGCAGCGTGGTGGTTGAGTGGTTAGCATTGTTGCCTCACAGCAAGAAGGTTCCTGGTTTGAAACCCATCAGGGGCCTTTCTGTGTGGAGTTTGCATGTTCTCCCTGTGCTTGTGTGGGTTTTCTCCAGGTACTCTGGTTTCCTCCCACAGTCCAAAAACATGTATGTCAGGTTGACTGGTGACTCTAAATTGCCCATAGGAGTGAGTGTGAGTGTGTGAGGTTGTTTGCCTCTGTGATGGACTGGTGACCTGTCTGACCTCCAGCAGATCCCCATGACCCTAAAATGGAATGAGTATGTATAGATAATAGACGAATGGATGAATACAGTGGCAAGATATTTGAAACCAAAGATAAAGAGGTTAAAGGAAATTATCTTAAGAGCAGACACAGGTAAACAAAGACAATTATTAAATTTTTTTTTACATAGAAGGAGAAGTATTACCAGCAAAATATAGCTGTATAAAAGTAAACATACTTTTATTAATGATGTATTAACATGTACATAGTACTTTTATATTGCAGCCTGCTGTTGTAGGGCTAACTCTACTGTACCCGTGAATCAGTTTACTTTTATGCCTTGTGTTTCACCTGCTTATGTTTTTTTTTTTTTTGTATCTTCATGTGCATAGTAACTAGTACCAAAGTAAAAAAGTGCAATATTTTCCTGGAAAGTATACACTAAATTAAGACTAAACACTGAAAATGCAGTATAATTTACTTTGAAGTACAGGTGTGTCAAATTTGTACTGTCCCTTTAAGACAACTCGGTCGTTTTTTTTTTTTTTTTTTGGGCTCTATTGCTTTCCGTTATTCCCGGAAGTGTGTGAGAGGGTGCTAGTTGTGTTTAGAGCAGCAGAACCGGGCCACGTTAATTTATTTACCGTTTACCGTGGACGCAATTATCGTCTGAAAATGTCCGGGGGAACCCGTTTGGAGAACGCAAACCCTGTGGTTTTCCAGCGGTCTGGGGAGAGGCTGCTGACGGCGTCCGAGGAGGATGAAGACGTTCACGACCCCATCGACGACAGAGAGATTTTCGATATCCTTTATTAGCAGAGCCAATAGTTCGATCTTCTCGGGTCTGTACCGGTCGATACACGTGTATCTGTTAAAGTGAGAGAGAGTAAACTGGTCCATACTCCAGGATGAGTGTGCTGACGGTGTTTAACATCTTATTTTCAGTGTATTAACGTTTCCACTAACTTTGTTTTGTTTTTGTCAAATACGACCAGAAACTGAATGTTTTTGTTTGTGTATTTTTGGTCTAAGGAGAAAAAAAACACCTTGTACTGATGTTTAATTAGGGGCTGAATTAAAAGCAGGTGAGGATGTGTAATATATGTAGAAAAAAAAACATTTACACCATAAAATAAGAAATAAAAAGGGACATGTGCTTTCTTATTACTTTGTTTATTGCTTTATGAATGTGTAATTCATACATCTTGTTTCAAAAAAGTATTATAATATTTTTAATCTCCTGTAATAATATTATACTGAAGACCTGTGCTGTTTTTATTATGGTGTGTTCACTTCCTTAACTAAAGCCACATCTGATCAGATCCATCAACGACCCAGAACATCCTCTGTCGCTGGAGGAGCTCAACGTTGTGGAGCAGGTCCGAGTCAAGGTGTGCACCTTTTAATCACGTGTGTGTTTCTCATTTTTTGTTTTACAAGAGGGTGAGTGGGGGAAAACCACGATAATGAACTTACCAATAATATTATATCTTTAAAAATGACAATGAATTGTTTAGAAAAGCTTAATTGCTGAAATAGATTGTAATTAGCGTGTTATTGATTAGGTCCCTTTGTGTTTGTCATGTGTTCAGGTTAATGATGCAGAGAGCACCGTGGAGGTTGAGTTCACACCCACCATCCCCCACTGCAGCATGGCAACGCTCATCGGCCTGTCAGTCAAAGTGAAGCTGCTTCGTTCCTTGCCAGACAGGTTCAAAGTACGTGATTGTGTGTGTGTGTTACATTTACAGTATCATCAACCCTGTGATTGATTGTTAGTTAAAATGAACAGCTCACCTCTGTGTGCCAGTGTGTTTCTAATCCAGGGTAAATACAACATGTTTTTTGTTTGCATTCAGATTGATGTTCACATCACTCCTGGGACTCACGCCTCAGAAGAAGCAGGTAAAGAAATGTCACACAGGGACTGTCGATATCCTGGGGCATTTTATTTTAATACAGGTTCATTGTTAAATGTGAAGAATATGTTTGTATTGTATGTTACTTATGTGACTTGCATTGTCATATGTGCAGTGAACAAACAGCTGGCAGATAAAGAGAGAGTGGCAGCAGCTCTTGAGAACTCCTCGTTGCTGGAGGTGGTCAACCAGTGCCTGTCCACCAGGAGTATCTGAGGAGCCAAGCAGTTTTGTCGTTTCCTGCTTTCAGCCCTTTTTATTGCAGCACAAGTCTCTATACACAAAGTTTGACTTTTGACACCTGAGGTGTGTGTGCGAAGTTTTCCTTCCAGCCATCCCCAGTCCTTATATATGAACAGCTATCAGGATCATACAGATCTGTAAAGTCCAGTGTCTCCAGGAGGAAACTACAGGGGAAAAGAGAATATGTTCTTCTTCATGTAGAATAATTTTGATAGATGAGAGAAATTATTCTTTCATCTGCTAATTTTAAGGTTAAAAAATTGAGAAATTCTTACCATAATGTTCTTCATACACTGGGATTTGTATTTTGTATTATTAATGGAATCCTAATTATAATAATATTTGGACTCACTATCTAGTCAACAGAAACAGTTGTCACCTGTACATAAATATGTTTTTGAAATTTTATTAAAAGTGTACATTATTAAAATAAAGTGTTTGTTTTTCTCTCAAAGACATATTTCAGAAAGGATTCAAAAAATAATCATCACTGAATTACTGGTTTTGACATTTAGCTTGTTAAAACAATATGTGTATGACAATACACTTGTCTGCTGGAGACACATGTAACTTCAAAATCTGAAAGGAAGACAATAATTTTAAGGCTTTAATTATGGGTGGGAACTATTTGCTAATATTTTGTACCACTTATATATATGTAAATGGTTTTGGACTAAAGATGACCAGCCTGCTGTGTCAACTGCATCCGCTTTATTGAACTGACCACAAATTTCAAGGCAAACCAGCAGCTTGGTTTTATAATGTATTTAAAGTTGTCCAACCAGCCTTTGCAGTAATATACACCTGACTGACGTTTATCACCAAGCAGTAAAATTATTCCCATGTTATGCAAATATTTCTTCAGTCATTGCTGGCCTTCACCATGTCTGATAGGTTGTAATCATTTAGTGATAAAGAAGATTGACTGTCATGAACTACTTATCCAGAAGCGCTGCTATGTCCACATTACTCCACCAGGTGGTCGTCTTGTCCTGTCCTTGCAAATTCAGCTGAGGCGTTTCATAATGTGAAGATTTTGTCCGTTAGATATCTGAGGCAGTAATCTGGCAGAACAAATCACAGCCCAGAGCCATCCAACATGCTTTGTCCACCCACTCCAACCTCACTGTGCTCACTAAACAGCTGCACTTTCCTTTAAGACTATTTCAGCTCTCAAAAATCTTATACAAGCGAAGAAAATAATGCTTCCAAAAACAATTCAAAACTGAATAAGACCTGGATTTCCCTGCCTCATAGATGTAAGTTATAGGCTCCAGCTATAGAGAGAGTTTAAATGATAGCGTCTATGTAAAATGTCTTGTGGCATTTACTCAGATGGGCACAGAATCCTTAATGTAGAACAACACGATACAAATAATAGAGAAGTTATTGAAAAAATGCAGATGTCTGGCTCTTTGTTTTTGCCGAAGTTAAACCCAGAACTATAATTCACTTTGGCTGAAGTGTCAAAAATAAATGTAAGGTAATGTCATTAAAAAGTCAAACTACTAAAGAATCACACTACTGCGTAACCTGTACTGAAGGAATGCAAATACAAGAAAATGTGATTATGCAATTGCATCGTTTGCCATCTTGACATGTGTGGCACCAATTTCTGTTAAATTTGTGCAAACTTTCTGTCAATAATTCTGGTTTATTTACACTACGACACTGTCATAAAATCCCATTAAATCATACTATTTGAAGTTCTACTGTGAATTCCAGTTAAACGTAATAATACTCTAAAATATTTAACTAGATCATTTCAGAATATTGCACAACAGACGAGATTAACATATTCAGTATAAGACATACATGCCACATTACACGTCTTTCAGCCTCTACATTTCACAGACATTCATTTGTTGGGGGAAAATAATTGTTGTGCTAGACTAATAGAGGCTTTTTTCCTGTTGTTCCACATCTGGAAACATTGCATCACTGCTAAAAGCCCGGATAAGAGACTCAGCCGGCACAGCTGCATGAGCCAAAGCCAGAGCCATATGTACACAGAGTGTAGTCAACCAAAATGGCCACCAGAAGGGGGAAGAGGAACAAGACGACAACTCAGGTCACTAACAGAGCGCCACTGTTCAAAATGTAATGTGACAGACAAACCAGCACACAATACAGGCTACCTGTGACATGCATAAAGATGAGAATATGTTTTTCTATCCATGTCAAAATTTAGCAGCTGTGCAGTCACATGACTCCGGCTCCTTTCTCCTCAATGCAACTGCCCAAGTCTGTCTCACGGATTATTAATGTGAGATTTAACTTGATTTTAATTTCATTTTAGATTCAGACTTCTAACAAAAAAATTAGTTAAAAATTTCATTATTTTCACCCTGATTACAGATGTTCAGACAGTATCACATGATTCTGCAGCTGTTTCCTTCACGTTGTGACTGAGATCCAGTCCAGGGTGTTTAGTGGGAGAAGCTCCATCGTTGGATGACACTGATACAGGTGTAGTTTTTCTAGTGTGGAATATTTAGATGTGGAAAAATAGAAAAGATGTGGGGGAACAAAAGAATTCCTTTTGACAGAGGCACAAACCACGTCCCTGCTAGTGTCATGAACCTGTTTAATACACTTTAATTCCCATGAGCACCCACACAGTCACACAGCTGATCGATAGATTTACAGCAAGTCACTGATTCTACTTTTTATAAAGACATACAAAGCATTTATGTTAGCTTAGAAGCTGCTTCACTTTTTATTGTGATAAATCAAATTCAACACGTCCCTAACAGCAACAAATAAACTTTCAGCATGTAAAAAAAAAAACTAGTAAAAGTTGGCGGAGTACTTTTAACTCGTGTTTATCTAGTGTGGGGAAATGTTTTCAGTGAGTTTGGTGTTATTAATCACCACGTTTAGTTAACTTAGGTCCCCTAAGGCGCCGGATTAAAAGCTGCTCCTCCTCCCGAAGATGTTTCTCACATGATGAGACTTTGCTCAACCCAGTGGATATACGGCTCTGGGTGGGGCCAGTTTAGCTGGGCTGCCTGTCTGCCAACCAGTCCTCTGCACGCTTCAGGACTGGCTGCACACAAACCACAGCGAGCTGACGGCCGGTGGAAGATTGTTAGCCGTGTGCAGCATTTCACACCTACAGAGGTAGGTTAAGCAAACATCGTCCTGACTCTGGTCTGTGACTGTGTGTGTGTGTGTGTGTGGACAAGAAGTGAAGTGAAGCGGAAGTCCTGAGACCTGAGTTCGGTTTGCGAGCAAAAGCCAGTTGTCAGTATCCAGAAAGCAGCTGGGAATGATTCCAGCTCTGATGGTGACCTGTTTACTTCACCGTATAAAGAAGCGTGAAGTCGTTTACAGGCTGCAGAACTGGTCCAGGCTCTGGCGGGGTCTTTGGCACCAGGCCATGGCTTGTCCTTTCTTTCTGCCACAAATGATGGTGAATGTGAGTCTTGTCTGAAGTGTTTTTCTTTTTAAAGTAGCTGTGTCTCCTCAGACTGGTCTGCTGGGAGGATGTAGCTCCTCACACAGTGGAGCTGAACATAAGGCATGTGTTTTGAGTTGTGGAAATGCCAAGAGAGCTGCAGAAGGAATTGGGCTGCAGTGTTGTCACATATTTGGATCTTATTTCCAAAAGGCTTTGTAGGGAATACGGGCCCCTGGTGGATACACATACATGCAAAAGAAACGCTGTCTTGCCTTCAGCTGGACATATCATCCACATCACTGCCTGGCAAGAAGTCAGACAGCGAAGCAAAAGGAATTTGTATGTGTCTGTTGGCAACGTGCTGGACAGAAAAGCCATTTGGCACACTCACACACACTCACACTCACACACACACTCACACTCACACTCACTCACTCACTCACTCACTCACTCACTCACTCACTCACACACTCACACTCACACTCACACTCACACACACACACACACTCACACACACACACACTCTCACACTCCATGTAAGGCTGAGCTAGCTTCTGTAAACATTTAGTTTACAGTAAAGTGCTTGCTTTGAATGGAGGATGTAAGTGTAAACATGGCCGTGACACTAATCTGATGGGGAACAACAAGATGAACCTTTGTTCTTTCAGCTCAGAACCTACCCAGAACCCTCCTGGGAGATCCCGTAGCTTTTCTTAACTCTCACTGGGCTATAAAATTAGTTTCACCTCTTTAAAATGAACAGACATGATTTAATCAGCTCTAGCTGTATTTCTTTTTAGCTGCAGCGACTTTTCATGGTGCTACGTACATGTCCGCTCCTCGCTACTTCTCCTTTTGCTGAGTGGGTGATTTCATAGTTCCTGATTTGTGCGATGCAATCATATAACAGGCTCATCTAGGTAAATCTAATTATCGTATTATATCACACTGTAACAAAAATGTCTTTTGATTGCAGTTTGCATTGGCCTGTGTGGTCACCTTATCACATTATGATGACAAGGAAAGTTGCTGAATTGTGATGACTGATTTCCTTTGTAATTATTATTGTGTATTTCCACTTCCAGCACCACTTGTTATGAGAGGGGCTGGCCAACAGCTTCCCCCAGAGAAGCACAGTACTAAGACTGCTGTTTATTGCATTGGAAATGAATGCTGCAATGGCAAGTATAGACCTGTATGTTGTGATGTGTACTGGGGTCTCCTTGTTCTCATGGAGTGATTATAACTCAGTGTCACTTTAGGTTTATTAATCTACTAAATTCACACGATCCATCTCAGGCTTCTCCCAAATGTCTGATGTTGGCTGGTTTTGTTAAAGGCTGACATTTCTGTTTGTTTTCTGTGTCGGGCTCTTTGGTTAAAAAGTCTTAACCAGTAATTTAAACCTCCTGAAGGTTTTAAAAACAATGTGGACTAATATGGTCTTAAAGCTAAAGTTTTATGTGTGTTTGCTGTGATTGACAGGTGTGTCAGGTTCATATACAGGAATGGTTAATTGCCACTTTCCTGCATCGGTTTTCTAAATTTGGGTTTTCAGAGTCCAAACTAACAAATGTGGCATCTCCTTAAATATTATCTCTGACCCCAAAACATCCCTTTAGAAACCTGTTGTGGACATAACGACGCCGTGTTGACGTTCCTGCGACCTCTATGGCAGGGGTGTGAAACCTCAGTCCTCGAGGCCCCTGTTCTGCATGTTTTCCAATTATCTCTGCACTATTGATTACCTGGAAGCTGCAGGGAAAGGGATAGTGGGAAAACCAGGAGGACAGTGGGGCTGGAGGACTGGAGTTTGACACCTCTGCTCTATGACTACTTTCATGACGTACTTTGAATTGAGCTCATTAAGCTGCTTGTGTTAGAAGTAGTCATCAGGAGCCATGTAGCTTGTGCGTGTTTCTTCATATTTTGGACCGAACTTGTTCCTGTGCTGGCTGTCACCCAGGACGAGCAGCACCACTGTGCTGTGCACAGGCTGCTCTGTTAGTCTTGGATCAGTTTATGTTTCTGATTCTTCAAAGCTAAAGATGAATTGAGGTTTTGGTCAGAGCATGGCAGAGAGAAGCCTTGTGTATTGCTCATGTTGCCTCTGGTTGTGTTCTCATTAATTTGCTTTGTCACAGAACTAGTTTTAGCTCGTTGTAGCCCGGAGTTCTTGGCATTCCTCAGGAGCACAGTGGAATGAACCCAGCGCTGGTTGGGCAGTGAGGGGCTGGATGAATCTCTGGCGTGTCTGCGTGCTCCTCCGTTTATACAAATCCGTCTTGTGTCGTCTCTTGACATTAATTCAGAGAAGTTCTAAAGAACCTCTCATCATTTCCTGTGCATTCAGAGATAAACAGATAGGAAGTGGAAATAACTGCCACACTGTTCTTGTTGTTTGTCTGGGGGTAGCATGTGCATTTGTTTAGTGTTTGTGGGGCTATAATGCCACACTGTGCTCTGTCTTTGTGCACTGCTCCGTTTCCTGTGTAAAATATGTGACCTCTCTCTCCATCCAGGGCTGAAACTCATGACCATGTGTGTCACATGTTGTTAATGCAACAGGTTATGGTCATTAACAGTCACAGTCCTAATTTAATCACTAATTATTTCTGTAGTCAGGAATGGCAAAATAGAGAAAAAGATCTACAAGAAGACTGGAAGTGTCTGTTGCTCAGTTTCGTTCACTTTACACCCACCATGTCTTTATAAACCCTGTCAGACCTGCACTGTGGCTCAGGACCCTTTATTCTTCTACAATCCCAAGTTGTGCATCTACATGATCTATATCTACATGACATAAATGAGTAAGTAAATATTAAGAGTTAATCTATGTTTTATTGCAACAAGAATTTCAGTATAATTAAAATACTGTAATCCATTACCAGGCTTCAAATACAGCCAGAGGGAATGCTCAAATATAAGATGGAGAAATTACAGCCTGTATTTGAGCTGAACTTTGCCTGCTGCATAATTCAGAATTCATTGTCAGTTCATTCTCTGCTTGGCCTGCAGTGTTTGAGTCATATGTGGTGTGATCACAAAGCATCTAAAGTAGCCTGCAGGCAAGCTGCACTAATGTCCATGTGACTGTGACTCTCTTCATTCTCCTTTCCTGGTTTGAGGCTAATTTATGTAATGGCTGTGTTTGCCCTTCAGACGTGGACATTTGAATTGTTCAGAAAAGATCAAGAAGCACTTGAACTTGATGACGTTACATCGAAAGAGGGTGTTGAGACGCAGGGCTTCTGCAGGGCTGGTGCTGATGCCTGATGTCAGCAATATTAAAAATACCAGGCTGTAGCTTTGACATGGATAAAACTGGATGATAAGATTATCTTACTGGGGAATGTACAGAGGGTGTGTAACGTTATAAACGCTCAACAGTACAAACACAACAGCTCTGAAATACCAGTATTGTTAAAGCTGTGGATTCAACTCAAATTGACATCTCCTCTTGGCCCAATGATCCAGGGTTTGTTACGTTGGACAACAACCTTCTGGACTCTTGGTGCTTTTGCAAGTTTCCTTTTGTTGCCCTGTTTTCGAAGGCTACACTCCAACAGTCGCTACTGGCATTTAGTGGTAGAGGTTTGAATACATTACAGTAGAAAAGGGTTTTGGTCCGTAGCACGAGGTGTCAATCAAATCATCAAAGTGCAGCTGCTCTTTTGATACCAGGATGTGGCTAATATTTGAATAATATATGATAAAGCAGCATTGTGCTGTTTTAAGCTGATATATAAGCATAATAGAATATTTCCAAAAAATGTCGCACTACTCCTTTAAAGCTGAATTATTAATTAGCTTTCAGCTGCCTCACAGATGTTCCTTACATTGCTAACTTAATGGAACCTAATGTAATGTGGAGACAGTGAAACAGGAGAACAAGTCAGATGTCATTACTTAATAAAAGAAAACTACATTTCAGCAGGAAGGAAAAAAAAGGTGCAGGCTCTTAAAGGACTAATTGTTTGGCATCTCAGACTGATCACTTATTTATAAGATGGCTAATGCATTATATTGTCACTGTTACTTTGTCCATCCACCAAAATGTACTATGGCCAGAAAAATGTCCCAATTCTGACTTGTTCTGTTTTTTACGAGACGCCATGAGTAATAAAGGAAACAGTCCCAAATACAGAGAATAAAGATTCTTTTACAGAAGGATGTGTGGGTATGTTTGGTTTTCAACCTGTTTCATTCTTACTTATTTTATCAGTTCCAGTATCTGCAGTGATAAAGAGTCTCTTGTAGCTTTGCATTTGGAGCCGTTAAGTTCCTGTTGCCTGTTTGTTCTGTGTGACGAGCAGGAGCTGATTTAACAGTGTGAGCATTCTTTGTCTTGATGCATCAGCCCAGTGCAGTTGCCTCTTTGGGGCACACTGGCCTTTTTTATGATTCGCTGTACAAATACCAGCTGTGACGTGTTTTTCCTCTTACTGGAGCCTGGTAAAGCAAAAACAGCTGAGTACAGGGGAGAAACCCGAGGTGTCTCTGGTGCTGCACGTTGGCTGGAGAGCAGAGAGTAGGAGAGTGTTGAAGTGCAGCCAGCGGTCTTCTGCCACACCACCGCTGGCAGGAAGTGTGACACCGAGAGCACAGGAAGTGACTGCTGTGGAGCTATGCTAACCCTTTCGTCCAACGACACTAAGGGCTGGGATCATTTTACTTGCAGTGAAATAAAAGGGGCCTTTTCTATTAATAAAACACAGAGGGATATTTTACCATTTGCTTTAATTCATACATGTGTGAAATTCTTCAGCAGAGGTAACACACAGTGAAGCCATTTGTCTTCTGTAATTGATTCGATTTGATTTCTCTCTAAACTAGCCTCTAATTTTCTTGCTTTTGTCTGTTGTGCCCTCTTCGCCTTTAAACTTTGGTGCTACATTTTGTACTTTTCAGATTTCAGTCAGACTGGTCACTGTTTGTCTTGCTGATTTGTTTTAAAACAATCATTGTTCTGCTCTGTCGTCTCATCTCTTTGACATCATGGCCTTTTCTTTCTCTCCTCCTCTCAGGAAGTCCAGTGTTCACTCATTCATCAGTCATGTTGTGGAGAACATGAGCTCAGACAGATTTTTTGAGTAGATGGTGCATTTATCGTTCTCACTTTGTGGTTCTATGAGACGTGCTGATGAATCTGATGTTGTACACTTAAATATTGAAATTGAGAGGGTGCAGAGTACAATCATGAGGCTTGTTGCTGTTTGGTTTGATGGGTGTCTACACCTTTACAAGTGAATAACATCCTTATTGTTAGAAATTCAAAATAAAAGCATGCATTGTCACTACAGTTTATAGTAAACTTTGTGTTTCTTTCACTAATTAGACTGAAACAAATTTAAAGGTCTTTCTGTTATTAAATTGATTGCATTAAATGCTGTTTATTTCTCCAGCTAGTGTATTGTTGAGTATTGTTGCAAGATTCATTTCAGTCTGAAGCCCCAGTGGGAAACCCAGCAAAACCTCCCCCAGCAGGGGAACTGAAAAAGAGGAAATGGCAAGTGCTCTATATAAGGTTTGTGTGTGTTGAAGTGTGACTTCTCTGAATGTGAGTTTAGAGGAAGAGGAATCAAGAAGTTCAACTTGATGCAGAATGTTTTTCAAAGGTTTTTAGAAGGCGCTAATCTTCTGCTTCTTCTCTTTCTGCTTTCAGCTGCATGTGGCTGCTGTTCACATTTAGCATTTTTATGAGAAATGAACTAAAGTGCTTCTTCTACTGTCTTCTGAACTTACTGCTGATTCTTCTATGGACACAGATTGAGTAAGTCAGTTCTCTATTTCTTCGGCAGCCTCATTTTCACCACACTGTAGAAATAAAAAACACTTTTAAGAAGTAATCTGTTAAAAAGACAAAAACAGGTTGGCGGTTTATCATTTAATTGATTGACAGAACTTTAATCTGCAACTATTTTATCTATGAACTATTTTACTGCAAGTTGTTTTCCAAATGCAGTCAGTACTTTCACAATGCTAACTAAGCCATGCGTGGCACAACTTTGAAATACGGAGAGGACGCCCGACATCAGACACAATGTTTAAGGTTTTAAACCATCCACCAACAGAAGGGTCAGAGGTCAAGGTCAGCTAACTGCGCAATGTCACTGTGGAGAAAATAATGCATTTCTAATTTGTCATCCATAATATTTGTGGTAGACTGGTAGTGATAATAGTAGATGCGTGTGTGTGTGTGTGTGTGTGTGTCATTAGATGTATTTAATGGTCTGCTGGTTCGTGTTTCGTGAAGGAGATGGCGTGTTTTCTATATGAGGTGGTTTGTACCATTGAGGAAAACCACTGAGAAATGGTAGGTGGTTGGTGTGTTACTCACTGATTTGATCTGCCAGGGTTGGACGCTAGATTACTTTAATTAACATGTGTAGGAACATCTTCTAATGTGCAGAAAACTGCACTAAGTCACATCTGGTTACACAGAACATATAGAGGAAATCCCTCAAATAATTAAGACAAGTACATAAGGACGTTCTAGGAAAGATATTCATCTGTGAACATTTTCTTCATGAGCTGTGTTCAGCATGTAAGTCTTTATTTGTAGAACACTGAAGAGTTAAAATTACCCTGCTGAGTCTAAGTCTAAAACAACAGCAATAGAACCACATGTGTTGCCAGATGCAGCTGCTCTGTGTGTGTGTGTCTGTGTGTGTGTGTGTCAGCAAGTGCATTTGAACACACCACAGGATGTTAGCTTAGCTACTCAGCACTGTTCCTGCACAGCTGGCACATTTATTACTGTCTTGGGCTGCATTTAAATGTCTGAAATTACCTTTTTGGTGAGCTCACGTTGAAAATCTCAGACCTTTTATAACCAGCACAACTATAGATTTTCCTTGATGTGTTCCAGTAGAGACAGGGCTCTAAATATATAATATGTGAGTGCTAAGGGCTGGATTTTGAGTGCTGGGTATGTTTGATCATCTTATTGTTTCTCAGCAAAGAACCTGTGATATTGTGCACTGAAAAGCCATAATGAACGTGCATTCTTTCTTTCTTTATCTGTTACTGTTACTGATTTGGGTGTGAACCCTTGTTGTGAACTGATTGTGACCTTATTGTTTCTGGAGTCTTAACGTTTACTCTTTAGCCGTTTGAGAGCTTGGGTGGAGTTGACTGAAAGCTGATGGGAGCTTTCAACTTAATGATATACCTGCTCCCATCCACCATCACTGTCATGATTCCGCATTGGGCCACAATCTTTTTTCATTAATGATAAATAACGTAATATTTTTACATAACTGGAATATCTTTGACCATATTGATTTGATCTTTCACCTTGTTGAGACCTGAGCATTGCTCTACTAAAAGTAAAAAATTTTTTATTTTTTTTTGGCCACTAGTCAGTGTAAATAAAATCAAAAATTGTTATCTCCAGCCCAATGAGAAAGTTATGTCAGGTACTTGTTGCCAAAAACAACATGTCACATGCACAGAAAAACTGCCCACAAACTGTTCGCCTTTGACATAGCAAATATATTTTTTGGCAGATGAAGAGCCTTCGTTGCTGCTTTGTCAGTGTCCAAGCATTAGTTTCTGTACGCACCAGCCAGTGCTGGAGACGTTAAGGGAAAAGTGAACTGAGATAAATGAAATCATATATATATTTAAATAGCCAAGTGTCAGAATATACAGTATGCTGTTTCAGTGATGCACCAAGTTGCGGTGTCTTAAGAGATCTGGTGTGTTGTAATTATAAACTCAAAGTGTGTGTGTGCATATACTAGCTTTAATGAGGTTGTGGCACACAGGAGGTTCAGTGGCAGGATGAAGAAGCCTTTTTATGGCCATTTGTAAACTGAAACATATGTGAGCTATATCCAGTGTGTGTGTGTGTGTGTGTGTGTGTGTGTGTGTGTGTGTGTGTGTGTGGGGGGGGGGGGGTGTGTGTGGGGGTGTGGGTGGGTGTGTGTGTCTTCAAAGGATCCACACCCTGGAATCCCTCATATCTCTCCCTCTCTCTCTCCGTCTAAACGTCTCTGTCTGCCTGTCAAAGGAGCCATTGTGGATGCTTAGCTAATATTACGCTGTTTGTGTGAGTGTGAGATACTCAGAAGGGGAGAGAGAGAAGTTGCGTGTTGCATTTTAAATTTCAACATGCAGGCCTGTTTCCTATGGCGGAAATTGATGTCATTCTGCATTGACTCAGAGCTGCTTCAGTGTGATCTACAAATCTTACACTGCCTCATAAACAGACTCAGTTTTCTTGTTTCCAGTTATTACATTTTGGTTTATTTTGAAGTACATTGTCCAAATTTCCATCCTCGTCCTGCTCCCTCACCACATATAAGAAACTCAGTCTCGATGCCTCTGTTGTCCTGCGTGATTTCATCTGCTGGCCTCGCATTTGCAGTTGTCTTGGCATCATTTCATCACTGCTGCAGGAAATGAGTAGACGTGTTAGTCCCTATATCCGGCTTAAAACTGAAATCGATTCAGTCATGCATATATGCATTTTAAAGTGTCACATTTTCCAGCTCGGCTTCTGCAGCCACTTTGCCTGCAGGTCTTTTACTGTGAGTGTTAAACTGAAGTTTGTCCAAGTCAGAACTTTACCCTAACCAACATTCAAATACCATTCATTGTTTTCATTTATCAGTTATATATCAATGATATAAAGTGCAATCAACAAAGAAAACACCAATCCACTTTGGTATTGCAGGTTTAAGCTCTTGATACAGAGGAACGTGTACTGTTCATGTTGTCCTGTTTGTGCTTGGCTCTCAGCCGTGGGATAAGCTGTTTTTTTTTTTTTTTCAGTATTTTTATTAAGGGCTTTTCTCCTCACGGTCTATATTAGGAATCAGAAGATAAATGTAAACTGCTTATCAAAGATAAATGAATTATCCCATGAATTATCATGTATGAGGTTAGGTCAGTGTGTTGTTAGTGCCAATAAATATTGCATATATATCTGTGCAGGTCACGGCTGATACAGTGGAGCTACAGTCACTTTACTCAACAGCATCACAGAGGCCGCTTGTAAAATCCACTCAGGTTATCAGTCTGTTTTTTACAGGAGATTTATAGTATAGATTATAGATTTATATATAGAATATAGATTTATAGCACGATGGTCCCACTGTTCTTCTACATACATCGCATTTCATTTCAAATCTTCCCATTTATACTGTATAGGATGTGCAGAATTTCAGCTCAAATAATGTCTGCCTTCAACAAAGAGCTGTTGCAGCAGCTCAGTGGTGCTTTAAACTAAACATTGGAACATAATCGATTAAAATGATTTAAAACATGCTGATGCAACAGGTACAACATTTACCATGTTCACAATCTTAATGTGTTATTATGCTAATGTTTGCTCACAGTAGCACTAAACACAAAGTATAGCTGAGTCTGGTGGACACATGGGAGATTTGATGCCAGAGGCATCAAGATTAATAGTTAAGGGATCACCAAAGTTATTAAAAGACATGAATTTTATGGAAATCCACCCAGTTGTCAAGATATTTCAGTCTGAAACCCAGATGTCAACATTATAAAGGTAATGTAGGTGGAGTCACCTGAGTCCATAATCACCTGTACAGATTCTCAGTTTTTATCAACATGTTGAAGAAAAAATGCTCTAACCTGCAGCATGCTGACTAGGTTCAGCTTATACTGAAATATATTTTAATGAAGTCATTTTACTTGGACTGACCCTTGGAAATATTCTTTAAAATTGCTTCTTTGCCAAAATAAACTTTTCTAAATGTTCGCTATGCATGTTATGGTTTTCAGGGAATCAGTGTCACATTGGGTCTGGATTCACCCGAACTGTTCCACCACTCAGATAAAGTTTGGGTTTAGGCACAAATCTCTAATATACATTTAAATATTCACACTATTCCCTTTAGACATGCAGGCTCCTGCCATGCGAGAACAGAGCCACGTGGGCCTTTAAGGTTCCTTCTGTTAGTAAAACAAAAGTGTATGTATGGTTTTCCCCTTTACTCTCGTGTCCAGTCAATATTTTGACTTTAACAAAATCTCAGCATCAGTCATTGTGGAACCTTGCTGACAAACCATGCTGTAATAAGTGAGATTAGATGATTAATACATCTGTAATGAAACTGAAATGAAGGCTGACAGGAGGTGCAAACATAGAGAGTGGAAAAAAAGGATGAGGATGAGGATGAAGGCAGAAACAGAAAGGGGGTAATCCAGAGAAAGTGAGAGAGGAGAATATCAAAATGATGCGTAGCTGAGATGTAGAGGTATCATCCTGACAACCGGATGGCTGCGGTGCTGGAGCCGTGTGTTGACTTCCTGTTTGTCAGCAGCTTACAGGAAATAAGAGGCCCTTAGAGGATGGTCTGACTGTGTGACTTAAAATTAGAGGCTGAAGTGTGTGAATATTAAAGTAAACAGACTGAGTTTCGTGCCAATTTGATTGTGTGAGATTCTGTAATATTTGGTTGTTTCAAACTTGTTCCTTCTCATCTCTTCTTCTTCAGAGATTTGTGTATCACGTCTGTCCATACACAGCAGATGGGGATGTGGTTCTACATTCTATGAAGTGTACATTCATTAAATTCAATTCTGTGAAATAAACTTGTTACACATGAGACCACACAGCTGTGATCAGTTCCTCTTGTTTGTCTTCCTGGCTTCTGTCGTAAAATGTGCTGATAAAGCCAAACTTCATTTTGAAAGTGAATTTTGAGCTTCAGCACCTGAAGGCAATGCCAACAAAAACCTTTCTTTTCGTTGCTGGTCGTTTATTATTATTACCGGTAGTTTAATGTTAGTGGCACAACTAAACTTATGACAATGTTAATATTTTTGACGTTAAGATAAGCTTCAACTTCCCAGTGGAATTAGCACAGAACAGAAACTTAGCTTCTTTCCTGCCCTGCATATCCCACCCATGTACAAAATGGTATCAGGTCGTGTAAATAAACTCTATTTATACACCATTTTTTGAAATCATATGTTAGGAAACACTCGGGTTCTTGTTGGATGAAATGTTTATTACAAGTCTGTCATTGCCTGTAAGCTCACTGTCAGCTGATTGGAGTTATTACCTTTTTTCCAGACATGTTTTAAGGATGTCTGCTGTATTTGGACTGTCAGACACACCAGGAATTCACTGGAATATTTACAACAAGTTGTATATTTTCCTAACATTGAAATTTCTTTCCACAAAAGAGATCAAATTGATCAAAGAATGGTTTGTTTCTTTTATCAACAACCATTCATACAGTCCATCAAGCCACAATCTCAACACTGGGATAGAGCAGGACTATCTCCTTTATGTTTCTGAAGCTATGTTCATACAACCAAATGCAGCAGCATCTAGCTGCCATTACAAGAACTACACCTTTAGCATTTTCTTCAGCCATCACATTTTGAATGAAGTGTAGTTTAAACTGAATTCATTTTTAGTTTACTGGATTTTGCTTCTAGAAAAGCAAGAGAGTCTCTAGTCTGTTGTTCCATGTTAAGTGTGTGGGATCTGTCCTCCAGGGTACGGCATCCAGTAGAGATAAAGTGAACAGAGGAAGATGCCAGCCCCGCCTCCCCCGCCACCCCCTGGACCTCCCCCTCCTCCCACCCTTGCTCTTGTAAGTCACTGGTCATCCACTCAGATCTGCTGCTTGGTCCTCTCCACTGTGGTTGGGACACCTTGTGGATAAAGGACATCATAACATATTTTCTCCTGTTAAGCTCTACCTTCACTACACTATAATCACCCTGTTGTGGTTTAAATATATATACCACCCAAAAATCAGTAATGTCATAGTAATGTAATAATTAGTCATGTTTTCCCTGTTTCTGAGCGTTTCTGCAGCTTTATTCTAAATCCCTGTATGTGTATTTGTGTTTCAGGCCAACACAGAGAAGCCAAATTTAAACCGTTCTGAGCAGCAGGGGAGAAATGCTCTGTTGTCCGACATTAGCAAAGGCGCCAGACTAAAGAAGACTGTTACCAATGACCGCAGTGGCCCGGTATTGGACAGTAAGTCTTGATCTCTTTACCACATTACATCCACCCAAGACATGAACGTTAGTTTGCAGTCAGCTTAGTGTCACTAACTTAGTCACTTAAGTTTAAAGTAACAGTGCAGAAATGAAGCAACAATAAGTGACTGTAACATACAGGAGTTCTCTAACGCAGAGACTCAACTGACCTGAATCCTGAACACAGAAAATGTATTCTGTAATTTAGCAATTTGGTTTAATATATTGTGTTTATCTTCTCAGAGCCCAAAGGAGGAGGAGGTGGTGGAGGAGGAGGAGGTGGTGGTGGTGGAGGAGGAGGAGGTGGTGGTGGAGGTGGAGGTGGCGGCGGCGGCGGAGGAGGTTTTGGTGGCGGGGCTCCTGCTGGTTTAGGAGGCCTGTTTGCTGGAGGAATGCCTAAGCTGAGGTCTGCAGCGAACAGAGACACCAATGGTAAAAAATAAGTAGTGACTCTGAACACAGGAAGTCCAGCATCTAGTAAACTCCTCTAACATGGTTCATTTTGCCTTTTACACTCCTCCAGACACAGGACCCAGCCGAGGACCTGCGCTCCCCCTCGGAGGCCCTAGCCCCTTTAGTGGGGGTGGCGGCTCCAATAAACCTCCAGGTTCCCGTAGCAGTGTCCCTGATCTCCCCAGGGGGCGCCCAAATCTCTCATCTAGACAGGACTCTTCAGGCCCCCCTCCTCCTGTGCCCAACACACCTCGACCAGCCCAGTCCTTCCCATCACGAGGGGGCCCACCTCCACCGGCACTCCCTTCAGGTCCCAGACCAAGCCCAGCTTCTGCACCTCCACCTCCCAGTGTTCCACCAGGGAGGCATGGACCACTCCCTCCCACACCGCCTTCAGGTGGGGCAAGACCAAGTTTCTCCGCACCTCCACCTTCAAACAGCAGCCGACCTCCATTACCGCCAGCTCCTGGAGGGAGACCCCCACTTCCGGATGACAGACCCCCACCACCACCAGCACCTATGGGAGGTCATCGACCATCTATGCCCCGTGACTTGCCCCCTCCCCCACCCCCATCTTTCAACTCAAAACCTTCTCCGTCTGTGTCTTCCTCCTCATCCTCTCGTTCCTCGGTTGGTGGGGGTGCCCCTCCTCTCCCTCCAGGGCGACCGGGCCCTCCTCCTCTCCCGCCAAGTCCAGCAGGAGGGGATGACCAAAACACACCTCGTCTGCCCCAAAGGAACAGCTCACTCAACAGGTACAGGGAGATTCTTGTCTTTTATAGCCTGAAATATGCATTTGCCAAGTGTTAATGTCTGTTTAAGATTTATTGTTTTTATTTTTTATACATGGATTTAAATGTAGTTTCTCTCTGGCAGCCAAGTTGCATCTCCACCACATGGCCGGACAGGACCCCTCCCTCCTCCGCCAAATGAGAGACCACCTGGTTTTGGAAGGCACCAGTCATCAACACGCACAGGTGAACTGACTTGATCAATTGATTGATTACTGCCGCATAGAAATCATATAGAAAAGATGATGAAGGTTAAAATGAATTCTTTGCCTCCTACCACTCATCCCAGGAGTCACACTTCAACAGCTAATTCATTTTATTTCTCTCTCTTCAAAGGGCCTCTTCCGCCCCCTCCTCCCTCAGGTCGTAATGTGGGTGGGGGCAGCATGAGGTCATCACCAGCTTCTCCTCCTATTGGCCGGTCAGGCCCAGAAACCCCTCGTGGTGGTCTGGGTGGCAGACCTCCCCTGCCTCCAGAGAGGCCAGGGACTGGAGGGGCTCCTCCTCCTCCACCACCAATGGGCAACGGCTTCCAAAACTCTCACCACAACCAGTTTCAGGGTGAGTTGATCTGAAAAGGTGTTAGTTTGGTTTATTTGAATACTGCTGTTCTGAGTTTGAACAGAAACCAGTGCAGCTTGGAGGGACAAAAAAACAACAACATGGAAATATTGTATTTCACCAGTAAAGAGTAAGATGGAAAATTTAACAAGTTGGAGAAAAGTACATAAGCAGCAAACTCAGAAAAAATGAAAACAACTTTTTCTTAGCTGAACAGGAGTCTAATATTTAAATCCGTGTATGAGGAAGACTACATGACTGTCGTCTGTAGCTTGCTCATTGTCTGTACTCAAGATGTGCTTGTCCTTGTATCATGGAATTTCTTTCTCCATCACACTAACTAACCACTGACCTCCATTCCTCTCTGTTGACAGATGAGTTGGAGTGTCGGTTCAGTTTCCATCCAGTTTCAGACTTTCCTCCACCTGAGCCCTACGTCCCCTTCCAGAAGACCTACCCAAGCAAGATTGCCAAGACTGATGGCAAAGGTCTGACCCAGACAAGCACATGCAACAAAATTTTTAGTTTAAATGTTTGTCAGCATTGGGTAAAAAATGTTGTGTTTTTTCACGAACTGTGAAATTACCTGCTTTCATACAGTTCCACCAGTATTTTGTCTGAATTTTTCATAAAAGCCTAATGTATCTTTGATTTCCCCTTTGATACCTAAGGAGAAATGCAGAATCACTGAGAGTTAGTGTGAAATACAGACATGCTACCTTTTTGAGAAATTTGCAAAAGTCGACATTTCGCCTCTCTGCCAAAGTTAGTTATTGTAAATAACTAACCTATTAGAATTTTCTTTTGTTTTTTGAAATATGTTAAGACAGAAAAACAAATCTAGTAAAATTAATGTGTGACAACAGTGCTACCTGGTGGATAAAAACGGTAAATCAGATAACCCGATCTATACTGGAAAAGTAAATAACACTAACACTGTGTATTTGAAATGAGATACAATGAGAAGAGATAATATGAACTTCATTAGTCTCCCAAGGGAAATTCATTTTCATTTGCTTCTTTCCAGGTTCTGGCAAAAAGGAGAGAGGAGCTCCTCCTCTTCCTCCTATACCCAGGTGAAGAGGAGGTAGCAGCCACCATAACACCTGGAGCTGGCCTCTCTGTTTCCTTACCGCTCTCTCTCTCTCTCTCTCTCTCTCTCTCTCTCTCCTCTCCTCTCTGTTGTTCTCACTGTGCTTTGAACTGCAGCATTTGTATGGACTGCAACCTGTAAAACGGACCTTTGGTACGGTTGACCAAGTAAATGGACCGATTCAGAAAGTGGAGTTTACACCATGTGCCTTTGTAGCAGCAGAATGGCAAGATTCAAAGACCAAAGTCTGTTTCTACTTTGGTACGCTGCATTCAGAAAAAAGAAAAAAAAAAACTGTACCTTTCTAAGCGCTAGAAGAAGAAAACATTTCAGGTATACAACCATGCCGTGGCAGGAAGATGCAATTTAGGCGACGTTTATCGATATGGTTCATGTGCATCATAAATCACGTAGGAACAGTGTTTTTTATGAATCTTACTTGTATATTGTTTATGTTGAGTGGTTGATTCCATTCTTTGCTTGCTAAATCTTATATTTTTTTAACCAGCTACACTTACAAACTCTGACTTGACAAAGGAGCATTTGGCAGGTAGCACATGTGGCCTTTCCCAGCCCATTTACGCAGTACAGACAGCACGACTGAAAGCTAAATCAACATTTCGTGGCAGTTGTATTGTAGTATTGTCAACAGGGGAGTCCCAGGGTTATCATGCAGTAACAATTCAGGGCGGTTAGTGCGTTGATAAGCTGTTTCTCGGTCTGTTTCATTTGTACCTTTTCCGTTTAGGATTGTGCTTTCAGGCTGTTTTAAAGGGGATCAGCCTTTCATACCTTTATTCATATTCCATGGGCATGTTTGTTGAGTTGGATCAAATCACCTCAGATGATGTAAATGTAAAAACAGAAGCAATACAGCAGTTCAAGTGCCACATCATCCAGAACATTTAGCATAGCAAAGTGTCTTAATTACATCATCAGATTCATACTGAAACGTTGAACCAAAATAAAAATGGCTGCAGCCTCCTGCCACTGCTGCAAAAAAGATCAGAGTTAATGTGGGTGTTTAATTTGCAGAAGCCACAAGTGCCTTCATGTTATGTTTCTGTTGGACCACTAAACGGTACTTTTCATTTGATTCTTATGTGTGACCAGAGCATGCATTTAATGTTTTAAAGGACTGTATGGGTTTATGACAGCATTTGGCTGTTTCTTCAAAAGCTGCATGATTTGATCAAGGGGTTTTGAAAGACTGTATTATTTTAAGTTATGTTTCAGAACTGTGCAGTATTATGTTTTTGTTTTTTTTTTTGCTTCACACAGCACAGTGTTGAATGCTTTTGTATATGTGATGTATCGTGTTATCACACCTTGGTCACAGAAACAGTGTCTCAAAGACAATCATAAAGAAGTAAAATTATTTACATCAATAAATAAAATGCTTTAACATGCCTTATGTGCTCCAGTAAGGGTGGAACTTGCTTTTATTGAACTGAACATGGGAAGTATTGTGATGTTCCTGCAGAAAGAAGGATCCAGATGAAGTCACTTGTTCTCTCAGCAAGCATTGTTTACATATTTGTGCAATAAAAATGGGCAATAAATTGATACTAAAGTGTCTCGTGATATAAACGACACTGAAGTTCAACTATTTAATCACACACCTTTTCACATAAACGCAGCAGAACGTAAGATGTTTTCGCCCAATCACAGTCGGAGTGTGGATCGTATCTTAGCGGTGATTGGCTGAATCGTCTGTCAGTCATTTTATGGGCGTCGCCGTGCTGGGCAGCTGTCAGATTCGGGAGCGGAGCTTCGCAAACGCCCGGGTGTTACCCAGCAAGACAAATGGACGTGTTGCAGAGATGGTCGTTTAAATAACACAGGTAACAAACATAGTTTCTGAACAAGACATTTTAACTCACACATTCGTTGTACGTGTGAGAGATATCGTGTATTATTATTATTATTATTAAATAAGGCTGTGTAGACCCTGATGTT
Source organism: Mastacembelus armatus (assembly GCF_900324485.2). Lineage (NCBI taxonomy): Eukaryota > Metazoa > Chordata > Actinopteri > Synbranchiformes > Mastacembelidae > Mastacembelus > Mastacembelus armatus. The sequence goes on from NC_046647.1 coordinate 20,558,693, forward strand.
TTTAGCATGTACTCAGCTAAAGCTAACGGGCAGCAGACAATGATGCTGTCAGGGAAAGTATTTAGCTTTTTTAGGCTCGTTAACGTTAACTTATATTAGTTTTAGACTACGTCAGTGCCGTGAGGTTACGGAAATCTCCTGTCATTGAATGAGGCGGGTTGACTTGAATCTGCTAAATTAGCTAATGGTACATTCGTTGACCGAGGCTTAACTACGGATTCTGGCCACATTGTCAGGCTCATTCGGCTCCTTTTCGTGGGAAAACACTGAGACTTCATTTCCACCCCCTCATACCCTCAGTAGTCTGTGTATTTCCTGTTTTAACTCACTCCTGACTCCTGACTGTGTGTTTTTCCTGTTTTCTCCAGATAAGTCTGGTAATCACCTGACTTCCATTATCACCATGGAGACCAGCAACAGCTATGTGTTGATGCATGGGAAGAACATATCCCATAATACTGCAGTGGCCTCCGGTGCTGGGCCCCACATGTCCATTGACAAGCTTTTCCCGGCTCTCCTTGAGTGCTTTGGCATTGTATTGTGCGGCTACATAGCCGGCAGGTAAAAGTATATGTGCAAAAATATTCATGAGTAAAAGTTTAGTGAAGCCACGTCCTGGGGCTGCATTGCTCATAAAGTGGCGAAATAAACAGCAGCTCCCACCCAAATCCTAAAATTCAACACTGTTTGCAAGCCAGGATTGTTAATGCATGTAGAAATTTGGAGAGACACAGTGAAAGAAATCAAAATGACAAGTGGCCACTGTGGCTTTAATGTGTGTTTGTGATTCCTACCTACAGGGCAGATGTTATCACAGAGAGCCAAGCGAAGGGTTTGGGGAACTTTGTGTCTAAGTTTGCACTTCCAGCTCTACTTTTTAAAAACATGGTGCTGTTGGACTTTGGAGACGTGATCTGGGCATTTCTCTGGAGCGTCCTGGTTGCTAAGGTTGGTGTACACTTTTATGATATGTATATTTCAGAGAGTGTTTCAGTCAAGGAGATTTTGTTCTTTCTCTCTGTGGAAGTGTTTATGATATCATGTCGGGCTGAAGAGCCGAACAAATGAGCACGACCTGACTTTCATGCTCCAATCGCATGTGCAGGTCACAGTGTTTGTGCTGGTGTGTGTGCTGACACTGATGGTGGCCAGTCCAGAGAGCAGATACAGTAAGGCTGGTCTGTATGCCATCTTCGCTACGCAAAGCAATGACTTTGCCTTGGGATACCCCATAGGTGAGACAGACACAAACCACTGATGTATACTCCTCATACGAGTTGTCAGTGGGAAAACACAGAGTATGTCTCTCTGTTGTTTTCTAGTTGATGCCTTGTATCAGAGCACATACCCAGAATACCTCCAGTACATCTATCTCGTTGCCCCGGTCTCCCTCATGCTCCTCAATCCCATCGGCTTTGCTCTGTGTGAGGTTCAGAGGTGGAGGCAGTCCAGCTCTCAACAGCACAGCACTCTGGGCATCATGGGAGTTGTAGTCTTACAGGTACTGTAACTACGTATATTTTTATGAGTAACAAATTATAGCAGGTGTAACAAACTTATACAGCCTCAGCCTTCAGTCTGTAAATTTCTTTTATCTAACTCTCTTTGTGACGTCTCCACAGGTATTGAAAAACCCAATAGTTTTCATGGTGATAGTGGGAATCATCTCCCACTTCGCCCTGGCCCAGAAGATCCCTGCTGTGTTGTCAGAGTTCATCGACGGCCTGGCCAACTCTTTTGGTGGGACAGCCTTATTTTACCTCGGTCTCACTATGGTGAGCTTTTTTTTTGTTTTAATTTTGGTTTACTGTAATTAAGCCTTAATCTGATGTAAGTTAATTTTGTCTGACTATATTTAGTAGAGTTTCTTTTCCGTTACATAATGTAGTTTATCAGTTTAGAAGCCTGTGTAGAGCAAAGGAGTTTCTGTTTCTGTGGCAGGTTGGCCAGCTCAGAAAACTAACCAGAGACACAGGAGTGGCCTTGATACTCCTCATCACAGCTAAACTGTAAGTGGGACTGGGTCTGTGGGCATGTGTGTTTAAAAAGCACTTTCGGACTAGAGGAACCTTTTCATAGTTCTTAGAACTGTTGGACCACAGGAACCGAGAACTGTGATGGTTCTTAGAACACTGTTTTTGGTGACTTTTTTAGCTTTTAATACAATAGGAACCATGAGTGACACCACCATTTTTAAAAGTTAAATTTAGTAGGGTCAGCAAAAACTCACAAGTGGACCAGCACAGAAGACTGTGCTGTATTGAGCCATCCTCCAGCTAACATTACTTTGACGTTCCTACTGCCAGTGTGGATTCTACAGACAAAAGGCCCTTAAGGTCTGTAGTTCTTGGGTCTGTTCCTCAGTGGGATAGTTCCTAGAACTGTTTGGTCCAAAAGTACATTCAGAGCACATAGCTGGGGGAGCAGATTTTTATAGGCAAGGTCAGTAATGAAGTTCTTTGGATGTTCTCCCTCTGACTTTTCCTCTTCTCAGCCTGGTGATGCCGCTGGTCTGTAAAGACATGGTGGATATTCTGGATGTGGGAGTGAACAGCACGAGTGCCAACCACACCAGTTTGTCCAACTTTGCTTTTCTATATGGAGTCTTTCCAACTGCACCTAGTGTGGCCATTTATGCTGGACACTATAACATGGAGTTAGAGGTGGTAAGTACCATTGATGTAGTAATCTTACTTAGCAGCTTGTGAGAAATTAGCTTACAAGAATGAAGCACCAAAATATTATTTGAAACCTAATAAGAAAATCGAGGTATTTTAGGCTCATGTCAGGTTTTGTTTGTGTGTTGATATTGTTCAGATTTGTGTTCTCTGACAAAGATGATATAAATGTAATTGTCATATCCAGGTTTGTAGCAGCACATGTATGTTGAGAAAATACCTCCACGTTTGCCTCGTTCCCCCTCTGTTAGCGGTGCTTTGGCTTTTATTAAGCTTTCTTTCTGTCAAGGTAACTTCAGGGATGGTAATCAGCACGTTTCTGTCTGCACCAATCATGTATGTGTCAGCGTGGTTATTAACAATCCCTCTAATGGACCCAGCCCCTCTGGTGACAGAGCTTGAAAACGTTAGCTTCAACATCAGCATTGTCAGCCTTGTGGCACTGGTATGTATATTCACAGACATATCTTGGAGTAAGACCATAGACATGAAGCATAGAGATGCGAGGATATAATTAAGAGCTATTTGTTAGACTACAGTAAGAGTTTAAGGACAGAAAGTTGCCACTGATATTTGTAAATTCAGTAATAGAAAATTGTGATTCATCTCTCAGGTGTGGACCATAATGGTGATGTTGCTCAGCAGGAAATTTAACAGACTTCCTCACCTCTTTGCCTTAAATCTTTGCCTGGCTCAGGTTGGTCAAGTGATATAAAGCATAAAAAAATGAAATCATGTTCTACTGAATGCACCTCAATATTGAGGTTTAATTGACATCATGATTGAAGTAAATACTATATATGAATATTTCCCATATTTTAATCAGTCCACGAGACGCCTACTAAAGACCTTATTGATCTTTCTACTCCATTGCAGTTCCTAGTGTGTGTCAGTATGATCCTGTGGAATTTCTTGGTGAAACAACAGGATAATCTTCTCGGCAAAATTCTCACCTTCACTCTGCTCTATGGGTCTCTGTACAGCACTTACATTTGGACAGGTAAGTGCTTGTTTGTGAATAGTTAAGGACGCATCTATTTTCATTTTGTATGTAGACACTGGTGCTTGCATGTATGCGCTTCTTTCTGTTTTACAGGTTTAATCCCTCTCTGCCTGGCTCTGACTAAAAGAGATGATCTGCTGAGACTCCGACCAGGAGTATTCATGATTTTTGGTTGGGGGTATGTCAGCACACCCCAACGCCCCAGGACGTTCTCTGAAATGATTTTTTTTAGAAAAATGAAAAATGTTTGGAAGTTGCTTGGTTTGAATACTGTGTGTGTTTAGGGTTCCTTTCCTGGTGCTTGGGGGTCTTCTGACCTTAGGAGAGAGGACTGATACAGTAGACTCTGCTTTCTTCTATGGCAGAGCTCAGGTTAGAAACACCTGCTACAGCTCCACTGTTTTTCACTCTGCACTGTAAATTTCTGCTCTACTCAAGTTGACTTATTTCCTACACAAATCCCTTAAGGAGACCTCCTCTTTTTCTTTTAATGAAGAATTTCGTATAAATCCCAAAACTAATCGTATTTTATTCTCTTCTACTCCAGATAATCAGCACAGCCGTGGTGCTTGCAGTCAGCTTGGTGCTCGGTGCGATATCTCTGATGGGGCTCAGTCAGGGAGGCACAGAGCAGACAGGCTACCAGGCCCTAAGCAGAGCTGCTGTAACAGGCGTCAGTAATGAGCTGAGGACCCCTGGTGGTCTGGAGGATCAGACACAGGCGACTGATTCACCTGCCATCAGCATCAACTCAGGTACTGTAAAATACCTGGTTTAGTAGCTTTAGCTTATCTTGTAATTTGTTATGCAGTTTTTTTTGTTTTTTTTTTTAAAGTTATGTGTCTGGAGAGGACAAAAATCTGGATATAATCTAAATTTGTTAAATTGTTGACAGTGATTTCTTCAAAATATTTCTGTTTCTGTTGTGTTTGCTAGATCACCACAATTTGTCTCCAGTCCAGAACATACCTGACATGATAGCCAGCACACAGTGGGAGCGCACAAATAGCACTGGTAACAGGCACCAATTTGGTCATTCTATTTTCCATCCATTAAATATTTTATATTTTGTTTGCCCACACAGGTACGAAAGATATTTTTAAATTAAACTGGTCAAAATGTCAAAACTTATTTTGTTACAAAGACCTGGTAGAATAGAGATAACCTCTGAGCTATGTTTAATATTAATGAAATTTTAGCAAGATAATACAAAAACCAAAGCAATATCCCAATGATAATGTCTCTTTTTTTTCTCCAGGCCACAGCGGGGCACTGTGTGATGGGCAGCAGCAGAGCTCTTCTTCCGCAGAGCAGCCGCTAAACCTGCCGCCACCTGGGCTCCACACCAGCGACGATAACCAGACAGTCAGACACGTTCTGCTCTGTCTGCTGCTGATTGTCTGCCTGCTAGCAGTGAGAATGAAATACTGGAATAATGTCTCAAAAATGTGTTCAGTAGAATCCAAATCATACATGTTACTGTCCAGACAGGTGCCTGACAGTGTCTCTGTCTGTATGCAGAATCTGTCCAGCTGTCTGTGGTGGTTGTTCAACCAAGATCCAGGGAGACTTTACCTCGAACTGCAGTTCTTCTGTGCTGTGGCAAACTATGGGCAGGTACTACTGGGGGATAGTGTGTGTACATTAAATGTGTAAACATAAGCTGCTATGCAAAAACATAATGTGTTCAACTGTAACCACCACTGTAAATGTAACAGCTCTCTTTTTTCCTAGGGCTTCTTGTCCTTTGGGATATTTGGCCTGGACAAACACCTCATCATCCTGCCTTTTAGAAGGAGGTGAGCTGAGCCCCTTTAGATGATCAATATATTGTTTATTCTAACATTTAAATAAAGAAATGAGAAACATGTGGCCAGAATATTGGACGTCTTTGATAGGTTGCTCGGCTTATGGCAGAACAGGGACAGTGAGGATTTGAGTCCCTCGAGTGTACCAGAGGAGGTCAGGCTCACCTGTACCCAGTTTGTCCGATACCACAAAGACCAGTGTGTACAAGACATAGTACACACACACAGGTATGTGGGGGCCTTTGTCTATTTGTGTTTTAGAAAGTACTGTATTACCAGAAAAACATATTTCAGCTGCTTTTTTTTCAAATTACTTCTAAATCTTCAGTTATTTTCCTGTCGAATGTGAAGAACACAGGCTCAGGTGTGTGTAAAGTAAAATTCCAGCTTTATTTCTGTTTGGATCTGAACTGTATTCCTGGGAAATGTCAGTTAATCTTTAATTACTGCTGCTGTCTTATTGTTTGCCTTCGTTTTTGATTTATCTCTGAATCTTTTTTGCATGATGCATACCTGTCTGTTGATCTCCTAATCTGCTGCAGTCACCACCCACCTATATAGCTCTTTAACTATTTCTCTTATTGCATCACAGCAACATTTAATATTCTATTTATTATTTTAACCTTTTTAATGTTATATAGATTTTATAAAATCAGTGAAAATCTTGTTTTGGCTGTTTAATATGAAATTTTGTCACTTTACCAAAAACTTTGACAAACATCTTAGGAGGTTTGGGTGCTTTTCTTGCCTTTTTCCTTTTAATACATTCTTTACCCTTGTACTTTCCACTTTCTCCTCTTTATTAATCCTTATCCTCTCCTTTCTTCCCCATATATTTCCTTTTATTTCCTCCCTGCTTCCTTTTGCCTGCTGTTTTCCCCTTTCTTTTCTCCTCCATCTCCCCCAGTGGCTCGGGGGACAATATGAGTGCTTCGACAGGTGAATCCTTCCTCTGATAATGACAGGTTTGTTGAAACGGGACACATGGAGGATGAGAATGGGGTTTTGAGACATGCTACTTCCCATCAGCCCCACTACCTATACCCACATCAAGATCATCAGGAGCAACTACACCAGGACCAGGAGAATCTGCACCACATTCCCCAAACTCACGAGCCAGCCGAATCCTGTTTGCATCCATCCCAACCCCAGCTGGACCCTGAGAATGAACACCAGTCACCTTCTGCCAACCCTGATAATCAAGAGGAGCAGTTTTCCCAGCTCCAGTCCAACCAGCATGTTCGTGCTTCAAACTCGCTTGATACCCACAATCATCCCCAGTCCCATCTTGATGGAGTGTTTCGGGGCAGTGACCTGGTGGACTGGTTAGTGGAGCGGGGTCTGTGTGCCGGGCGAGCCGAGGCTCAGCTCTACGGCATTCGACTCCAGCAGGGAGGAGTGATAGATCACTTAACAGGTCAGTACAGCTTCAGGGACATACCCACCCTGCTATACCGCTTCATACAGACGAGGGATTGTCCCAGAACATGAAAGGAAGTGAGGAGAAAGTGAGAGGAGGAGGCGAAAAAGGAGATGACGCAGAGGAACAGACTTAAAGGTATCCAGCAACAAGGCAGACGTGCCTAAAGGTGCAATTTTTTCTTTGCCCACTAGATACTGAATCTAGAGGACCTACTTGAAGCCAATGAATCAGAGACAAAGCACCACTTTTGTTTTGATTGATGGTGGTTGCTGCTTGCTTATCCACTCAGGATTCTCCTTGTGGCCCAACAGTGTCTGTCTGAGAGACTTTGTTTGGAGTCCTTTTATAACTTTACAGGTGATGTGAGTCATTACCTTAAAAAGGTGAGACAAGAAAAGTGATACTTGGTATTGTAGAGACATTTAGGAAGGAGTTTGAGGCTACAAGGAGAAAAAGGATTCCTGGCCCTTCACCCCCAACTCCTGACTGGACCTTCTTTCCACTTTGTTTTCCCTAATGCTCTGAACTGAGATGTGAACAGGATTGATTCACTGTCTGAGAAACAGACATGGGTTTCAATTCCTTTGAGCCAACTACCTAACGTCTAACGTATCGTATTTTCAGTGTGCAAAGGACAAATCAGCTTTTCTAAGGACAGGTTGCTGATGTATTATTACCAGAGCCAGTGGTGAGAAAACAATAAAACACCAGAACTGATGATACAGCTCTGGGCCAAGGAGATGCAGGGCTGCTCAGTGAAAGCCAATGGGATCCCTGCCTGATTGCTGTTAAATGTTCTTTGAGATGACATGAAATCATCCTGCACATGCCTGTTATTTCACAGTTTGGTATTTTGCACGCTACGTCTTTAAACTATCTCTGTTGACTGCTTGCATGACTGATAGCAGACCTCTACTCTGCACTGAACCTTCTGCACTAACTGAATTAAAACATTCCTCCTTTTTTCTCTTTATAAATAATGCAACTTACTGGACACTGTGGGACATGTTATCACTGAATTCAGCCCAGACCAGGCCTGACATTAAGTCTCTTAAAACCTAAAGCAAACATGTGTGTGCATTTACTTTACTTTACTAAAAATGCAAATTCACATCAGCCCTTTATGTGCAGTGCATCTGTCATTTCAATTTTTTACTTTACTTGACATGCTCTGATACTGACGCAGCCAGTGTCAATCGGACTTGCTGTGAATTGTTGACAAAACCACCAAACATAACTCTTTACAAATGATTTAGCCTCTGATCAATATCACACAACACTCACCACAGTAATTTGTCTGTTAAGTTGCTGCTGGTCTACAATATTGTTTACATGAAGTTTCCTATGTTTTGACAGGGTTATAGAAGATGAGTGGTGGTGAAACATGTAGCGTTAAATATGCATATATTTCTGTTGTGGTGTCTTCTGTCAACCATGTATCAGGTCTTTGTGTTGGTACAATTGAGATTTTGCAATGGAGTGCCTGCTTTAGGCAGCGTGAGGCCCGTACGTGTGTTTGTGTTGCTGGTAGACAACTGTGAAGGTTTTATTTCATGTGTGTTGCTGTAAGTCAATCAGGGTCAGTGACTGTGTGACCTTAAGAGGGGCACAAATAAACTGTTTGCATCCAAGATCTCACTTTGTCATTTGACAAGTGGTTGATTCTGATTGTAAACTCAAAACTAAGAGACAACAAAAAAAAACAACCGTAAATAGTTTCATCATCATTATTGTTATTTTACAGTCTACAAAAAGTCATTATGCACATGTTGGATTAAAAAAAAAAGAAGGTTTCCCATGATCATATTTTTCTGTTACCAGAACCAACCCTTTTTGGTCAAGGAGAGGAGAACATAGACTTCTCATCAACACTGACACCAAGCTTTTTTATCTGTATACACAGAACTTCCACTGCACTGTGCACTGTCCTGAAAATTTCTTGAATTTATTTATTTAGCCGTCAGAGAACAGCAGATACAAACTGTACATTTTCACATTTAAAAAAAAAAACAGTGGAACCATGAAGCTCACAGAGCAAGAACCTCTTCACTGTGTGGAGAGCAGACTGACAGATCAAATGTGATGAGACTCCACACACTTTCTGGAAACAATATAAGATCTAATATCCAAAATTCCATGTATACCATTTGCAAAACATCCACATTTGTAAAAACCTTTTCATTTTATCAGTCTAGGACATCAGCTGCACACTGTCACAAAATTCACAACTACATTTAGAGCAAACTTGTCACACCTGCTTTCAAGAAGCTACGATTTAAGACTCGTCTATGGGCTCGGCAGAACACTAGAAAAATAATGGTACAGTTGCAAACTGAAACAGTAACTCAGCTATAAGCAAAAAAGATTATCACTGTTAAAAGCTTCATTTTCACAGATGCAAAAAATGTGTGATCTTCTCATGACTGCACTTTCCTAAGATGAAAGGACTAAGCTTTCCATTAGCCTCACATATATATATGCAGTATCTACATATGACCTACCTACTTCGATATTGTAAAACCCTGTACTGTTTTGACTTTGGTGCACCACCAGTGAACTTGCAAACCATTTTACCTTAATGTTAGTAGTCCTGCATAGAAACCTGCAGTACAATGAAAAACCCACTGCATAATGGACGTAATGTGTGTAACTGGAAATGTGATTAAGTCTAAGCTGTCAAGTAACACAAACTGTTGACATTTGTGTAACTCTTCTGATTAGTAGTTGATTCTTTAAGCTTTGGTAAATGTTTACAGTTCTATGAACCTCAAACCATGTGAATGATATAGAAAAGCACAAAGTTGCAGTATAATGCTTTGCCATTTCATCCATGTCTTTGTTTGTGAACATCATGAGAAGATCACACCTGCACAGAGATACTGTAAAACCCATCTGTGAAGTCAACCACAGCTCTATTAAGACACATAAGTAAGTGGTTTTGGGGAAATGGGCTCAGTCCCCAGTGTGTACGCTTCTGAACAGATTTCTCTGCAGCAGAGTCAAGTGGGGCTTCCTGTACAGCTCCACAGTATATTATTTATTATAGAGAGTAAACTGCTTTGAAAGCTGTGCATGGCACTTTGCACAAGGGCAGCAACCTGAGCCGAGGGTCAGTACGACTGCAGTTACACAGTCATTCCTCTGTGTCTTAAACAAACAGCCTATTTATTTTTTTTAATAACGAGCTTGTGCCAAGATGACCAAGTTGATTTCATTCATTTTAGAGCTGCTGTTTTATTACTATAATACTTCAAAACAATATTTTTCCCAGGATGTCAACTGTAAACTGAACTCTCACAATAGCAACCATTCAATCTCAGTGGCTTAAGACATATTTTTTTGTAAATTAAAGGACATTTCGGGCTCCTCCCACAAGGCTCTCCTAAAACTTTTGCTCTGTGTGTGTTTGCAGTAAGATATATTTGAGAATCTGTGTCCTTAGAGTCTGGGGTAACGTGACATTTCCAAACTTTCCAAACAGATCATACTACCATGATCGTAATTATGAAGAGCATCTGGTGTGACCTTACAGAAATCACGAGGGCGGGCTAGACAAAAAGTCACATGCTTAACAGTGGAGGAGTTTTTTTCCACCTTGATTCAACTGACAAAGATGCACTTAGGTCCTGTTTTATCCCACAGTCATCGCCTCTTCCGGCTCTGCTTGATTTCAGCCTGTCTGGTTCCGTTGCTGTCCATACCATCCACCTTTAGGTGAGCTTTGCTGTAGTGGTTGATCAGCGCTCCAGGGACGAGAGCCATGAAAGCGATGGCCAGGAGCTGAGCCAGCGTCCCCCAGGAGAAGATGTCGTCCAGAGAGGAGATCTCTGAGAGGATGGAGCCCGTTCGCACACAGATGAAGTTGTAGGGAATTAAACCTGGAGGAGAGAGCAGCTGCTGAGTGATCGTGTGCTTGAGGATCTGTGCGTGTGTGTGTGTGTTTTGTGTGTGTGTAGTCTCACCTATGAACACAGAGAAGAAGAAAATAGGCATAGGGATGTTCAGGACGGGACAGGTGATGTTAAGAAACCAGTTAGGAGTCATAGGGAAAAAACGAAGGAAAAGCAGGAAGAAAAATAAACTGCTACGGTTTTCCTCCACCTGACAGAGGGAGGAAAGACAGGGGGAAACATAATGAGAGAAAAGAGGAGAGAGATGGTGAAAAACATGAAAAATGGTAAGCTGGAAATGGAAAAAGTTAAGCAGGTAAGTGTTAGCTATTCAATGTGACTGCTACAGACTGAGAATGAGCTGTGGGATGTGGGAACTACACACAGTTACAGTAGTTTTCTGTTTGCTCATTTAATCTTTGGGTAAAACTCACCTGCCACCTCCAGTGTTTTTAACAGTTTCTTATGCCTTCACGATGAATACTGCTACTGTAAAGTTACTCCACAGTCTGTTGTGAGCAGGCAGCCTTACCTTCCTCTGCAGCAGGGCCACCTTCTCGGGGAAGAGCAGAACCACGTACTGCTTCCCAAACGCAGAGGAGAGCAGGAAGCAGAATGTGGAGCCTGAAGTGGTGAGCAGGCAGGCCAGCAGCAGACCCTCCCAGGGCCCGAATATCGCACCGGCTAACATGTTCTGAAGGTGGGAGAGATGGGAGGATAAATACTTTGCTTATCTGTGTGAAACAAGCGTCAGCATCTAAAAACAAACACATAGAGCAGATCAATGCACGAGAATCACAAAAGGCAAATCTCACATTCTCTCACTCATCTGAAATCAGATGGAAAAAACTTATATTTCATTAAATATTTTCTTAATAACAAATAACAAGCAGGTGACCAGTTAAGACAAAGATGTTTAAAGTGTGTTGTTTTTAGACAATGACTTCACTGACACGTTTTGTCCAAATCGTGTTTGTGCGTCTCACCAGAAAGGAGGAGCCAGGGATGGCAAAGGACTGTTTGTAAAGGTAGGCGCTGCAGTACAGCAGCAGAACGAAGCCGTAATGTTCTCTTTTGTAAAACTTGAGCATCTCTGCGAGGTCCCGCAGCTCATCCAGGTCTGATGGGAACTTCAGCCTGGACCAAAACAAACACAAGAAGACACAAGTCCACCATTAATCCACGCTTACACATGAGTCTGTGAAGACTAATGCGAGCTTCCCCTGAAGTTAATGACTTCCTACATTTCCCAGAATCCCTTTCCTTCCAGCCCACCCAACACTGAAGTTTTGAGGCAGACACATTTTTCAAGAGTTTTAAAAAAATCTGTTAACATATCATTCCGTAATATTTGGATTAAATCTACACAGGTGATTTAATCATAAGGATGACCTTAGATGGTTTTAATTGTAAATAATCAATAAATGATTCGCTGAAAAACAAGCTACATGTCACAGAACCCTCTGATCTTACTACTGTGGACAGCTTTTAAACTCAAACTAAATCCATTCCCCTTTATTTACTGCAGTGCTGCAGCTCTGCAAAGGTCAGCGGGCAATGCCTGAAAGCAAATCAAGATAATCTATCATAACCAGACACTTAATTCAACTGAACCATCACTTTAATAAAGAGACTCAAGATTCAAAGAACAAGAACATGACTGCAAGATTATTATTATTATTATTAACACTTCAGATCTTATTAGAAAGTAGAGTCAGCTGTCATGCGTCTGTGTGCAAAGGCAAGTGGGAGGGTAACAGGATATATTTGATTGAGCGACAGAAATAGCATCACTGGAAAGAAGGAAGACACTCGTCACCACACACACACACACACACACACACTCTTAAAAAAATCCCCCCTTGAAACTCAAGATGCCGGCTTGGTCTACCACCTGCTCTGACATTCAGCATTCTTTGCTCCTACTGGTCAGCGGACAAACACTCTGTTCTCCCATTGGTCAGCAGGTTGATGACGTGTCAGTGGTCAGACACAGAAAACTGCATGAATGTATGTACAGTATTTAAGGAGGGAAATGTGTCATCGTGAGCACTTTTAATTTTACTTGCATGCACTGTAGGCCTATAGAGAAACATGCTGTCTCTGCACATGAGTTTCCACAGGGTAGACCAAGTAATGCAGACTCCTCTCAGAGACAAATCACTTCACAGGCTCGTAATCAAGAGGTGACGTGAAGTGGGGTCATATTATGTTGAATGTCAGTCAGCAGTGTTCGTTATCTTTAAAACAGGTCAGCGTTTTTAAAACAATTAGATCAGAAACAAACCATTAGTTCAAAAACCATCAAAAATAGTATTAATTAAAGTCTCTGATTCTCTTGTTTTGTCCCATCAACAGTCAAATTAACGTTAATTAACATTGATATAACAGAGAAAAGCAGCAGCATCACATTTGAGAGGCCAGAACCTTTAAAGGTTTGTGGTTTTACTTAGTAAATGACTGAAACCATTTATAAAATAGGAACAATCTCACCTCGAGTTTCCAACCTCCCACACTCACAGGACATCATTTCTGTTTTACCTTTTACATCTATATATGTAATTATTTAAACTAAATATCCAACCTACTTGTCTAAAGTGAAAATGATGATGCCCCCAAAACTTTAAAATATTTTTTCTAAACTTTAAAATCTCCCCTGAAATGTTGTCTGCCATTGACACCCTGTATATTTAAGATCATATATATAAAACCTTTTGTTTTTTAAAGTGGCGAGCAGGCAGGCCAGCGTCCGCCAGCATGTTCTGGTTTTACAATTTCATTTTAGCTGTTAAAAATGTGAGCTGTCTGTGTGTTTTAGTTTGGTGTTCTCAGCCACATCACCCAGTCATATGCATGACTGAGCTAACTGCATGACAACAACTGGCATTTCATTGGATGAACTTTAGTTAAATGACTTGATTAGTAACTGTATAATATTAGTAATATCACACACACACACACAAATATCACAGGTTTGGCCTAAGAGCATCTTGGTCGGTGTTATTCAATCATCCTTAGACAACCTCACACTTTACTGTCTGTCACATTGCAACATACCAGCAACAACACTCACACACACACACATGCTGCAGTAACACACACAGAAACACACAAATATATAAAAGGACTTGGGTACACAAAAGCAGAAAACAAGCTAAAAATGGTGCTGTAAAGAAATGGTGTAAAAAAAAAAAAAAAATCAATTGCTTCATCCATTGCCTTTACTCATTTTCATCCTAAGAGCTTTTCCCACAATGCACTGGGCATGATGAAAGTAAACACTGTTGATGGGTCACTAGACCAGTAGTTTCCAGTCAGATTCTCCAAATACATACAAGGTGATCACAGGGACCATATGAAGAACATACAAAGTGGGTGGGGGCATGGCTGTGGGAAATGTAGTTTCTAAGCCACCTCATCTTCATGTTAGATAATGCAGGGGAAAACCCACAGCAACTCTGGAGAGCAAGACATCTTACACAGAAATGGCTGCTGGGAGTTCACAGGGTCAACATCAGGGTCACTGCATTACAGCTGCAACTAATGATTATTTTCTTTATCGATTAATTAATTTAACTGTCGTATTTTCAGTTAAACGGTTTTTATTAAAATTTGTCATGAAAAAGATGAAAAATGTCAAACCCAAGTTACACAGTGTCTTGTTTTGGTGAATATATTCTATGATGTATGGTGAAGTAAAGCATCAGTTCTTCACGTTTGAGAAGCTGCACCAACAAACTGGTTAACTGACTAATGGCTGCAGCTGCATTATCCAGAAACCTAAAAATGTCCAATATGAATGAATAATGACCTATGAAAACATGAAAGAGTATTTTATCTCATTTCTGAGGCCTTTATGTCAGTGAGGCATGTTACCTGTACAGGTAGTAACAACACTATTAACTTTATGAGCATTCAGCTCCTTTTCTTCCCAGAATCATTTTGCATGTAACAGGTGACAACAAGACATAAAAAAGAATAAACCTTTATATGTAGAATAAACTTTTATATGTAGAATTGACCTTTTTATGTAGAATAAACCTTTATATAACATATATAATCAGATCATAACCAAACTATATTTGATGTGTTAAATTCCCAGAAAACAACGTAAATAAATTCTAGTTACAATATTTAGTTTTTCTAAGAGATTATCTGAAATTCTTAAAGTTGCATTGTTTCTTTCCAGTGTCCTCACCTGTACTCCTGGACTCCCGCGTCCTCCCCCTCGGCCTCAGGCAGCTTCGGTCCCGGGGGAAGGTGCGTGGACAGCAGGTAGAGGTAGACGGTGGCGGCCGCCACAATGGCAGCCAGTCCCGCTAAGGAGCGCATGTTGCTCCCCGCTGAAGCCCCCTGTCCACCGGCTAACTCCGCTGACCGCTCGGGCTGAGTTTAAGAGGAGGGGGAGACCTCCGGGGAAATAAAGCCGACGTGTTGTGGTTCAGTTGGACGGCACCGGGGAATGGGGTGTATCGCACCGACAAGCAGGCTACAAATGACGGATGACATTCTGGCTGGGGTTCGGCACCCGGATCACATGGCAGCGCACCGCAGACCAACAACTTTCTTAAGGCTGAGGTGACACACACCGTTGACATGTGCGCAACACTATCACACAGCAGCTGCAGCTCCTGGCTTTTCATGCGCTCCCTGCTCTTTTCTTCACATAAACATTTCAGATGAGTTTGGGACATTCAGACGCGCAGGTGGTTGAACACAAGTTGAGCTGAATCCAGGAGAGTTAGTTTCATCCAAACATGCACTGACACAAACAGACCACCGGAGGGAGACGCGTTAAAGGCCTTGGGCAGCTCAGAGGCGTCTCAGGCAACTTACTGGTCAGGATCATCATGAAGAGTCAATCAAAATCAGTCACTGGGTTAATCATACGTTTGTAAAAACATACAAAAAAAAAAACAGCATATTCAAACATTGGTGTGATTTATTATGTGACGTAGGTGAGATGAAAAACTAAGTCACTTGGACTGTGTTTCTGAAAAGAATCTTTTTATAGCAGGGGATAAAAGTCTGATACGATCTTCAGCACAGCTGCAGTTTTTTTGATGTCCAGGGCTCTTTAAAACTATAAATAATAATTTCATGACATTTTGCTGGCTGATAATGAAGAGATATGACAAACTAACATAACCTGTAAACTAAAAGTAATAAGCTAATTCCAATATTATTTCAATATGTAAGTCCAAAAAGGTATTTCCTTTTTCAATTTTAAAACCTGTCACCCTGTTTCCCCCTCACACACGAATATAAAATCTAATCAACACAAGGATTTGTATTTAATTAGTCTTTATTTATTTAACATGTTCTGGGTACAAGTTTCTTCACATGAGGTTTTCGGAGCAGTTTCTTTTCCTGTTATTCGCCATCATGTTTTCCTGCAGGAAGGAAGGAAATTAAGAATATTTGGTTAAAATAATTGAAAAAGTTAATAACAAAACATGAAAACACTCACGAAAAGATTGTTGTAAAGGTTTCTACTCTGAATTCTGGACCATACATGTGTTTTTATGTTAAGTAAAAATATCTATAGTATGGATTTGAGGATCTTTATCTAAAACAACTATGATGTAAAATATTTTCCCTTTCAATTTAAAATCCCAATACATTTATTTAAATTGTATTGAATTACACACAAAAAATAAAAAATATAGAAGGACATGAAAGTAAAGTCCAAAATACAAAAGAGGCAGCTGGAGCTTTGGGTGAAATGATTCTCATTAGTCTTAATTTATTGTATATGAGATTATCACCATCCAGAATAAGTTATGTCCCTGTCAAAATCATCTGTCCACAGCAGCAAACGCACTCAAACTATTTATGGAAGCATCTGCTCTGTTTTAAGGTAATGGAGAGAGAAAGTGGAAAGTGTAAAATCAGTGATCAGAGTTACGCAGACAAAGGTTGACCTTCCAAATTAATGCCGATTTTGTTGTGTCTTGTTCCTGGCTCAGACCCACCGCCATTCAAAATCTCTGACAGGGCCACATCCTCTGGAATAACTACAGGATTGGAGCAAATTCACAAAGATTTGGTCAGTGCTACTCAAACGTTTCCTAATATGTGAGTAAGCTGCACACATGCATGGCGTACCTGCACAGTCTTCAGGCAAACAAGTGGTTGCCATTGTAAGCCCAATGACAAGAACAAAGAGCAGGATCACACACTGAACTTTCATTTCCTACAAGAGAACAGCCAAACCTCTGTCTTTCATTCACGTTACTAATTATTGTCAGTAAAAGCTGTACAGAGATTTTAAATAACAACTTACCTCTGCTGTTAAACTCAGGAGCAGTAGTTTCTGTTTGTGACGTCTCTGTTTTGACTCTGACTTACAGTATGTACCAGACTGACAGGCGTTCGGCTGGGTGTGTCTGTGTCTAAAGTATCTTAACAATCCAGCCTGTTCGGTTTAACAGGAAATAGAATCCAAAAGTAAATCACCTCCTAGTGGTATTTAAAAACACAGAGCTGCTGATGTTATGTTTTGTTATGTTGTATTAATTATGGTAAAGATACAAAACCTCATCAGGTGAAAACTGTGGGAATATGTGTTTTATACACAGTCCAGGTTTAAGGTCGATGAACTAATGATTTTATAAAAGTCATCACCTTTTATATTTGGTTTGAAATCAGTCTGAAATCCAGATGTTCAATAATTTAGATACATCAGCAGAGTTATTAACATACTTTGATATCCAAATGAATGACGTCTGTTCTCTAGATGCAAAGTGTGTTTAAAAACAGCTGTTCAGATTCATATAAGAGCTCAGATTTATTCACGCTTCTCTACACAATAAGGTAATTAACAAAATCTCTAATACAGGACATGGAGAAACAACATTAGTCGCAGTTCATAATATATACATGACGTTTGATGTCTTGAGAGATGAAGAAAGAAAGGAGGACACAGAGGAGCGATACACTTGTAAGACATTTACATAACATTTACTCATGGAGAATGTGACACAATAGTGCTGTCCTAGCTGAAAACGGTGACGGTACATAAACAAATGTACCGCAAGGATCTAGTGCTTTTTTCTAGTTGGAAAGGTTTATGCTCCAGTAGGTGTTTTTAAATGGACAAAACTATAAGTTCATCTTAGAATATCTTTATCTTTATGTCACGCCTTTAAATTTACTTCTGTCTCTATTATTAATAGTTGAGTGAAAAAGGTGCATGGATTAGTTCTGTGGCGCCCTCTGCTGGGTGATGGTAAAACTAACAAAAATAATTAGTAAGGTCAGATTTATGAAAACTTTGTTCCGGACTGGGATGTGCTTTCTTCTGATGGAGATCTCCAACAAACATGCACAACGTCTAGATACATTAAAACATAAATTCACATAATTTTAATGAATGCTGGCTAATAATATTGTATGATATCATTAAGATTACCTGTAAAAGTTTCACAATCAACATCCCTTTAAAAAAAAAAACAAATCTTTGTTGGATATTTTATAGTTTAACTGGCTCAAAAAGTTTTAAAAATGTTTTAGTTTCTAGAAAATGTATTCTCAGTTAATAATGTGATGTGTCTAAAATAGGGTGGGTGCAGTCTGTAAAGAGTTTTATCTTTTTTCCTAGTACTTAAAGTCCTTAAAAAACTAAATGTTAACAGTAAAGTTCCTCCAAAATAAGACAGAGACAGAAGCAGTTCCTCTGTCTTATTTTGAAATATATCAAATGTTTTAGAAATCAGTCGATCATCTGGTTAATTAGAATTAAAAATACCTCAGTCTATTTTTATGACATTTGTTGTCTGTTTCCTCTTGTGGAGATGTGATTATTTCGTAGGACTGGTTTATGCAATGTTATAACATTTGAATGGAATCTATGTATATATGTGTGTCTTGTGTAAATTTACAGCACAAATTAAAGATTTGCCAGTTAAATCCTACATGATTAATAAAAATACTATTTACATTTGTTTTTACAACCCATCAACACTGGCAGAATTAAATTATTAAAGTGCCTAACTAGCCTGGGGCTCAGCTAAATTTACTTTGAATTGAATCAGTTCTAAAACGTTAAAAGATGAGTGGTGCATTGGTGCACATGAAATAACGTCTGTGCTTGTTTTAAAAAGGTTGAACTGAAAACGGCAAATGGATGTTAATCAAAGTGAAATCAAAGTTGATGTTGGAATTGTCTAACTTGTGTCAATAACTTTAAAAAATGCTCGAAGAACAAACTAAAGGTTGTGATTTGTACATTTAGGTCAAGAGCTTCAGTCAAGATGTTTAATTGTTTCCCTGTCATCGCATCTTATTCATCAGGGATTCAGTTAGTAAGGAGTAAGCCAATAACTTATGACTTTACCAAACACTTACCGCTTCGAAGCACTGGATTACTTACATCGACATTATTATATTATGGCTACAGTGTTCAAGCTAACAGTCTGGGGGCTTTTAGGCACATCTTTTAACATAAAGACAACATCACACGAGGACCAGAAACAGTCTGGACAAATGATTCTAAAATCTAAACAACATTTGGTTGTTATTAAAGCTCAGTCTCAAACGACTACCTGCTTCAACAACAACTGGTGATGTTTGTCTACAGGTCTTAGTGTCTCCAGGATAACCTGGGTCTTCCCTCCACAGTAATATTCAGACATGACTATCCTGCCTCTGTCTTTGTCAGGTGGTGGTAAACAACATAAAATACTGAGAGCTTTGAGCAGATGCAGCAGGTTCTTTGTTATGTTATAGCTGAAGATGACTGACTGCCTGTCTCTTCACTATTTCTTGTATCAAAACGTTCGTTTTAGTTTAGTTAACTGTTTTGATAATAAACTAAAGATTTCTCTTTATTTCTCTTTATTCTCTGGCTCCATCTTCTCAGTTGTGTGAAAATAATCTTAAATCTTTGGGTTTTGGCTCATGAGCAGAGAAAGTCGTTGCTTTGGGCAATTAACATTTCTGACTATGGAAAAAAATCAAATATGTCTGTGTCACATATTAGCACATGGCAGTATATAATTTATATATAATTCTCATCTGGCAGTGGCTGAAGTGAGTAGAGGAACAATAACATCTGTTTCTTTAATTAGCAACCTGATGACTTAAGCTTTGCACTTACACAGATGTGCTGGGTGGAAAAACGTCTGTGATGGTTCAAACTAAGTGTTTCATGAAAGCAGAGAGACTAAGGCAAAGACAGAAGCCTCCATTTCTCCACGAACTGTGGGTTACAGTCTACAGTGTTGTGTGTAAGTTCTCTGTTGCATCAACCCAGCCTCGTGAGGAGGAGGGCTCCGAGCTACATGTTGCTGCTCAGGTCCAGTTACAGCATTGATATTAAACCAGAGCCCTTGGTAGAAAGAGTTATGACAGTTTGTACAACTTGAACCCCCTCTGTGGTGAGGACAGACTTATGTTGCAAATATTTTAATGGCGTCTTCTCAAGGGGACGGGGGGTTAACTCGTAATTCATTGTGCCCGTCCAGGTAGTTTCCTAATTAGTTTGGATTTTAAGGTCACAGTCGTTTCTTCTAACAACTACTTTCCCACCACACTGAAGTACCACTGAATAGCACACTACTACTACTACTACTACCACCACCATATGTTGTACTGTATACAACACCAGAGCTAAATATACTTCTTCCAAAACTACATTAAAATATACTGATAGTTGAAGATCATACAAAAAGAAGGGAGAGGGGGACTCTGTGTGCTTGTATATACTTTAAACTACACTACTTAAACCCACATTGATATTGTACACACGAAATCTCTCTCCTACACACAAAAGCAGCTTTCTGTCATCATATAATTGAATGTTCAGCCTAAATGCCAAATACGACTCTTTGATCAGTCTTAATTAAAGGAAGAGATTAAGAGTCAAAACGTGGCAAAAGCTGAAGAAGGCAGTGGAGCAGAGTCTTTGTCTTAGGAAGCATCTTAGGGATGACAAAGCTTTTGTGAGAGAAGTTGTCCTTCCAGAAACTTTACAGTACAACACAATCAGAGCTGAGTTTTTATTTTCCAGACAGACTATAGGTTGAAAACTAGATTTCTGGCTGCATGTCAGTCCACCGAGATGCTGACGTCAGGAAATTTAGAGCCTTCTTATGTGTTAGCAGCCGTGTGGAAGATGTGGAAATGTCATTAGTGTCATTGTTTGGTGTCACAGCTGCTCCACACAAGTGTTGTTGCAGCTAGGGACAACCAACTGCAGAGGTGAAAGCAACGAATCAATTGTCCTACAAGATCCGATTTGCCCCTGATTGTCTGGAGTTGCCATCATCCCCCCTCTCTGATTGGTGTTTATAAAGGTCACATGGCATGAGAGGGAGGGGCTGTCCATGCTCGGCCAACACTGACTCATAAGGCGGTGCCGCCTCCAGAGGGAAGGAGATGGATGCAATGTGTTGATGCTGCGGCTCCTGCAGTCCCAGCGGGTAGTGGGAGGGGGGGAACCATGCAGCGCTGGCTGAGGTCTCTCCACAGTATGGAGATGGATCCAGACTGGTATAGCTGGGCTGCTCCTCCTGCTCTGCCCCTCTCTGGCAGGGGTCCAATAGCGAGTAAGGAGGCGGGTCATCTGTAGGGATGTAGATCTGAGTTGAACCAGGCCCTACACACTCGTCGTAACTATGGAGAAAAAAACAAAATTAAACAATTCCTCTCCGTACTGATGGCTGAAGCTCCTGGACGTTAAAGAATCAAATGGCGCATACTGTATTACACTCTGCAACCAAAAGGCATTGTAATAATGTCAGCATTACAATGTGTGCAGAGAAAATCCCTTCCAGCAAAGTTCATATCATATATAATTTTCACCTATATGTGTTAAACTCTCTACACTGCACTGCTGCATCTGCCGTCATCATGTCAGTGGGAAGGGAAACAATGACTAAAACAAAACAAATGAGATTAATCTAATCTTTATGCAGTATAATACAGAATCAAACTTTTAAAATATGTTTTTGTCACAGTCTCCATTGATGTTTTGTGTTCCATTGTAATTGTTCTGCCTTGATTCACTCCTGCAGCAGCCCCAGAGATCAGCTTTTGTAGCAGAGCGAGGAGAGAGAATAGAATCAAACTAAATGGAAAACAGAATTATGAAATAGAAGGGAGCGTATGTGTGTGTGTGTGTGTGTGTGTGTGTGTAGTAAATGATGATGGACACATAGGAAGCAGTATATCCGTGTAACTCAATCAGCACAGTGCTTGACTATATCACTCTGTCCTGCTTGTGTGTGTGTGTGTGATCAGATGATGTTTGGCCTCTTCTTCCAACATTTATTCTTATTCTTACTATTTTCTATTTCCTTCACTGCCCTTTGTGTGTGTGTGTGTGTGTGTGTGTGTGTGTGTGCCTACAGCTATTTTGAAGCCCAGTGAGAGTTTGAATGTGTCAGTGGTTTCTTGTTAAAAGTGTGTGTTTGTGTATGACAGGGAGGGACAGCTGTTTTAGACTTGATATGAGTATGAGGGTCATCAGAAGGACCTAATGTTCACTGCAGCCACTGTTTGTTATCACACACACACACAATTTGACTTAGATTCTTTTTCTGGAGACTCACCCTAAACTTAACCCTACCCACTACCTTTAACCTTAAAGTTGTCAGTCTAATTTGCAGTGATTTATATGGTCGGACCACTATTGTGACATTATGCATTCCCTAGGTCCTAAATCTAACCTTAACTGTCTCCCTGTAAAAAATGACTCTGAGTAATTATGACATGAACAAATGAGGCAGTTAGTTGACGTAGTATATAGAGCAACAAAGGACACATGATTTGTTCACAAAGTGACATAAAGACACTAAAGGGAAGTGAAATGGAGCTTGTCCTTTGAGATAATGGCCTTTGTTAAAGTCATCGCTATACATTATTTTAACCATTAATTTTAATTTGTTAAAAACTAAAAAAATAAAAAAACATCCATACAAAATGACAAGGCAAGTATTTCGTAATAAAAACCTCATCACTGGTTCACAGAACCGCCCTGTTCTCATTCCAGTATAAAGTGTGATCGAGCCAGCAGGGATATGGAGACACCGAACGCTACTGCTAATTGAAGTGAAACCTAATGGGCCCCACCTGGAGATTTACTTCAGTGTCCTCTGTTCTCGAGTGTTTATACTGTGAACTCCTGGTTTTAAATTCAGTACAGTATTTCTACATCGGTAAGAATTAAACTACATTGTCATCTAATCATTTGCATTTAAACTGTGTTGACTCTTTGTATGAAACACCTTGTTAAATATGATAATAGCAGCCTTTTTGAATTTCACATAGAGTCTTCCCCCTGACACCCTCACACACATGCACAGACACAAACCAAAAGACTGGGGACACCTATGGGGTTTTACTTTTTTGTTTTTTTCTTAGCTAATTATTTTGTGTTGCTTTGGGAACATCGACCTCAGACGTCTATGCCAATGAGCTGTGTTGAGGTGAAAATTGAGGACAGGAGAAAGTGTGTACTCGGCAAGACAGAGGTGTTGTAACACACTGTAAATCCCAGGGTCTTTTGTCTCTCAGGAGTTCTAAGCTGCTCCGCTCCCCCGAGGCCTTCTACTGTATGTGTCTGTGTCGCTGCAAAAACCTCACACTAGATAATGAATGTGGTGTTTTACACTTGTGTGTGTGTGTGTGTGTGTGTTAGCTAGGTGTGGCAGAGTGAAAATAATTCGTCCCCTCTGAGACACTTGGTGGGAGTGACTCTACTGCCTCTGTTAATCTGACTGTCTATGTTTTTGTCTGCAGCCTGATTCCTGTTTGAGATCCAGGCACATCCATGAAATAAAAACTAGTAATTAGTTAGTGAGTTAAGGATGTTATTACTCGGAGTAATAACAAGCCTTAGTAGCAGCATTTGTTAAATGACTATTGAATAAACTAACAGAGATTTGTCACGGTAGAGAAGAAACTCAGAAACAGACCCAGGTCAGTAGAAAAGGAGGACCTCTGGCACAGATCCACAAACTGGTTATGACGCTCTGCAGAACTGGACACTGGACAACTCTAGCTACAGCATAGCACATATGGTCCTCTGTGTGTGAGTGTGAAAGTGTGTGTGTGTTGTAACGTGTGTGTAAAGCCAGCATGTACCTGTATCTTTACCACTGTGACAGGCACATGCCTGTGGAGTAAAGGAACCATATAGATGCTGCTTTCACTGGTGTGTGTGTGTGTGTGTGTGTGTGTGTGTGTGTGTGTGAACTGTTCTCCTCATGCTGAAGCTGATTTGATTCCTCAGCATAAATCAGCTCAGAAAAATCTGTCTTTTTGGTTGTGACCACATGACAGGAAGTAGACGGCACAGACTGGCGTTGCTCGTCTGCTTCAATTATTGAACTTAGATCACTGTTCTCATTTTATCTGTCTTTTACATTTCTTTAAATCCTGGTTCTCCAAAGCTTCCACTGCTGTGAGAAATCCTTAATATCAAAGCAACAGTCAGCAGCAGTTTATAGACATAGCTAATCAAACTGGAACCATTTCCTATTGTAACAGAAGATGATACAGTAAAATGAACTGTTATATTCCAGTTTTATATGAATCTAATAATCTTTCAATAATTAATAGGGTTTTTTTGTGTAATATGAAAAACTGAACACCACTGAATCTCAAGAGCTGCCTTTTTTCATTGCAGTTTTCAGATCGGTGTTTGAAGATTTGAAGGAATGATTTCAGATAAATCCTATCTGTTGTGGTTCACAGCAGCAGGCGGCAACATTGTTGGTGACTCCTCCACAAAAAGGAGGCGCATTTAGGATTTAATAGAGACCAAAACAGCATAAAAATCAGTAAATATTTCACTCACGGTCACCAGGAGCCAGATAACGAGACTCGAAACAAATGCTAATTTTGCTCCGTATCACATGTTCACCATAATTTTATAGCGTGATAATATATCAAAGTAGTTTTTACAGCTTGATGTGCTGCTCCTACGTTGGTGGAAAATCAATGAATGCCGCTTTAAATGAGCTCAGTCATTGAAATTGGCAAGAACGTCACCAGTGACAGTGCTGGTCATCAGCATTAGAGATGACAAACCAACTGTCAACACGAAACCCTGTGCAACAGTTTTGTTCTGCTTGCTCCCTCCTTTTCCCATGTATCATAAATCAGATGGGTAGGGGTGTGCGTGTGTGTGTGTGTGTGTGTGTGTGTGTGTGTGTGTGTGTGTGTGTGTGTGTGTGTGTGCGCGCGCCAAATCTTCCCCAGCTTCTCCCTGAGAGGAAGCAGAAGCTTTCAGTCGCCACAGGTGAGCTGCTGAGCCGTAAGTGATAGTTTTCCTGGGAGAGGGAGAGTGTGTGTCTGTGTTGTTTATGAGTGTGTGTGTGTGTGTGTGTGTGTGTGTGTGTGTGTGTGTGTGTGTGTGCTTGTGTCGGAAGTGTAACGTTCACAGTCTCAGTAGGTGAGCTGTTGATCAGAGTTCTCTGAGTTTCCTTCAACCATCTGTGGCCCACACACACACACACACACACAAACCCTGCAGGATCATCACATGACTGCAACTACCTCCTTGCTGACAGGTTGCCAGTGTTATGGTAAACAAAATGTGTGATTTATATGTATGCAAGTCTGTATATATGTGTGTGTGTGTGTGTGTGTGTGTGTGTCGGCTGCTCTCCCATCACCTGGGCCAGAAAGTCCAGTTCTCACACAGACTATTCAGAAAACTCTGGTTCCCTGCCAGAGCACTGACGCAGCTCACTAGCTCCCCTTTCTCTTCCTCTACTCTCCTTTTCTGTTCCTCTATTTCCATGTCGTGTTGCTGGATGGCTGTTTACTGCTTCCTGAGACTCTCTCATGTTGTCACTGTTTAAGCTGAAGCAGAACAAACAACGTGTACTGTGTCTGCCCTGTCCTGCTCTATGGCATATTCAAGCTTTTTCATACACTCTGAACGGATCCATCAGAATCTGTTGGCAGCTGTAACATCGTCCAGGTTATAGGCTGTGAAGTATGAAGAGTCACTTTAACACTATGAGTAACATAAACTCAATGTTAGATGAATTCATCAACTACAACACAGTGTTTTGTCTTTTACAATCATTCTAAATTGCTAAATTTGCACATCTGACTAAATACAACTTCTTATCTGAGGCTCATTGTCAAAGATTTTCATAACATACTGGAGAAAGTAACATCTTAGAAACTGTCATTACAAAACCTACTGTCTTGTTAGATTACTCAGTAGATTCATTTGTTCCTTTGCAGATGAACTGAGGATCATAATACAATAAACTTTTCAAGGAGACAAATACGTTCCTACGATCTGCCGAGCCTTTACAACGTTGATGCTGAAACTCCTTAAATCTAAATGTGGCAGCTGGATGTGAAGCTTCAGATCCAGCAATTTGGAAAATGTGTTTCTAAGGCAGAGAAAGGTGAAGTGTGGAGTACACACACACACACACGCACACACACACACGCACACACACACACACACACACACTGCAGGGGAGTGGATGTATGTGAATTATTAAAGTTGCCAATTACACCAGCTGACATTTAGATCAAAAACACCATGACATTGGCCTTTAGCATGCTCTTTCTTTCTCTTATTCCCTCTCTCTCTCTCTCACACACACACACACACACACACACACACACACACACATATCCATACAAAGGGCACCAGCAATTGCAGTGGTCCCTTAAAAAAATGAGTTACCACAGAATATGGGTCACACCCAGTGGTCAGAGAACTGTGGGAGTCACCAGCAGTTAGATTTTTTTATTTGACATTTGACATAATTGGTAAAAGGAGAAATTAATTCTTATTAGATCAGTAGATTGATAACACTTTCATGTTCAGCTATTTTGGTTTAAAAAAAAAAACACGACTTAAAAAGGACTGTTATGTACAATATTTATTATATAAGCATAAAAGTGGTATCATTTCTCTTATATATGTCGATCCTTTCATCGACTTTCCTTTCAGCTCAATATCATCTTTGATTCACACAAGCTCTTACCGTGGAGGTGAGTCGGGGTACAGGCTGTTGACCTGTGATAGAGTCTCTCTGTATGAGTCAAAGTCTAAACCAGGAGGAAAGTCTTCTATGCAGGTAGACCTCAGTTCTCCTAGTGAACCTCCGTATGAAAAACCGTCTGGTCCTGCACAGACAGACAGAGACATGAAGCTCAGGTCCTGTTTGAATTCAGATTTTATCATCTGGGGACGACCAGTGACACTGTGATGGCCTGCTATTTTTATATTTTGCACGTCTTTCATGTGTATATGTAATTTGTCCTGTTTTCAGAGCAAACATCACTTCAGCTGCTGCATCGTGCAGTAAGGCTGGTACAAAGAGGCAGAACTTCAAAGGATGATGATACGAATCTTAGTGCATTGAAATATTTATATTCTCTTGAGAAACTGAAAACCTGATAAACACGTTGAAAGAAAGAGTGGGTGCAGTAAATTTCATGATGAGCAACAGAAATGTGTAGCAGCATTTTATGTGAAGACGTTTCTCACTCAAACTTAATCAGAAACTAACACAGGCCTTAACAAGTGTGTAGACTTAATCATGTTACTACATGTTACTATAGATGTCTGAACAGTGGACAATAGTCCTACTGCAGCTCTGATGAGTGAGGCATCATGTAGCATGTTTTATATGCTAACTAATCACTTATTCATTCATTCATTGGTGAGTTGGGCATTCAGTTATTTGAAACGCTTCCACGTGGGACCTGTCAGAAAGCGAAGCGGGCAGACTGACCGTAACTAGCTCGGAGGTGTGGGTTTCGGAGTCGACTGTCTTTACGCAGGCTGCCGATGATGATGGTGATGCAGGAGAGGAAGAGGACCAGACCTATAACAATCCCCGCCACCACCAGCGGAGACACCAGGAGAGAGGCCTCCCCTCCCGACTCCCTCTCACTCCGGCAGTCTGGGTACTCCCCATGGCTCTGGTTGGAGCTCACTGCAGGGAGACAGGGCACAGTGAAGGAGGTCATGTTTTTGTTTCCTTATCTACCTGTCTGTCCATCAAATGTCAGGCATTTTGTCAGCAGTGTTATATAACTCTACACATATCGTCCTCCCTCCTTATTCTTCTTCTCCTCTTGTTTTCTTTCCAGCTCTCTCTCCCTGTGGACTTATTCCATACTTATTCCATTTCAGCATGTGACAGATCATTAGAGCTAGAGCCTACACAGACACACACAAACTGCCTCTCTCGCAGTCATCATCATCATTCAATTACAGAACAACGTTGTTCCTCTCCGTTTCTGTTTAGTGTCTCATCTGTCTGTTTGCTGTGCCTGTTTGTCTAACTCTATATCTGTCCTAGTGCCAGTCACTGTGAACCAGACTCCAATCACGGCACAGCTGAAAGGGGAGAGAAGACCAGACTCCTGCTCAGTCTTCTTCTTTCTTTTGCTGTTCGATTTGCTTTGTTCATACTGCAACCAAAAGGAGATGCGCCTATGATGACAAATATGACAAAATCCACGGAGGGAAGAGGTAAAGTTAGTTGGATGAGACAAAAAATAAGACTTTAATACAGCAGATCACTTTTCACTCAGTTTTCCCTGATGATTTCTTTTAACCACGAGTGCAGCTGTTTCCTGGCTTAACTATGTGTTAATTAATATCACCATGATGACCTTAACAAATGTGGATTATCACCCAAAATACAATGTTTTCCTAGCCTTAACTTAAATGTGCTGTTCTCTTTAGCATCTACTAACAACATGTCATGTAATTTGGCTTGTTGGCTCTAATGGCTTTAAATATGAGTAGCATATAAGCAGTGATGTGATCATGAATGCCTGCAGTGTGAATAAGGCTGTAGAGGAAAAGTGCAGAGAAGCAACATTATTCTTTTTATTTATTCATGTATCATGTTTGCTATAGAAACTGCCTGTTTTCCTGTAATGTAAGAATGTGATGTGTGTTCACAGACAGACCAGTGTAATAGGAAGGACTGCAGCAACCATAGGACCAACGGGTCGGTTTAGCCGTGAGCTGACTCAGGAGGAGGCTGCAGCAACGTTTCTTGTTGCTTTTTTCTCTCTTTCTGTCACTGTGCTGAATATAAAGCAGGAGAAACAATCAAAACCTCTAACAGATTAACACTCACAAAATCATTTTCATTTCAGTCTCTGTGCTTCTCTGTTGCTTATTTCTTGTCTCTTTTCCCCCTGAACGTCTGTGTCTGTAATTCTGTTGTCTACTATAATTTGGTTTCACACAGTTTCCCAAGAAGAGGAAACTGTTCTCTCACCCCAGACGATTCCCAGCAGAGTTCTCTCCTATTCTGTAACCTCTCCTCTCACACACTTTGTCTCCTCTTTCTTCCTTTGCAAACATGATTTTCTCTTCTTTTCTTATAATCTCCACTTTCTTTCATTCTCTCTAGAGAGAATTTGCCAGGATATCTATAGACATATAGTTTAAACATGATAGAAACTTTGCTGTCACACAGCACATTTTAGGCAAAAGCTTATTGTTTATTTTGACGAATTATGCTAACGTTTTTAGAACAACAACAAAATCAATACAACAAAGAAGCAGTATCACAAGATTTGTATGCTGGCATGTACTATACTATATACTACAGTATATTTCGCCTGCTCCCCAAAACTGGGTAATATACTGTAACACCCACAGCTGTTTCTAAGATTTAGTGCTTTTGTAAAACAATCTGTTCATCTCTTATCTACGATACTTTGAAATATCATAGATATTACAGCAGGTGTCCTACAATGACATAATGAATTATTTTACCATTTTCTTGTATCTTTCCTTTACTGTTGTGCCACATTTTGTAATGCGACTAAACGTTTTGTGATAGTCTATTTTAATTTTCAGTTAGAAATGTATGAAAAAATAGATTTAAAAATTTTACTGTAGTCCATGAATTAGATTCTAAAGCAATGATAATAGAAAAAAATGTATATTTAGATAGATGAACAGGTTAATCCTATCAAACTGAATTTCTCTCTGCTTCGCTTGTCAAGCTACTGATTTATGTCAAGTTACTTTTGCTTCCACAGCAGCAAGAAAATGTTTCATCACTGACAGTAAATTGTGATTGGTACACCACTAATGTAAACTCTGTATGTCTGTATGTCAAATGTGCCTCATACACCCTGTAGGTGCTGAAAGGTTTTTAGAACGTGGTTAATGTGCCAAAAGCTTTAAAGCTGCCTCATCTCTCACCATGTGATAGTAAAATAACATCTCACTTCTCACAAACAAAAAGCTGTTTTGCCTCTTGCATGGGGCTGCATGATTTCAGTGTCCTATAAGGCCACTGGAAGAGGTCTTTTGTTCCCCCCACTTCAGTGTGATTTAAGGCAGAGGGGAACCATTTAAAAGATACATAGTGGAGTGGCTGTGCAGGGAGACGGCAACCACACAGTAATGTGGGCAGGATGAAAAAAGAGAGAGTGAGGGGAAGATTGTAACAAATGGTGAGAGTGTTATATTTCAAAACCCTGAGGGAACTGGACCCAGCTGCAGAGGGAAGGCAGAGAAAGCGGAGAGAAATTTCTCTTGCATGATATATGCCTATATATGTGTGTGTGTGTGTGTGTGTGTGTCACTGAGTAGTAAGAGTCTCTGTGTGTATAAATATTCCCCTTACACGCCCATCTGATGAAATAAATCCATGTAAATCAACAACAGGAAACAGGTAAACAAGAAACCAATAAATCTCGAGACATCCGACATTCAAAAATGTCGTAAATCTTCTGTGTCACTTTGCCTCAGTGAAATTGTCAACATTCATTATGTAACAAAGCCAAACATCTGAAGTTAGAAGATGCCATATATTATAGAAAACAATCTTCAATGCACATTTTCAATCCTGGTGCGCCTGGAAAAATAAAATAGAATAGAAGTATAGCTGGGAGGAGACAACAAGCCAGTGGCCACAGAAACACATTAGAAAAGTATATTCTTCACTGAAAACTAACTTCAGAGGGAAAATACTATTTCTAGAGAGAAACGAGGATTTTAGTTCATTTGGAGCAGGCACTCCTCCTACACTAAATACTAGAGCGTGATAGAAAGAGCTCAGACGTGATCCTGGGGGTGACACCAGCCCTAAGTCGAGTGTTGAGCTGAGGTTTATTTATTTTGCTCTCAAGTGTTACACCTTGACTTCCTCCCTGAGAGCAGCTCTCACCTGGGAGAAATATCTTTCTAGTTTCTTCTGAAAAATTAAAATCACTCAACTGCACAACATGAGATATCAAACCTTTTAGAAAGTTTGTTCGAAGCTTATTTACCTGGTGAACTGAGACATACAGCCTTGTTAGTTTTAATATTGCACCATAAAGATGCTGCTTTGTGAATATTATCTGCTTCCGGTTAGGTAAAGGGTGAAGGTCAAGGGTGACGCTTCCTCGCTGCTGATTGGCTGGCAGCAGCAGGTATAGGCGCGTGTGAGCGCACCTTGTCGTCTTACTGTATTTTGGAGCGGGGGGTGCGTTGACGCCAGGAGGAGAATTTGGAGCACTGAGCCGGACTCGTGAAGAGGTTACGGGAACTTTGAGGTTGTAAGTCTCGGTCCTTTTAACTTTGAACCGCGAGGTTTTCAGAGTTTGGGTCGTTTGTGTCTAGTTTCTCACGGGCCGGAGCGTCCGGTACTGGAGAGATCCAGCTGACAGCGCACTGAGGACGGGAACAGGCTCCATTGGACGTCAGGCAGTTTTCATCGCAGGACGAGGAGCAGTTTTTGCCCGGTGAGACTAACTAAGGTCAGTGACCCAGAGACCTTCACTGGTCTTCGTCATGTTACCCAACACGCAATACTCGAGCAGGCCTGCAACCATTTTGATTCACTTTAATTTCCGTCTTTTTGTTAATGTCGTGTGACTTTAACTTTAGTTTGGCTGATTTCTTCTCTCACGTTGAGCCAAAGCAGTTACTGTGTTTGTGTTTTTTAGACTTGCTTTGTATTCTGGTCACTGGAAATAACTTAGTGCTGCAGATAATCAGGTGTTTGGCCAATTTGAAGTTTAAGACTTTCTTTCTTTCTGGAGTATATTGATGTAATATAAAATGATATAGGCCTACTTTTATACACCTTTGACTGTTTATGCCAACTTTGTTTCCTCGCGTTAGACACTGTGTTATCCTACGCCAGGATAATACTGAAAGCAAACAGAGATGATGGTTCCTGAAGTAAACTCAGCCTGACTCAGAGTATATGTTGTTTTGAAAGCAGCTTTTTGACTAATACATGTCTCAGGCTTCTCACAAACATTAACACTGGGAGAAAGTATCATAATATTGTTTGTTTGATGTTTTGACTGCAGGAAGAAAGAGATTATTGTGTTTTAAATTTTATAATGTATCCCTGTAGATATTTGTGGGAGGGGGGTGTGTTACATTTTTGGACACAGTGCTGTTGGCAGGCTGCATGCAGCATTCTTCTTTGGAGAAGGACAAACAGTGTCAAAATGTAGGCTAACTGAAGCAGAGGTATGTGAAAGGCATTTAAGGTCATGGACCTAAGCTTATAGAACAGTTCAGGAGAACCAGGGAATAGAACTGCACTTATTTCTGGGTGGCACAAGCCATAAAGGTTAAGAGCCTGTGCACTTTGTGCATTAGCTGCATACATTATACAGAAGCATCAAGCAGCCACTCGGGTTTGATTTGACAGCTTGTCTTTTAGAAATGTTGACATCAGTATGAAATGAACCACAGCACTGGCTGACTGTAGGATGTTGGATAAGGAAGAACAACTAACTGTATTAAAGGACTATACAACCTTTTTCCAAAGCATACTACAGTATATGTACTTTTTTTCAGTGCAGTGGCTTTTTTGGACTTGGAGCGATGTGCGTTTAGTTCCCTGGGTTTCATTTTGCCCTGACTGCCTGATGATGATTCAAGACTGAGTCATAAAAACACACTTGGGTTGGTATTTGTCGCGGTACATGTGACACAGCGATGATGCTACAGTACATACAAGGCAGGAATGTCTCAGAAACCTTCAGCTGTCATTTCATCCTTTCATCCCTCCATCTTTCCTTCTCTTTACATTCCCTCAGGCTGCACTTTAGTAGTGAAGAACCATTCAGAGCAACCCAACAAACCACTCCAGACCTTTCTCTTTTGATAGCTGACAGCTGGACACACACACACACACACACACCCACACACACACACACCCACACACCCACACACCAATCCTGAGGGTTTAGCTTTTTCTTCAAGGTTAGGACACCAAGTTTGTTATCTGCATAGTATGAACTAACATTTTATGAAACTATAAACTACTGTATGAGCAAAAAAATAAAGGATAATGGAAAATTTACTAAAGATTCAAGTAAATCAGATTATTAATATATAATTCATTATATGCCACAGGAGATAAAACTGTTCAGTTGTGATAAACTGTATAAGCGACAGTAGATGCATTTTATTGGTGACTGTAAATATAAAAATGATTCCCTGGATTGATCGACTTGGTGCGGTTGTATCTGCTCATTCCCTGTTACCTCTCTCACAGTTGAACACGGGTTTCCAGCTTCGTCATGTGGATACAGTCCAGTACATGTATTATCTTCTGTAAAACCAGTAAGCTGTGGGGAGACTGGGGGGAACATGTGTCATGGTTATTCTGTAACATTACAGGTTATTTACTGTTCAAGGCTACGACTCTTATGAAACATGGGTCAGATATGTTTAGTCAGATGTTCTCTAAGACCCCAGTGAGGCCTGGATGTTGTACAGCATTGTTTGCTGTTTGCTGTTTAATGCTTTCAGTTTCATAAACAGACTAATTGTTTTGTGTTGTGTCTTTCCAGCCAACATAGATTGCATACTAAAAGGAATTTTACAGACACGTATCGTAAATTAACGTGTCTGACTATAAATTAGGCTTAAGGGAGTAGTTTGAAATTCACAACCCTAGTTAAAGTTAATCTTCACACACAGTTGGCCATAATACGACATAGAGCATTTAGTCCATTAAAACATCAATACTCCTTGGTTGATGTATTTTAATTTAAAACAAACTGAGGCAGCAAGTGTTTAAGGGGCTGAGTTGGCTCTGATGATCTTCACTGACCTGCAATAACATTTCAGTTCTCGTTCACAGTCTTAGCATTTGCTGTAAGCATTTGCACTGAATGTGTTTTTCTCATGTGAGCCCAAGGAAAAGTTGTTGTTGCCAAAGTAACAACTTATCAAAAAACAATAACTTTACATTTTGTAATCTCCTGGTATTTTCTTCAGTAACAAAGTAAACACAGCAGCTGTCGTGAATCTAAAAGGCTGAAACTCTAACAGTGTGTTTAAGCACGGTCCTGTCCTAAGACACTAATTAACTAATGGCCAGCATCTGTCTTATATGACATGGAAGGCTAATTACGCCAGTTGCAGCATCAATGCAGTTAGACGGGGATGCTCATTAGGATGCATTAAGATCATTCAATCAGCCTAAGTGATATTGAAAACATCTCCACCACAGCAAAGAGTCGTACTAGTCAAAGAGTCAGAAGTGACACATCAGATACTCGTATTTGGTTTCATTCAGTATTGTTCTTCATTGGATCCGTTTCATCTCTAGTGTCTCAATCTTGTTTTGACTTATGATTCACACCTTGTTTCCTTTTATCGTTTTACAATTTGATGTTTTTTATCATGATGCCTGATTGAAGTGCGCTGCTATTGGTTGACTTTTTGATCTACTTTGTCTCACGTGCTAAATATTTAAATGAATCAGCTGGAAGCTTAACAAGATGAGGCTCTCCTGAGTGTGTCGAAGAGAGTTGCATGTTTTTAGAGTAGAGTGTGTTCAGCATCAGCAGGAGTAGGATGACCTCAAGCCTCTCCAGCTCTTGGGATGCCAGAGATATTCCACTGCTGCTTTTCTGACACGTGAGCACTCTCAACTCTAAAAATATCCCTTTCAGAAAGACTCAAGTAAAACATGACTGTTTCTATTGAATATGCAGGAGCAAGGGAAACATATAAGTACAGGCAGAGAAGCACTGTTGCATAATCCTGGACTGGTTTGCACTAAATTGAAGAGAATAACTTCAGACGTTCAGTACTTTATTCCAATGGACTAAATACTGCAATTGTGCAAGGTTGTGCTAATTACAACATTAAGATGTTTTAGTACATCAAGGTAGAGGTATTGTATTGTATTGTATCTGCACTGGGTTTTCTAATACACACACTGCTATTTTACTGCAAAAAGAGGATTAAAAACTAGCTAAAATTAAGAACATTACATGTGTAAAGGGTCTTTATTTGTGGAGTGTGTTGTTGTGGCGGGGACATAAAGTGACAGATGTTTTCTCCTCACTTGTGCAATACGCCAGAAAAGCCCGAACCTTCGTACAGCCTGAAGAAATGACAACAGGAGGCTCAGGGAGAGAGAGAGAACACGTCCCTCACGTGTACATCCTCCTGGCTTTCTTCTCTCAGCCTTTCATTGCTATCTTGATGTTCCTCTTCCTCCTCTCTGTCTCTCTTGCTCTCTGTTGTTGTATTGAACAGTTGCCAAGAGGAGCTAGGACACTGGCCATTAAACAATCATGTTTCATTACCACTGGAGCAGCGAGAGTAGGAGGAGATGTAGGAGGGAAAAGAGCAGGCACTGAACTCAATCCCTCATACCAGTGCAGCTGAACTATCCTCTTCTTTTTAAAGAGTAACTTAACTGCACAGTAAGAGGCAGTGTTCGGTTGCTGTCGCTGAAAGTTTGAAGTCTTCTGAGAAGTCGGGCCCACCATCACTCATGCTCACAGTGGTCACTAATTAAGGTTTCAACAGCAAAACAAATGCATAAGTCCTGAAAACAGCAACTGATGCAGCACAATGCGTAATGGAGCACCATCAACTTGTTTTGTTATCATGACGCCACTGTGCCTCTTTCGATGGATGTCCTGTCACGTCCTGTTGTAACCAACACCTGTGCCTGGTACTTTAACTGATACCTGCAGTGAGCCTTGTTGGGTTTTTTCCATGTCTGAAAAGTTTCCATAGGCTCCACTGAAATGCCTGATTTTAGCATGTATGTAAATGAGTTGTTAAATTTAGGTGCAATTAAAAAGCAGTGAGATGGTAGAAGATGGCACTGTGTTAAAGAGGAGACTGTTTACTGTCCCCTGTGTATGGGCTAATACACTGCAGATAAATCACGTTAAATTCTTGAAATGCAGATGTGTTCACTGTTTCTTTCTGCATGGCTGCTGAAAGCTTAACACAGTTTCCTCCCACATCTGGCCTGATGCTGTTTCAAGGTTGACAACACATCAAGATGAATGACAAGTGCAGTGGTATGAAGCGAGTGACAGTGAGGAGGGCGAGATAAGCCGTGCACTTTGCTGACTCCAGGCAAGAAGTTGTGTGCTGGAGATATAAATGATGGGTATTTTGATGTTGACAGACAACAGTTACATGCAGTTACAGAGGAAACTGGCAAATCCTGACCTTCCTGCAACTTGAACCAACTCTCTGTTTTAATTATTTCCTACAGGATGCAAATATTCTGCTGCTACTGTTGTTTTTAGGTTGGTGGTTATTTTATTAACTCAATGGACCCACCAGGCAAAGCCCCAGGACCCCTTAACCACAGCCTATGTACTAATTGACTCTTAATATTTCTTCTTGCAAAGTAAATCAGATGACTGCAAAAAGCTAAAGGACAAACTACCACAAAGATCAAAAACAACCACAAATAGAGGCCAAGTTACCACTCCTAACGTAATACACACAAGTACGTGCACATTGGTATTAAATTAGGATGTGTATTTAGATGAGGTAGTATTTGGGTCACAAAACATTACTCTATGTGAATATGGGTCAGAATACATCATGCAGTACATCCTCTTAATCTCTCTCTCTCTCCCTCTCTCTCTCTCCCATGTGGAAGAGATGGCAGAGAGACAGATTATCACACCCTGTTGGCCCACATTCCTGCCTTCCCCTCGTTTAATCATCTGCCCCTTTCCTCACTCGTTCAGCTCCTATCACACCTTGTTGTTGTTATTGCTTTGGTCATTTGTTTGGATCATTTATCTCTACCAACATCTGACCTGCTAATCAGACCTAATTCTGATGAAATCAACTGAATTATGATTCAGAGGAATTTCGGTGCAGTGTTTGAGTGCATTTTTATAACTGAGTATAGATCGCTATATTATAGATAGGAAAGAGAGCCTGTATATATCTGTATATATTAGCATCATGTGCCTATGTGATCCTGAAAGAAAGAAGTTTGTCTGCTTTTGTCAGAAGTTAAAGTTGAAGTTATGACTAGTTAGTTCACAGTAAAATGTGCAGCTGAGGCTTGTGTGGATTTGAAAAGAAGGGAGGGAAATGTTTTAATGAGCAGGTGCTTTGGGGGCCTGGGAGGTTTACTGAGTGTCCTGTGATCTGGTTGCGTCAGTGCAGAAAGTAAGAGGAAAACTGGTATAAATAAATTATACCTAAAACGTGTTCTTCTATTTTAAAATTGCAAATATAGATCACACAAACCTGTGTGACTCCATCTCTGTGGTGCAAACCAAACTTCACATAAATTCTGCAGTGTATCCTCATGTGATTGGTCAGTGATCTTTGTAAATCCTGCTCTGATTGATCAGTAAACACTGCAGATAAAGTTAGAATTGACCACTGTCCATGAAATCAATAGTGATTGGAAAATGAGCCTCATAGATTCACCTCCAAATGGTCAGGGAGCACTTTAAATCCTGTTGTGATTGGTCAGTCAAGACTTCAATACTGCAGAAAATGACCCACATTTACTAACCGCCATCCCCACCAAACACGCACATCGTATACACACTTCGCCATTTCCACTGAGGCCATCTGGTGAAATAGGCTGTGATTACTTTTTCCACAGGAGACTATGTGGCTCAGATGTATTTGAGGACAATGTGGCTAATTTCCTGTTGCCATCTCACCTCACAACATGTCACGACACAACACCTGCTCTTCTCCTCCTCCTCGCATCAGAGAACAGGGTAGATGCAAGCGAATTCTCATCTAATGAATTAGCAGCTTTTCTATAAATGTGTATTTTAGGAAGGTTGAGAAAATGGAGCTGTTCGCTGCATCTGTCTGCAATAAAACTGTAGCAGCTGGAAACAATAAAGTTCAAGTAAATGTTGAAACTGCCGTATTCTGCACTGTTTGCTCTGAGACCTCGATGTGACTGAAAATTTCCCGTTTGCCTTGATTGTTAAGAGGCATTTTTGTTCTGATCTCGGTTCATCACATTCAGCAGAAGTGGGTGTAACTGCTTGCTCCCTGCTTTCTTGTGCCAAACCGCTGACAGGATTGCAAAAAGCAGTAAACTCCTGACCATTCAGAAATCTGTGAGTGAGACGGTGTCTGTTCTTATCTATTAATGCTCTGCTCCACCTACATGTATGCAAGGATACACATCTGCATCCCTAAAAAGACTTCAGCATAAAGTGAAGACTGTTTCCCAAATCCATACTCCATACTAAATCTATACAGTTGATACTAGATACTAATCATCAGTTTATCGTTTTAGCTTAGAGCTTTCATATTATTATTTCATGGAAACGGTGTGTGTTTTTCTCCATATGTGTGAATGTAGCTGTTTGTCTTTGTGTCAGCCCTGTGATAGAGCGCTGATCTGTCCAGGGTGGACCCGCTTCTCACCCAGTGTCAGCTGAAATTGGCTCCAACCCCCTAGTGACCCTGGATGGATTTGCATTTCTTCTATAATAAGTGCTCTGCCAGAATGACTTAGCTCTTCTTATACTGTATGACAGCGTCAAGTGACATTTTGTTTCTGTGCACACACTCAATCTGATCTTCATCTTCAGGCATAAATCGACTAATAGAACTGACTGTGTAGTCTCCATGCATAAAAAAACAAAAGCAAAGGAACAAGAGTGAACAGCATTACATGTTAAGAACAACTTTTTGACATTTGTGTGATGATTTTCCCTTTTGCGCATGAAACTGTGATAACATTATCACCTTTCTTTGGCCTGACTAGACAGTTAAAAGCTGTGAAATTGTCCTGACATTTAAAAAAAGAAAGCACTGAAGTCAGACATGTCCACTGAGAGTCTGACAGGCAGCCACATGCCCATCTGGACACGTTTAATCTCAGCAAACCAACACAATAATCTCACATAATACATCGTAGCATTATAAAAACTCAACTTAGAGCAGCATTAAAGAGTATTACATGTATTGCGTTGTATATTCTTTCATAGGATCATACTGTATGTCACAGAGTGAGTTTAATCTGATTCAAGTCATGGAGCTGTGGATTGTTAATCAACCCAGTAACAAAACAATCAGCTGCCTCTCAGACTGATTTGTTGAAAATCTGTCTATTTCTGCCAGCCCATCAGACAATCTGCCTGAAAGGGGTCCTGTCTGTTTGACAGGCTGCTGCAGGAGGATTACATCCAGTCCAATAAGTGACAGTAGCTCAGTGCAACTTGAACAGTCAGATAAATAAAAACCAATGTAGACGTAACATCATGACAGAGAAGACCATTTCAGACAGACCTCTCTTTTTTTTGAGTTTTTAGACTGATCACTTTCCCCGACCCTCATCACTGCACACCCCTGAGCCTCTGTGAGTCCCTCTGTGAGTCCCTGTGTCTCTCTGGTCCTTACACTTATCCCTCTTTCTTCCCCTGAAGCGTTGTGTTGGGGCTAACAAGTGGAGGAGAGGCACAGCAGATGATGAAATAGAAGGGAAGGGAGGAAGAGCCAATGTTTAATCATGTTAAAACTGCTCTGGCATGCACCTCTGCATAGCCTTTCCTCCTGTGGACACACACATACACCAACACAGACACTTTTACAGATCGCAGATGTTTCATAATATGTCATGAAATGATGCTATAAACAGCAAATCTGTTCATCTACCCTCAGAACTAATTCCTAGTTGTGAGCAATTGGATCCTCTTCTGTTTTTCATCCATTCTTTCATTTGATTTGTAAAAACGCATCCATCTTCATTTCTGCCTCTTCTTAATTTGTCCATCTATCAGTTTTACAGCGTAGTCACTTTGAAGTGCTGATTAAAGTCATTATGTGATTATTCTTCTGCTTCCATCCATTACTGTAAAAATCACTGGTTAATATACAGACACTCTAACAATTTTATGCATAATTTTCTGCAAACTTTAAATTAGACAGATCGTTTTTTTTAAAGCTTGCAAGCAAGTTATTAGTTTTTCTCCCCCTCACTTATATCACTTGCAGTGGTTATTAGTATCCAGACACTTGCTTGACATAATCCATCACCGGGTTCATAAAATCATTTTAAAATGTTTTAATCAGTATGATATGAGAAGAGGAGAGAGTTAGTTAACTAAAACAGGTTGCGTCTTGCATGACGCACATCCTACGTGCACATCTAGCATCCAACCTCCACACTTTTACTTTGGACCTTAATACTTAATTATTGGCTTCCCACCGGCACTTATATGTAAAACTGTCTGACCTCTCGACTATACGACTAAACAATGAAAATGTGACTTAACAAGTCCAAAACTGATTTTTATTTGTTTTTTTTCTCAGCAGCTTTTTCATATCCTGACTTTTAAAAAAACCAGTGTTGCCTAGAAGGAATGAAAATGCCTTTATCAATCTAAGTGCAGTGCTATACTTCGGGAAATCATTATAGCGCTATGGAAGGATAATGATATGATGGTAAATGAACTTAACCCTGCAGCAGTATGGTTCTTTA
The DNA here is from genome assembly GCF_900324485.2 of Mastacembelus armatus. NCBI lineage: Eukaryota > Metazoa > Chordata > Actinopteri > Synbranchiformes > Mastacembelidae > Mastacembelus > Mastacembelus armatus. The sequence goes on from NC_046647.1 coordinate 20,599,167, forward strand.
TGGTTCATACTTAATCTTCTCATCCATCCATTTAGCATGGTGACATTGAACAGCTGAGCCAATACATCCATTTCCAAATGACGGAGCTAATGAACTGAGGAGGAGGATGTAGCAAGTGCACTGAAGTCAAAGGGAGCCAGCATTAGTCAATATTGGCACCCAAGGCATTAGCAAAAACATTTACCCTTCACTTCTCCTTCCTGCACCGTCCCACCCGTTCTCCCCCGTTCTTATTCTTTCAGCCGTTCCAAGCCACCTCCCTCAATTTCTGTCACCGCTCGTCTCCTTCCCCCCAATTCCCCACGAGACTGTTGCTGTTTTCCCCGACACCTATTTCGCTCCCTACACAGAGCCAAGATCCCATTCACTGCTTTTAATCTGTTTCAATCTATATCTCATCTTTCCTTTTGTTTTTCTTACAACCGTGCCTTATCATCTCCCTGCTTTGCTTCTCCAGGTTTTATTGTAGATAGATAGGTGTCACTTTGTGAGATAAACACTTTCTTCTTTTTCTGCTGCTTGTTTTCCTCTCGCATTCTTACACACACAGACACACAAACCTGGCCACCTGTAGTGTGTATTAATTGTCTATGGGCCCTGATGGGAGGTTAGTGAGGTGGAACAGCTTTGGTATTTGCTGACCTGCCGGGCTGTGAAATATCCCTGCATATGCACACGCTCATATCGGTTTAAATAGATTTAAATAAATGACCTTACACTGTGACAAGATTGGATGCGAGCTCAGGTGGATGGATGGATGGATGGTCAAAGAAGGGTAGGTGGATGAGATGGAAAATGGCGTTAAATGCAGTTTTTCCTCCCATTTCCATAAAGCATGGGAATGTGATTGATGGCTTGGCAGTGGGAAGGCGTTGTGGCGCAGCACAAATAGATGGATAGATGATGTGTGCAGCGAGGGGGAACAGACGCAGATTCCATTTCAGATCTGCCCTCATCTGATGCACGTACGTGCCAGTGCTCTAAAATGTAAATTGTGTTTAGCCTTTATCTTTTGCAGTGATATGAGAAGGAGGGGCATGAAAACACAAACAGTTCTGAGTCTCGGACAAGTCGAGGGTTTTTTTTGTTTTCAAATTAAATAAAGGTTTGGTGAAAGACTGTTCATCCTTATTTCCTTCCCTGCTTCCAACTCAGTTACTGTAATCTAATTGTCTCGCTGCTGTCGCACTTTAAAAATCGTTCCTTTCTCTGCTGCTGTCAGCTGCCATTTCAGGCTCTGACCCACCCCCATCCCACTCCTCTCCAGCTGTTCAGAAGCAGCTGTCTGCTGGGTCTATCCTATGAGCTCATCGGAAATCCAGCATCACATCCATCTGGATCTTAACAATGCTGTTCTCTCTCTAACCAGCCACCAGCGTGTCGACCCCATGTAATATAACCGTCCCATGGTGCGGATACCTGTGGGAAATATGTTTTGATGAGGTCAAATTAATTCATTTAATTTAATTCATTTAACTCACTTTTGTTCAGCTAATTGTTCAGTTATTCTCTTTTGGTTGACCAGCACACACAAACAGCTGCTAAACAGCCAAACTACACCGTAACAACCATCCCAGTTATCCTTGCAGCCATTTAAAAGGTCCACACAGCCACATAATCAGTATGTAAACATATTAGACACCAAATTAACATACATTTGAAGTGTTTTTAATAATTTAGGTTGTAGCTACCCATGAGATCAATATAAATAATGAGTGCAGATGGTAAGCTCTATCCTTTTTCTCCTATTTCTTCTTCTGCTGTGTCCAGCAAAGTAAAAAGTGCACAGTTCTGATTTTGTGAAGTCAGTAGTTATAGTCATTTTTTGTCATATGACTGTGCCGTTCAAAGGAACTGTGAAATTTGCTCAAATGGTTGTGGGAGAGTGACTAACCATCAACATGAGTAATATAAAGGGTAGTTTCATTGGAAAAATCACAATACTGCTGTAGCTGTCTGAGGGGTGTTAAGGCATTATATTTTGTTGTATTCAGGAACCAGTCTTTTTGTAGGATAACACAGGACTGTATAAAATGTCAACCTGTACAATGCACCACATGGCATATCTATAGAGCTGCTCATCCCAAAGCTTTTTATCTCTTTGCTCTGTTCTTTTATTCATCGTTCTATTTCTTTTCCTAGGAGGGAAGCACCGTTGGTGGGGGTCTAAACGCCCTGGAGCAGACGGAGGGATTTCAGGTGTCAAGGGAGAAAGAGAAAGAGTCAGAGTGGGGATGTGAATAATAGATCAGAAAGGGGAAAGAGAAAGTGGGAAAGAGTTGAGAGAAGAGAATGATCGAGACATAAAAGGTGGGAAATGGAGAATAACGGATATAAAAGAGAGTATCAAAAGGACAGGGAGTCAGACAGGGAGGAGGCAGAAAGAGGTGGTAGTGAAAAGGAAGAGCAAAGACGAGGTCTTGGAGGGCAACTGTGACATGAAAACACGTATAAAAGTCATGCATCTGTCCATCCATCCTTCCATCTGTTCATCTATCCATCTGTTCCTCCCTCCTTCCGTCCCTTCCCTGCCTCCAGTGTGGTCAGGAGCTGTTGCATAAGATAGCAATTCATCTTTTATTGAGACACGAAGCTTCTATAAATATGTCTACCTTGTTCCCTGGAGTTTAAAAGCTCAAACTGTAATCCAACTAAAAATAAAGCTAGGATACCCACAACAACAAATCAGATTATATCACAGAACAACACAGGACACAGCGTCTGTGAAATATTTCTGTAGTGTTACCGTGGACAATACATTTTGTGTTTTAATGACAGAGGATAAATAGGACGTCCAAGACTGATTCAGATGGGATTTTTAAAGACCAATGGATAAAGTAAAAAGGCTTAAAGTGGAAACAATTAACAAAAATTTTATGCTCTTCTTAATGTAAATAACTGCCCAGTAGTGTGTCATGTATTTCACGTGTTGTATCCTCGTAGTGGTTTTAATAAATGAAACCATTCTTATTTTTTACGTCACATCAGTTTTTGATCTGCATCTCAGACTTTGTAAAAATGTAAACCACTTTTAAATGTGCTACAGAATAAAGTTATCAAATTCAGTAGATGGTAAATAAATTCATTTATCACTGCATTACAGTCGGTCTAACTGTATTTAAGACGTGACTACATTTAGATTAAAATGTCACAGAGCAGGTGTGTACACCGTGTTTATGTCCCTGTGCAGCAGAGATTAGTAACTCACTGATTTAGGAAGTTCTTCAGTGCTTTTGGTATTAAAGATTGTTTAACATGGGTATTGAAGTTTGAAATTTAATTCATATATATATAAAAAATATAGTAATTTTAAATTTGTCAGTCGTTTGTTTTCCACCTGATTCACAAATAAAACTTGTTCTGATCACGTTCAAATATTAGAATCACACTTTGTGTAGAGGTACATTTACTCTCAGACCAAACTAATACCAGGAGACAAATTCAGGCATTAAAAAATAAAATAAAAAAGGAGGAAGATGAAGTTCTTGTTCCTTACCTGAGCAGATCAATTTCATCAGCATGAACCCCTGTTCGAAGTGTTTCCTATTGGCACATCTCAACAGGCAGGAAGCCAACTTCAACTGGTCTGTACCACACAGAGCTGCTATATATGTAAGTACAAAGACACAGGGAGAGAAAGAGAGAGAGAGAGGATGACGAGCAGATCAGCACATCAGTGAGAAGGAAATGTGGGGAGCTGGCCTAAAGAGAGCAAGAAAAGAAAACAAACAGCTGGCAGGTAGATGGAGAATGAGAGAAATAAACGAAAAGAGCGAGAGATGCTGCGCTGTGTTACCGAGAAAAACGGAGGGAAGGAGCAGAGACTGATGTGCGAGTCACAACCTCCGAGCCCGGCTGTTTATAAAGCCCCAGGCAGTGTGTGTGTGCGTGTGCGTGTGAGGCAGTCAAGTGGCCACCCACGTCACCTTGCGTGTGCTGTGTGTGTGTGTGTGTGTGTGTGTGCGCTCATTGCTTCTTCCAGAACATGGCCATAGGGTTCAAATGTTCCAATCAATACCTGCACCACACATGCACACACAAATGCTGCTGCTTCACTACAGGGGTGTGCTATGCAGCCACTGTTATGTCAAATAATAAAAAGAATAAATTATAAAAAGGAAAATATGAAGACGACATAACCATCTAAAAAATGCACTTCCAAGTTCTTATGTTTCTGAGGAAACTCTCTCACCATCTCAACCTCAAAACCTTTTTATTCCATCTCTGTTTTTGTTTTTACCTAAGAACCATATGATGCAAAAAAAAAAAAAGTGCCAGGGCTGTTTAGCACTTACAGTTTAATGAGGCTTAGCTTATGAATCAGTTAGTGGGTTTGCTCCATCCTTCATGTCACTCTGTCCACCCACTGTACATCATGCTGTCTGCACTTCCTCCTCTTTGCCCTGTGCTCTGATTCTACAGCTGACCTGTTAGGACTGTTAATACTGGTCTTGTCATGGGTGTATGGGATTGGACCCTTTTATGGCTTGTTTTATCAGTTTAACAGGCTCAAGTTAGTGCATTTGGGAGCATGTGAAGCCTACTGACAAACTGTACATGGTAATAGTCTCTGCAATCAGACTTCAGTTCAATAAACACGTCCCAGGTTGTCAAACACAATCTCGCTGCTAAGTCAAAGCCATGAGGTGTCGCACTTCATGTTTCTCTAATTCTGATAAATTATGAACACTGTGTAAGATTTAATCGGTCTCTAGCTGTTCACACAGTGTGTGTGTGTGTGTGTGTGTGTGTGTGTGTGTGTGTGTGTGTGCATGCGTGACTTGTGAACCTACGATGCTTTCTGCTTTGTTGTTACATAACTGTCCCTGCTCACACAGACAGATATTACCGACAACACACTCTGGCAGCTAGACCGAACTATTTCTCTTCTCACACATCGCCACCAACCAATTGTGGCCCACCATTTCTGCCATCATTTTGAAAAACAGGTACAAAATACAGCGTTTTTATTTAAGGCCGTCTTTAACAATACAACTTCAAAACGGCTTTTATAATCGTCTCTCAAAAACCCTGGGCAGATGTCTGACGGTAATGAGGGGACCGCCATAGACTGAGGAACTGTTGAGCTCAGACTGGGATGTCAATGTATAAAAAGGCTGACTTGGATCATTACATGGATCATTTAAATATATTATATATTGACATCTCAACATTTTTAGTTTATATTATCCATGTAGTGTAGTATTAGCATTACAGATTAACAGCTTTCTAGAACAGGGGTCTCCAAACCTGGTCCTCAAGAGCCATTGTCCTTCTGGTTTTCCAACTATACCTGCCCTTCCAGTTTCTGATTGGCTAAACACACCTGATCCAGGTAATCAGCAGTGGGTAGGGCAGGGATATCTGGTAAACAAGCTGGACAGTGGCCCCTCAAGGACCAGGGTTGTTAGCATATCAGTCTCAGTTTAAAATCAGGTGACGTTTTAATGTGATTTGCCTCTTTGAGACATTAGATACACCTGTGCATGATGCATTTTTAGAAAAGTTAAAGAAATAAGCAAGCTGCACATTATATGACAAAGAAACACCTTTTAAATCAAATATGACATCAAACCTGCAGCACATAAAAGTTACTGTTCGGAAATTAAAAAAAATACATTTATGCATTAGCTGAGAGAGTTATCGAGTTCAAAAGTATTTAGAATTTTATATAGATGTGAATGCAAAAAATGGAAATGGTCTTGTAACAGAAAGTAATTGCTTATATTTGCCAATAGGAAAGTGCTGCCAATTTCTCTGAATTGTGCATAGATGTCCTTAGAGAGAGTTTGTGTGAGGATGAAAGGCTTGTCAAAATCTGGAAATCTGAAAAGCTGGACAGGCATAGCAGAGCGAGCACTATATACACGTTTTCCATGCAGTCACTAAGGCTGTGCTGCTACCCTGCATTCAAGACTGAACATTTCTTAAGTTATTCAGTCTTCTCGGAATACTTTCAATTACAACTATGTTGTTGTGAGGACGTTTATATGATGAAATGTGAGTGAGTACTATAAAAAAGGTAAATATTGTGTAAATAACTTGTAAAACTCCAGGGACTGGACAGACGTAGAGTAGGATTAGGTGGGGAAAAAATGCGAGGGTGTAGCCATAACAGCACTCCATTACTTCCTGGTCTCTCTTTCTAGTATTCCCTCTTTCTTTCCCTCTCTCCCTCCTCTCATCCATCTCCTCCCAGCTCTCTCTGACAGTCTATTTGGCCCACATAGCCCCTTCATCCATTCAACCTGTCAGTTCTGGCAATGGCACCAATCTCACGCCGAGTCGTGTCTGTAGTCGGGCAGGAAGGACCCACGGTTAGAGAGTCCGTGCCATCGCGGAAAGCCTGAGGGTTCAGTTCTCACGGCAGCTCGGTCACAGAGTCGACCCCACGGTGAGAAGTTCAGGGGTTCGGCCCCCGTGGAGCAGAGTCTGCATCATCTCTTACAAGGTTTACATGCACGTCATGTTCATCTCTGTTACTTTAACATTGGTCAACTTTTTTACACGAGTCACTGCACTTGTATCTGGACTTTGCAGTTTCTTTTGATTCAGTTCAATTTATTTTATTCGTATAGTGCCAAATCACATCACGGCACTTTACATAGAACCACAATGACCCTATGACTGTAATCACATGTTTATTATTGCCACCATGATGTCGAAGGTCCATGTCCTGACCCAACTAGTTTTATCACTGGCATATCTCCTGCTACCAAAGAGGCATTTACTCAGAAAATGCTGGAACTACTGCTTCATCCTCCTTAAATTACTTTAAGGTGTAAATAATATGATTATATGTCATTTTCGCTTTAAGTTGGTTTCCTTTGTTTGTTGTATGAGCACTAAGACACAACCTTCACACACTATTTACACTGAAATATAATTACAGTATATTTATATTTAACTTTATGCACCAAAAAAAAAAGACGACATCTCAGAACCATTTGAGCAAATCATAGGTGTTTGATAGAAATTAGTGCAGGTGTCAGACTGAAGTGAAGTGACTTTCTGCAGATCTGACCTTCATGGCTGAGTGGAGAGAGAGAGAGAGACACTCAGATAAGCCTTGCTGGGGCCTCGATACCCCTGGGGAACCCAGCAGTAAGACTGGACTGTCCTGGGAGGTTCTTTAGATCAAACGGTCTGGTATTAACACTAGAAATATCACTTTTAACACAAGAACCCAGACACACTTTTGCCGTATCAAGGGAATTAAAGTCTTGGAGTTTATTTTATTCTTTCCATCTAGTTTCTGTTATCCAGTTCATGTGTTCTGTTTTTACCTTGACCTTCACGGTTGTTTTATGTCAACTTCACCTGTTTGGATTTCCTCTCTTTTACAGGCCTAATTAGTTTTTATATAACACAACGGTAACCCATGTGCATGGGGGATTTCAGCGATAAAGAAACCCATAAAAACACTGTATTCCTGTCTGCGCTGTTACTGTAGCACTGCAGGGCTACTGTGCTTCACTGCTGAAGCAAGAGTTAAAGCGTGTGGGAGGAAAACTAAGCGAGAGAAGGATGAGGCTATCCAAAAATCACTAAAACACACCTACAGTATTTATATAGGGCTCAGCAGTGTGTTTGCAGTGCTCAGTAGTCAGTTTGCTCATGGTACCTTTAATTGCCTATTACAGTTTCACTGTGAAAGTTTTAGATGAAGGTGTTTTTAAATCTTCTATGCATACAGCTGTAATTCTATGAAATAACTATATAGGGATCGTGCTCTCTGGTAGTGTCTGATCAGAAGAACGTATTTCCAGTTTAAATACTAAGCTTCATTGCACATTCAGTTGATGCTCGTTTCTTCGAGCACCTGTATTCACAGCAGTTCTTAAGTAAAAGTAGAAAAGTATCAGCACGTGTTTACAACATCAGAAGTGAAAGACCTCATCAGCGTTTTTTGGGCCTACTGGATTTTTACGCATGAATGTAAACGCAGCAGTTTCATGTTGTAGCAGGTTGAGCTGAAGCAAATTTTAACTCGTTTATTTGCTGTAGTTAAATCTGCACAAATGTGTTGTGCAATATATTTACAGTACTGTGCAAAGGTTTTAGGCACGTTAGATGTTAGATTCTTATCACACAACACGATCAGGTGTCAGACTGATCTCAGGTTCATTGTGCAGGACAACAAGCCAATAAAGAACCAACTAGAGTTCATGAAGAACTATTTTCAGAGGCACAAAGAACCACAGAACCATGACCTGGGCTGTGTGGAGTCAGTCTGGGATCACATGAAGAGACAGAAACACATGGACAGTCTAAATCTAAAGAAGAGCTGCAGCAGGTTCTCCAAGGTTCTGCAAAGTACCAGGAGAAACTGTGCAGGTCAAACCAAAGAGAACTGCTGCTGGTTTAAGGGCAAAGCGGCACATACAGATATTATATTATACGAAATTATCTGATACATGGAAAAACTCTTTGACAGCCCCTGTGTACTTTTAGTGCCTAACACTTTTGCACAGTACTGCATATCTATAAACTAACTAGTAACTAGCTCTCACACACAGTACATTCAGTGGAGTAAAAAAGTATAATATTTGAAGGGAATAGCAGCGAGTAGAATAAAATAAAAATTCAACTGAGTTCATAAAGCAAATGAACCTGACCTGTAGTTAAAGTGTTTTTCTTCTCCTGCTGGAATATTACATAATACCATGACAGCTTTGAGATATTCTCCACTAAATACAAAACATACACCTGCTTCTGCTCTTCTACTGTCCCACTTGTGCGTTAAACACATTTGCTGGAGTTGCAAATCACCACGGAGAGAGAGTTTATCTTGGGCTGGAGGGAGAGAGACAAAAAGGGGCAGAGAAAGCGGCAGAGGGAGACTCGGTCCTTACCTGCAAAACTGTCGGACTGTGGGTCCACTCCCTGGCAGGAGTCCTGTCATCAGCTCCTTAATGTCGCTGCACATCACTGCCAACAGCAGCAGCAACGTCCCAGCCTGGTCCCCGGCACCCAGGGGGTCCTCTCTCCTCCGCTCTGCTCACGCCTCTCCCCGTCTCTCTCTCGGGACTTGGCCCACCTCCTTAGAAAAGCGCTTCGGTGATACCGAGATTTTCGCTGCGATCGCCCATGCAGCCTCTTTCAAGAGATCCCGTCCTCACAAGCGAAATATCCTCCTCCTCCTCCTCCTCATCATCATCATCATCATCATCGCTGTCACCATCCTCCACCCCGCACAGCTCCGCGTTTCTTCCTCCTCCTCTACGATTCTTCCTCTGTCGACATCAGCAGCAGCAGCAGCAGCTCTCATTTGCTTTCCTCTCCTTTATCCTCCTCTCGGTCTGTCCTCAGTTTTCTGTCTCTGTCCCGTGGTTCGGTTCTGTGTCAGTCCCTGGAGGAGCAGCCAGAAAATCCCTCACCAGAAACAGATGCTCTGAGCAAATAGGACATGATTTGATGAGCAGGACTCAGCCCAAAGTTGACGGTCTCTGTGAAAATGTTCCTCAGCTTTATCAGGCTGCACTTTGGTCCTACAGCTTTATAGTAATCTCACCAAATACAGCAAAGATGTTGTAGTGATTGTAGTGAGAGGAGGGGGTTAGGACAGTGTGATCAGGTATTTATATATGATCTACATATTGAAGTACACAATGTGGACACGAAATGACAATGTCCTGTCTGGTTTAAAAACAAAAGTGTGATTCCAACTTTGGGGCAGTTTTTTTGCAAAAACAAATGTTTTTCTCAATTTGCTGTGGAAGAACGTGACAGACCAGCACTGAGCCCCGATCACAGCCTCATCCAGCACCTGTGAGATGAGCTGAAATGTTTGACCTGAATAATGTTGTTGTGTCTAAAGAGAAGCAGAAAGTCTTCCCACAGGAGAGAAGGTTGTTATAGCAGCAGCTGTCAGGCCTTAGGGCCCTGCACAGCCATAGTCGACCCACGTCATTTGAATTATTCTGGCTGATTAAACTCTGCTCAGGACCGTGTGGGCGTGTACACACCGTTCTTCCTGATTTTTCACCTGTTATGCAAGGACTTATTACACATTTATAACTGAGCAGAGGCAGAGCTCTCATGAGCCTGGACTGAAAACACCTGGCCAGGTAAAATACTCAGGTTGTACATTGTTCTCTGTGAATCTGCTGACACACCACATTTCCTTTTGTTTTTAAAAATACTTTAAAAATACATACATGTTTGAGGTTTTCATGACTTTTGATACTTCATTTGAAATTATTCTACTTTGAATTAGATCAGAACGGCAGTGCTTCTTCCAAAACTGCTGTATGATGACCTGTATTAATTGCTATCACATGAAATGTAGGCTGCAGGGTGTAGTTTAGGTTTTAAACCACAGTGTGGCGACAAAACACTGCCAGATTTTAGTTGCCAGGTTTACTATTTTATTTCTTATGCACATGAAGCCTATCAGCTGTAGCAACTGAAAACCCAAAGTCAAACGGGGAAAACATTCACGTTTGGGCAGGAAACTGCAGCAGTGGCATTTTTTTTTTTCCTGTTTTGTTAAAATACCCCTTTAAAATATTTTCTGCCATTTGTAAAAGATTAAATTAATAATTTGTAATGCAAACAAACACGCACTATATTTAATGATATGACTCAGATCGAGCTGTTGAAGAGTCTAGAACAGGATACGGTTTAAATGCTTTTTCTTTGCTCCACGAAAGAAAAAGGGGCAAACGATGAGAAAGGGAGGATGAGGAAAGGGGATATCCTTGCTTCACATTGTTGTGAAGTGTTTACCATTCACAGACAGGGCATCAAACAGCTTCAGTGTTGAAACCATCCTTTGTGTATTTTACTTTACGTCACTTCAATAGACAATTCAGTCTCCAGTGTTTCAACACACATCCACAGCGTCTCCCAGCTGATGATTTAGCAGAGCATTCTTTGTAGTGTTTTCTTTTCCTGACAGGGAACCACTGCATGTCTGTGGTTGCACCAAACACCGAGTGAGATGTTGGACCTCGGCAGTGTCTGTATCTCCTGCAGCTCCTGCTTTTTGTAGCGGTTGTTTTGAACTCAGGTTTGTTTGTCAGTGTCGCTGGGATGTTTGAAGCTGATCTGCTTTCGTGATGGTTGACTGCAGTGCTTTTCAAACCGAGAATGAGGTCCAGGCCTGCTTTCATTGGCCAAGCATATACGCGGACCGCTTGTATAATTGAGTAATCCTGCTCCACTGTGTCTTACACGCAGGGAATTGAAGCCCCTCAGTCTGGCTGTGCCATGTTCGCTTACCTTCTAACTGCACAGCTTTAATTTCTGCTGCTGAAAAAGGTGAAAGCACATCTGCTTTACAGACCAACAGAGAACATGGAACAAAAGAGACTCAAAAACACAAATCCTGACACGCATAATGAGGCCAGAACACATGTGTGCCTCAGTGTTTAGTCTGTAGATGTTTGTGTTGAAACATTTGCAGACAACCGAAAGAAAATAGTTTTCCCATCCTGCAATAACAATAGAGACTGACTTTATTTACGAGATTTTATCAAAGGCTGTGTGTGAGGAGACAAGTTGGCAGATTTTAGAAATAACATCAGCTGCATTTGACAATGGAGGATGTTCCTCATGTTGAATTGGACGGAGAGTCTGTCAGAAACCTGATTTCTTCTTTAAACCCACTGAAGATATTCTTCAACAAACTCAAACATTTCCAACCATCCCACATATACTCTATTAGGTGAGATTTTACGGGTATAGGCATCAAGCATCATGCAGCACATCTGCATTTTTCCGTTAATGAACACAGGAAACTCAAACGTGTGCTTTCCCTACAGTGTGCAAAATAATTATTTACCTTCATCTTTGTTTTTCACCACTGTCTCTTTTAAATATCTTCAAATGCAGAACGTTTTTCAGCATGCATCCTGAGCTCAGGGTCCCATTTGTACGGCTGCAGCATCACATTAAGTAGAAGATTCAAGGTGAATTGGGCACCATTTTTCTGCATTTTCCACTGACTCATTTAAGATCAGAGGGATGTTTCTTTTTCTTGCATTTTTAAAAGGTTTTGGAAGTTTGGACATTGCTTGGATGTATAAATTGCATCTGTAATGAACGACCAAAGGATCTGTGGGGGTTGAAATGATAATAGTCCATGAAATGATTCCTTTCCTTACATGTTTCTGATAACAGCCCTGTGTGTTACTACTCTTCACGGTTGTTGTGCTTGAAGTACATCTGTCAACTGAAATGCTTACAGCAACATTTTTGATTTATGTTTCTTCATACGCTCACGATAACACAGAGCATTATCTTGTGGCGTATGTATGTAAAATCAGGTAATGATGCAATGAAGAGAATGAAAAATCCTCCTAAAAACCTGCACGTATCAAAGTATTTCTGCAAATTTCTGTCTTCTGCTTTGTGCACAGGTAGCTGTGCCACTCTCTGTGCTGTTTTCCATCCTAACATAACTGGTCATGACAGGACGTAGAGTATTCTCTAACTGGATTACATGCTGTAGTCATGTAAACAGCTATCCATATCACCTCCTTTTGCATGTAAACCCACTTCAAAATTCAGACTTTCTTTGATCGGGCTTCAAAGGATTATCCATTCAGACTCTCCATGTAATCGTATTCTTGGATAAAGCATGCCTCACTTTAATAGTCTGGTTTTGTAGTTTGACCATAACGCAGTGTTTAGCATGTTGCTGCCAGCTGGTCCTGTCCCATCCTCACCACAAGTAGACAAAGTTAAGCCGAGGAAGAAGGAGGAGTAAAGATGGGATGGAAGTGAGCCTCTCTCTTCTCGATCATCACCCTCTTTTTTTTTTTTTTTTTTTCCTGCAGACATCCATCACATCTTCCAGCTATCCTATCTGCCTGAATAACTGATGACAGAGGGAATTTAGTGCCTGTGCAGCTCGGAAGAGTCAGAGAAAGTGTTCTACAAGTAGCCCTGTTCTTGATTATGTTGTATCGGAGAGAAAATGGGAGGAAATATCAAAGGTTGCGTTCTGAGCCACATCAGTGGGAGTCGTGCAGCTGTTGCACTGATGAAGAGTTAGAAATCTGCTGGAAATGGTCATTAATGCTTTGCTAGTAAATCATGTAACTGCTTGATACTTTGGTTTGGTGTCATCCAACCATGTAAAGCAGACAGTCGAACACCTGAGTGTCTGTCTGCTGGTCTGCTGGTGTCTTTACTCTTTTAGTTTTCACCCACATTCATACTCAGTCTGGTCTTAGTGTCACACAGAGTGAGTCTGAGAAGCCCTGCACAGTATTTGGGTGCAGGATTTAAGGACTGTTTCACTTTCTCTTCCTGTTCTGCCTCAATTCCGTATTCTTCACTTTCCACCAAAAAGTTCTATAGATTAAAATAACACTCTCACATCTGCCTCCACTCACCTGAGGACATGATTTCACAGGTCTGATGTGGTTAGTAATTAAAAAGATCAGACAGATGGCAAACTCTGAAAAGTGTATGAGAGTTATACCTCAGCTTAGGGTCTGTGTAGTGTGATGTTGTACTGAAGACGGTGATAAATCTCAGAAAAATGATTTATCACAGTAAGTGGACACAGATCACCTCTGCCCTGCGAGTCAGTCGGTGTTGGCTGGAGATCAAACACAGACAGGAAAACACATGCTTGAATTTATCCATCGTGCAGGCTTCAGCAGAGGTGAATGAGAGAATATTTGCTGGACAGTGATGTAATGTGACAGTACTGACTCTTTTTATGGTTCTCTGCTCCATCTTGTTTTCCTTTTTGTTTATTTAGAACCTTTGTCTTTGTGTACACTTCAGCCAGGTTTGTGATATGAACTTTTCAAAACACTTAATTATATACGTTCCACAGACAGCTGAACGCATGCACCAACAAAAGAACAACTTTCTATTGCTTGAGTTCTTCCTTTGATCACAGACTTAGTGCTGCAGTAAAGCCGAGCACAGCATCCAGCTGTAATTGACATGAAGTGTTTTTCTTTGCCTGGTGTCAAGCGACTGCATGACTGCACAAGTACGAAACATTATCCTTAGCCTGAGTTAGCATGAATGGGCAGGTATCATCAAGCAAAAGGAGAGTCAGTGATCCTCCCCAGAAAAATGAAAATATTAGGTTTTTAGCTGGCATACTCAAAATAACATAATAAATACTGTGTGCGTGCACGGAGGTGCTGAGCGATATGTTGTAACTTTAGCATGTCCCCTCTCTCATGTCCCATATGAACATAATCACATATGTCCACCGGCCCCAACAATAATAAAACTACGTGAGCCTGTGGTGAATTTACACTTGAGTTAACAAAGGGGGGAAAAAAACCAGAGGAGATCCCCTGACTCACATCTGATCGCATGGCAAAGATCAAAATGAAGGAGATCAGAGTTTTCCTCACACAGCCTCACATGTTTAACATTTGACATATGGGATCATGTTACTCAATGAGCAGAGCTGAGCTTCACCACATGGAATCTGAAAAATACTGACTGGTAATATATCCAATTTTTGTTTTTCAGATACATGTCAACACACGGTGTGCTACAAATTAAGTGTCTGACCTGACCCCCTTGTTGGGTTGTATTGTTCCCCTCTTATGGGGCCGAGGAATGATTTTTGTCATAAAAACGTATGACGTCGTTGTTTCTCAGCCAACGTTAAACCCCAAATCCTGAAAATGTGTTTATCATCATAAACCTGACGTACGTGTTAAAATTCATATTTTCACTGGTACAGTTTCTTCTTCTCTTGCTAAAAATGAAGTCACATGCATCTTTCTTCACTAAGTCTCAAAGTAGTTTGAAACACCAACAGTAACAAGATAACAAAAACATATTTGAGTGTTTATTTTTATTCTACACTTACAAAAAGGTCAGGTAATAAAAAGTAGTTCTTATACACCATAAAAACAATATAGAAAACATAGTGTCGAACATCAAAAATGAATTACAATATTTTTTTAAAGAATAAAGGCACATGTTGCTTCCTTGAAAACCCTTACTGTATTTACACAAGAGAAATGTCTGTGTGGTTGCTGTTTTTTATTGGTTTGTGTGTATGTACACAATCACACAGATACAGTACACACACAAATGGACACATAAACAGAAACTCAGTAATATCATTCATGCCTCATACACTACTCTCTGTCATCTGTAGAAAACAGTCCTGGTTTTACTTTTTACAGCAATAAAAAGTTTGTGTCAAGTTTAAAATCCTCTAAATACAGTAATTAGGCAAAATAATAATCAAGGTGATGCCAGAAAAAAAAGTCACTATTAGGCACATTTTTTTTTTTTTCTATTTACATTTGACTCAAAGAAGACTCCCTCACACTGTGGGATACACAGATGAATTACACTGAAATCGCTTTAATGTCAGTTTTTTAAATCGGTATATTGATAGTAGTTGGTGTTGTTTCTTGAAATAGAAGTGAACGACTGTTTCAGTGCCCGGATCCCAGCCTGAGATTTATTTTCACTGTCTGAATCCAAAGCAATTCACCATCTTATAAAAGAGCAAATGCATCCTCAAAACCTCTGATGATCAATAAATAAAGATTAAATATGGCACTTTTTATGATATCACTGTACAGGAGTGGGTTATGGGTATAGTCCTGATGTGTAGAAATACTCGTGAACTGAGTGATGTTTTGCAGTATCAAGAGGCGCAGAGGTACAAATTTAATTAGAAATTATGTGTGGCAATCTAGAAGCATATATATATATATATATATGTATGTGTGACAGTAAGGAACAAATTTGACTTTTACTCCAAACCAGCAAGTCTCATTAATTATGTTGCCAGCGCACAAAATAAAAACAAATGTGACACTTAAAAAAAAATAATAATAATAATAATAATCACATGCAACATTAAACCTTGTCTGTCTATATTTTGGAAGTGTTAATTATTGATGTACTCTATTAAGGATTCCCTTAGGGAAATGTGGGCTGTATGTTTTTTATATACAGTAAACTAGCTGAAAACACTGTTGGCTGAAACTGTTGGAATATGTACCCACGTCTCCAAATGTCTCACTTTCTCACCCTAAGTGCACCCAACACTTATTGCTGCTAGGAGAGAAGGTAATGGAGCACCTCTATCTGCTACAGGCTGCTGATATCAACAATAAAGGGTTTTGTTTTTGTTTTTTTTTTGTTCACATACCCATTTTTAAAATAAGTCATAATTACAATAATGGAAATAATACACAAATTAAAATAAAATGCTGTTTCCTTGAGAGCTACAAGTCTGAAATGCAAAGTATTTGTTCTAATGTGCAGTGAAACAAAGTCTCCATTATTTTCCTCAGCCACTATAGTAAGACTTTGCCTAAATGTAAAGGTTTGGCTGCAGGCACTGAATATTGATTTCTGAAGAAGAGTTTTATCAGCATTGCTTCGTTAAGATGCCAGATTATCGCTTGCAAAACAGACTCATCTCAGCCTTTTTTGTTGTTTCTTCACAGCTGTAAAACTCATCACTGCCCTACATTGTTCTCTCCTTATTTCTTTCTTGTTAACCTCCAACCTCATCCCCTCTGATTCTCCTTGACTCGCTCCATTTTCCTCTCCAAGGCTGTTTCCCAGGCTGAGCTTAACAGGAAGTGAGCACAATGTGTTGGCTAACGGGAGAGATAACGCCGAGAGGAAGGGGCGGGCACAACCCCCCAGATGGACAGGAAGTTGACTCCAGTGTTTAGTTTAGCTGATTAAAGGGCGGAGAGAGAAAGACGGTGTGGGAGCGATACGGTGAAACAGGAGAACGAGATAAAGACAGAGTGAGGTGGAGGAACAGGCTGCTCAGTGTATATATATGCACCCAACAGGAAAGCACTGAGAGGGTTTCCAGCTATTGTATCCACTGTTTAGCAAATGGCATTCCAAGCAGACCAGAGCTTTAAGGAAACAAGTTCAAATCCAAATAAAACAAAATAAACAGGAGAGTAAATAAACTAATCTCTACACTGGCATTGTTTGACAGCGGGAGACGACCTCTTTAGCAATGGAATTTTTACTGGGATGGGTCTAATGCTTAACCTTTGCTTGCAGTCCCTGATATTATGAGGCAGTCTCCCATCCAAGTACTAACCAGGCCCACCTTGGTGGCCTCCTGATGTCACCTGGACTATTTCAATAGGGACAGGCCCTGTTTTACAATCAGAGAATAGATTTTGAAGTTGCAACCACAGTGAGTTTCCCCTTCATTTATACAATATGGTACAATACTATTTACTGTAAGTACTTGTGAGTCATTAATAAATAGGTCCTCCTTTATATGGCGAGATATCAAATAGTCTTTGTGAGTGGTTGTTGCACAGCCGAGAGGCGGGTACAGGTCACGTTTGATTTTCTTTGGGCACTGGTCTGTATGACAATGGACTTTGAGCTCTGGTAAATATTTGTATATTTTTCACTTTTTGTATAAAGAATGAAAAGTCAGCCAATCAAAAACAATAATTATCATTAACTGCAGCCTTATTAAAGATATTCAATGAATAAATCACAACGAGGCTTTTGGTATTGAATAACTACATTGTTTTAAATTATAGTCTTTGTGTCTCCTACAAGATGTAAGTTTGTGATACTGTAAAGTCAGTAGTGACGTCCAGGCTTTGTTATACATCACCACGTTACTATTTTTATTTTAGTCAGTCTTAACATGTGCAAATAATTATCTAGAGTTTCTAAAATGTTGGATCTGAGACTTCTGACCTGGCAGTAGACAAAAAGGATGAGAGGTTAAAGTTATTCACGCCACCTCAGAGACATGGCAGCTGCCCAACTAGCTGCTTTTACCACTCCATGTTTCCTGAGTTGTTTGAATCACTCTTGTTGTACTAGGCCTCTGAGAATTGAACTTTCATCTCCACAATAACTGTGATGATGGGACCTGTCAAATATAACCTGGGAAAACAGTGTAATTCAGTCTGAGCAGCAGTACTGCCATTTCCTTTCTGTCTGCCTAGAGTCGTTTCTCTGCTCAGAGCAGGAGATAACTTGGAAACTAGACAAAATTACTCACTTAGAAAATGGCTCCTCATTCTTAATGGTTTCAGAAAGCCATTTTTATGTTGGCAACCTTGGAAAAAAAATTAGAACCTGTCAGTGAACCTGATCTGAGCATTTTCTTGACTCTGTTGACAACCGGTCAAATGTTGATGTCATGTGAAATATACTAAATAAATAATTATATACTATAAGAAAGGGGCGTATGATAAACTAAAAACTAGACTAGACATCACAGACTGATGAGCTGAGTCGAACTTTCCTTAAATAAGGTCCTTTTTAGTATTTCGGACGAAGATAACACTCCTGGCATCTCGCTGTGATCAAACACTTCAAACGTCTTTGAGTGAAAACGCTTGTGGCTGCTCAGTTTTTCACCTCAAACAATAAAACCCTCAGCTGATCACATGTAGACATCAACTCATCAACTTCAGATAAAAAATAAAATCACCTTGTTTTCAACATGTTCGTGGCCGTTTCGTCAAAAATACAAAGAATATTAAAGTTTAATCAGATTGTCAATATCAAAGAGAAGAGTAAGTCAACAATAAGTTGCTTTGACATGCACATTTTGCATCCCTGTTTTTATCAAATGAACTAATATGACACGTTTATATTAAAATTACACTGTTGGTCAATGAGTGCATATCTACATAATGAGGCCAAAATACATCATCTTTCATTAGCAAGGATACAAGAGACTTTTTGTGGTAAATGTAGAGTTTCTGTCAAATTGTTGTTTGTCCAAATTGAGTTTATTCTTATATTAATTTGACATGTAGGTCATTAACCCATATTAGACATTATCTGAGATAAAATCTGGTTTGCTTGGCCCTGCAGCTGAGTTTCTTCTAACTGGATGTAAGATCTTCGCAGGTAGAATAAAAGGGTTGTGATGACAGACGTTGTGATAAAATAAATTCCACCGACATTTCACTTGGTCGCCAACATTCAGCCCTCTTGACAAACTTGTGAAGCAGTTAGTTGTTCTTTTATGGTGCCATGTGAAATGAGAGAGAGATCCCCAAAATTGAATCGACCTTCAGTCGACCTGGAGGAGCTTTGTGAAGGCTGATGAAACTCCTGTTTGGGGGTGAACAGACTCGGTGAATTATAATTGACCACAAAAATTAGACCATGTTACACTGGAAGCAAGAGCGCCCTGGTTCTGTTTTCAGAAGCTAGAGAAGTCTTTGGAGGACACGGTTGTTTGCTAGATTAAAACCTTCCTGACCAGAAACTATGGGTAGAAACATGGACAGCATCTGAGCCTGGTTGTAGGTGTAGGAATGTGTAGATTTCCTGCCAGCTTTTGGCAACGTGTGAGTGTGTTATATGGCTGTTTTCAATATGTGTGTGTGTGTGTGTGTGTGTGTGTGTGTGTGTGTGTTTTGGCATCATATATGCTTATTAGCAGAAGCTCTCCATCAGTACTCATGGTAGTAGTCGGACCCATCCACTCCGTACAGCTCAGCCAGGGTCCTGAACCTCGGCCCCCAGTCGTTCAGGAAGTCGTAATCCACATTTGATCCACTGGAAGAACTTTCCAGGGAGCTCAGACTTCCAGCTAAAGATTCGGGTCCCTCGTAACCGTAGATGTGGAGCGTGTCGTACGGGATGCCATCTCTGTCGTGATCCGCCTCATCTTTCTTCACCTCTATCATTGCAGCCATGTCGCCTTTACATGCAGTGGGTTGAGCGTGGTGAGGGGGTTTCTGGACCATGGCGTAGAGAGAGGGGTGAGGGCGGTGCTCCGGGTGGCGGAGTAGGGAGCCGTCATGGCAAGCAGAAGACAGGATTGAGACGTCGTAGCTAAAAGGGAAGAGCACATGTTAATAACCGGTTAAATTTGCTATAATATTTGATCCTTTTTCAATAACTAGGAGGAAAATGTCTTTCTGAAACATAAAGATATTTCAGAAATCTATCAAACATTTAACAGTCACAAATTACAATATAAATGTTATTTTACTTTCTGCTTCATAGCTTCTGTATTATTGAGTCTGGTTCAGTGTTTTATCCAAAGCATCAGAATATCCCGTTGACAGCATACAGTGCAGTAAATGCAGACAGTATAGAGGATTATGTATTATTTAAATATAGATAGATTAGATTCAGATCAGATTAAACTTTCATGGTTTCTTTTGGGCAAAGTGGGTCAGCAAATGGAAGGATACAGAGAAGAAGATAGATCTTACAGATGGGGTAGTTAATACATTGGATCATTTTCAGTGAAGTACAAAGAATGTAAAAGCAGAGCACTGATGCAAAGAAAAATGAATTGGCCATGTAATAATGAATAAGAAATTATTTGTACTATTCAAACTTTGTAAAGACAAATGCAACATAAACAGCTGAATTCATGTGAAGATGAATATTCAAATTTTAGAGCTCAGATTTTAATTTGTGTTAATAATTTGTGTTTTGTGATTGTTTTTTTTTTTTTTTTATTCTTGCTTGTTAAATAGTAAATAAAAAGGCTAGTGTTAGCTTTAGTGCGTTCTCACTGATGTTAGAATAGAAGAGGAGTATGTTTTCATCTACGTACCCATTAGTGTCCATCTCTCCCCCGCCCTCCTCATCGTATGTGACCAGCTGCTCGTGGATCTCACCGCTGTTCTTCATATTGGCCAGAGAGTCTTTCTGGTAGCGCTTCCTCATCACAAACAGGATCACTATCACTGAAAAGCACATGGAGGCTTATTTAGAATATGCGTTTTGTCGTGTGTGAATCTTCTGTGGCAGCACATTCAGCAGCATCTGATGAAACATTATAGGGTGTTGAAATTCTTTGTGTTTAATATGAGAGAACAAAACATGACAGTGTTAGTGAGAAGGGCCTGAAAATCCAAAAGATGCAACTGAAAATCCTCAAGTTACATCACTGTGAAGTCTGCCCTTTTAAAAAATTAAAGATTCAACCAAAACATATTCTAAGAAAAGCAATGCATTAGGAACCTGTAGATGAAACCACTGTATTAGTGCCATGTACTGTATAAAAAGTCAAATTCTGTGATGCATGGCTCCTCTGATAATGAAATGTAAAAGAACTGACATGCACAGCAGAACACAAAAACAGGCAGATTACCCTGCTACCTTTCATGTTGGACAAACAGTTCTATAAATTTAAAAACCGCAGAGAAAATTAGGCCAGGAAACATAAAACAGAATAAAAATGGGGCCAGGAAACAAGTGAGAAAAGTGGAGCACTAACAAGGGATTGAAACTAGAAACTAACACATGAATGAGGGGAGAAAATGAGGTGGATGGTTTAAGGTGTTTGCCCTGAGCATGAAAACCTCAAATGAATTTACTCAGCCAGAGACAGACACTAACAGTAAACAGAGAGGGAAGCACAAGACACAAGATGAAAGATTCAGCAAGAAAGGACATGGAAATGAGTTTGAGAAAACAAGATGGCAGGGAATGTGAAAGAAAAGAAGAGGAAGGAAAGTTGGAGCTGTCAGGTCACAAAGACATAAACATAAAGAGATTAAAGGTAAGGGTGTTAAAAAAATAAAATCATTACAAAATGCTTTAAACAGATATTTGTGTACATTGAACTGACAAAGATCTCTAAAAGCAGGAACTAGGACTCGTGTGTCCGGAGCAAAAATGCAAGTAAATTGTAAAAGAGTGCAGAGGAGGCTGGGAGGGGTGGATGAAAGGGTCAGTGGAGGCCGAGTCTCATTTCCTACCAACAGTCAGCTCTGGATTCTGACCCAAATTATGATCTTCCCTCGAGCCTAATCAGGTTAGTTTGTGCCTAAACCTGCCTAAACTGGTACCATAACAGTGTGAAATCAGACAAGAGTTATTTTTGTAGCAGGGATCTGTAGTTGTCCTGGAAGGCACTGATAAGCAGGTTGAACTGCGACAGGGCAGCAGATCAGGAAGCGGATAAGATATACAGCATGTCCACACAGAAAAACTGCAGTGACTGATTTTTTGTTTGTTTTGAAATGCAAAAACAAGCATATGTTGAATAAATGAGTCCATAGAGGAAGAAATACAGACGTGAACAAGCAATCCCATTAAAAGTCCCATGGGAATGTGACTTATAGCATGTTCCAGTCCCAAAACAGTAATGGAAATGATTCATTCGTTTATCATCTAATTTGTGAAGGACGTTTATACTTTGCTTCTTCAAAATGTCCCACACTGAACAGTCTAGATTGATTCTCTATATGCTTCACATGCTGGAATATTGTAATCTTAATGAAAAACACAGCATCAGTCCTTGAACATTTGTATGATTTTTGTCTCCCGCTGCCAAAACCACTGGACCCAAACTGGAGCTTATCTACAAAGAAAACTGAGAAAGTGGGCAAAGCACCAAGACATGAGGTTGAATGTGATATAAGGCACTGAGAGAGGACTAATGTATAGAATTAATGAAGCATGATAAAGAACGAACTCACTGTCCCTAAGACACTGTGTTGACGGGAGACAGGTTTAGTTTTTCTTGCTTGCACCCTGCATGTGAGACATAGAGGGACAGAATGAAAGGAAGAAAGAAGCAAAAGAATAGAAGGAAAAGAGAAATAAATAAGGAAAGCAGACAGTGAGACAGAGGAGGAGGAAGTGGGAGAACTTAGGACAAGGAGAGGAGGAGAGGAAGGATATGTTTGACCTTAGATTAGGCCTCGAGCCTCAGTCCTGATATGAACCGCTCTCTCTCAGCAGACAGCCAGCATTAGCCATGCCTTTTAGTTGAGGGTGAGCGGGACTAATTTAAGTTTGCATGGGAAACCAACAGATTAATCTTTTACAACACATGCTCTGCAGTTTAATAAGCTCTGGAGATATCGGACTTAGAGGGACAAGAAAAAGAAAAAAAAAGAAGAAGCCCTTTGTAGGAAAATGACTGAGAAAAATGTCTTTTCGTGTGTCAAACCCGACTTCTTGTGAGAAAATACGTCTGTGAACGGGGAGTGCGGCAAATTGCTTTGGGCCCTGGCAGATAATGACAAGTGCATTAAATAGTTAATCTGGCCTGTGTTGTGGGTGTTTGATAAAGCGAAATAGAGACAAAAAAGAGGAGAGAAGGAGCAGAGAGAGAGAGAGACAGAGGGACCCAGAGGGAAAGAGAAAGAGAGAGATGAAGGGAAAAAATGGGAGGAAAAGCCACGATAGTGGAGGAGTGTATTAATAGTTAATAGGTTGAGTGTTTGGCAGTGTTTGATAAGCAGACAGCACCTAAAGAACAGATAAACTCTCATCATTACCACTCCTATTCTTCTGCCGCTTTTCCCACAATTCTCCTCTTTGGCATCTCTCCTCTTTAACCTCTTTCTGTCTCACTCTGTCACTCACTTGGTCTCATTCTACCTCAGCTCTCTGTCTCACTCGCCTCTTGTCAGTCTGCCTGTCTGTCTGTTTCACCACCCTCTCCTCCCATATCTACGTCTGATGTAAGGTTTTTTTGTTTTTTTTCCCATCTGTCACTCCTTCCTCCCTCTTTATCTTTAAGTTCTTCTTCTCTTTCCCTTTCTTCCTCAGCACTTCTCATCCCAGATCCATCTTGTTTGGCCAACTATCTCCAGCGTGCTTCTCATCCAACATGACAAGTAGCTCTGTTTCCCCAGAATAAAGGAGCAGGGGGTGAAGGTATCAAAGAGAATATTGAGCTCACAACTGCAGGCATTATTTCCACATCCGCCGCTACATTATTCATAAAACCAACAACACCGGGAGGGGAAAAGTTCCCCACAAAACACAAATCTTATTAATCGCAAAGCAAGGGCAACTACATTAGCACACACACACACCTCAGTCACTGCTGGCTCTTTGGGTTTGAGGTGGTCTATTGTTAATGTTTGTTAACAGACTAGAAAAAAAAAGCTTAGACCTAAATTAAAAATCAATTTATACAAACCAATTCATCACAGTTTTCTGCTCCCTGTACAGGATTCAAACTAAAATACGTCTTACAATCGTCTGATAAACCCTAAACAAACCATGAGCCACACAGTAAATGACGCATTTTATTTTTCATGCATGTTTGGACTGTGACTATGATCCAGATTTTCTACTTCCAGCTATAAGAAATAAAATCAAGGCTCAGTGTTTGTCAAAGCCTGGCATGAGATCAGTGAGCAGCACACAATAAACAGGAAACATTGTCTTTAAAACACTTAAAGCCAAATTGAAAATGCCCACTGTTGTTTTCTTGTTCACCTCAGCGCTTTGCTGCACCAAAATCCACACAAGCAAAAGGAAGATTTTAAACTCGTAAAAACTATTAGGAGGAGAAAGTTTAGTGGGGATGTACTGATTTTTTCTTTTAATGTATTTATTTATTTTGCAATAATATCTGCATTGTCATAAGAAAACTTTTTTTATTCCTCT
Source organism: Mastacembelus armatus (assembly GCF_900324485.2). Lineage (NCBI taxonomy): Eukaryota > Metazoa > Chordata > Actinopteri > Synbranchiformes > Mastacembelidae > Mastacembelus > Mastacembelus armatus. Next base: position 20,623,467 of record NC_046647.1, read on the forward strand.
TGTTCCAAAGCAGGAGCATCGGGCTGATAAACTTATTTCATAACAAACTCAGATTTTTTTTTTTTCTTTCCAAACGTGCAGTTTTCAGGCTCAACAGACTCAAGTGACATCACTTGAGAACCATTTATCAAATTTCACACAGCTCCCTCAAAAGGTACAATACAGCTTTTTTCACATGTGCAGTAGTGCAACCCAACACTTGTAAACAGACTTTGATGTGTAAAAACCCGTGGAGTTTCCCTTTAAGGCATTCTTAAAGATGAAAACCAAAAAAAAAAAAAAAAAAGTAAAAAAAACCACAATCTTCAGCCACTCTGAGAGAAAGTCTTCTGTGGCTGACGCACCTGAGAGTATGTTGGGATGTGCTTTTACTACCAGGAGGCTCTTAGAAATACAATCGGATTATTTCAACCCCAAAGCAAACACTGCGGGTGATCTCTGAGAAGTGCTGTACAGAAAGGTTCATGGATGGAAACCACAAAGGAAGGAAAGAACGAAAGAAAGAAGGAAATAAAAAAATCAGCTTACCCAGTATGGTCAGTATGCAGAGCAGGATGGCTATCAGGGCGTGAACACTCACTCCCATCCTCCGAGCATCAGCTTTGCATTTCTTAATAATCCGCCTGGCATCACACCGACATGACTACGACGGGCACAAGAAACAATAATTCACTACCTCAGTCAGCACATTGATGAAATAAACTATTTATTTACTGTATATCCAGCTGAACAATAAACACGTGATTGGATCTTCAGTTTTTAGAGTCGTAAAACTGGTGATAACTGAATAAAACATTGTTAAAAATAAACGTAATTATTCTGAGCAATTATTTAAATATTTCTGTTGTAATAATCTCAGGAGTTCATACACAAAAAAAACAAACACACACACCTTGATCACCAGCTTAGTAACACTCGCTTGTCCCCCATCATCGACACGCACATCCAAGGTGTAATCCTTGGGGTCATCCAGGCTGAATGGGCCCTGTTTCACCAGGATGTCTGCTGTTTTGTCTGTGCAAGGAAACGTATAAATACCCACAGTTACTATACGAAGGGTTACAGCCATCTTTGATTCACCTCCCTTTCCTGCAAAATCCATGTCTAATTTTTCAGATTCATCTCCTTGTTTCCCTGAAGCATATCTAATGTTCACCTGCTCAGTCCATACAGTCCACGTAGCTATTTATACTGCACTGTGCTCCACAGATCAAACAGGATATGAGATGCGACAGCCAGAAGAGAGTTCTTACATAAAAGCAGACAGATCATTCATGATTGTCTGTCAGATTGCTTCATTTAGGATTTGACTCATTTGGGATTATAGATAATGGCAGCACCTCAGAAATCCACGCTGGTGTTTTGTAAATGATCAAATGCATGAGTCAAACGGTCTGCAGACCGGGGTTAGTTTATCCACTGGTGGCCAGGCAGGTACAGATTTAGCTAAAAGTTCATAAAGCCAAAATGGAGCAGAAATATAACAACACAGCCGTGTCTCCTGTGACCAACAATACAGTCATTAGTCAAGTCCTCTGGCAGGCAGACGTTTCCTGCTAAGATGATGAGGAAAGTCTTTTTCCACTATATCCCACCACTGGAGGAATTTGAGGGAACACAATAGCAGGAAGGACCCCTCTGAAACTCAAACATACCTAGACACACTGTTAAACTCTCAGAGAAACATCTGCCTTCGTTTAAGAGCCAGTTGGAATAAAAACAACATGGGTGTTGCTGACATATGCACATATTGGACTTTAGATATGAATCATATGAAAGTAGATCTGATAACTCTCTGAAACACAAGGCTCAGTGATTTAATCCCTCTAGAGACATGTTTCATATTTTCTGAAATTAACTCTGAATCCACCCTTCAGAGATCTGACAGTATCAAAATGCTTCTTCTTTCTGACCCTGTAAAACAAAACATCTCTGATTAGCAGCAGCTCTGATTTCACATGAATGGGCTGAGGTTTTATTTCATAAGACTTTCAAATGACAATTTGAATTTTCTCTATTAAGGATGTTTTTATTAAAGAGATCATTTACTCAGATATTAAAGACAAACACTGCAAGTGCTTTCTTCCAATGAAAATAGGGTGCACTGCGTTCTGTGGCCTATTCAGAGCAATGGACACCGTGTTTCTGGAAAACGGGTGTATCCTCACAAAACACGCAGAACTAGATGCCCATTAACTGCAAGTCAGCAAGCTCCTGAGCTTGTTTGCTAACAGGACAGGATGCACTCGCCTCAAAGTCAATAAAGTCAAATAAAAACACGTCTCTTTGCATGGAGAGATGCCTCTAGACATATTTTCTTGTAATTTAGGTAAACACACCTTTTGGTGAGAGCTCAGATTCCAAGTAAGGTTTATGTAACCAACACTGTGGGATCAGGTTTGTCTACAAGACAACATGAAGTCAGTGAAGGTGTGTGAGTGGGAGGACATGGGAACAGATGAGGCCTTAACTAACTGAATAAAAGATGAAAACAGTTTCTGCTCTCTCTTCTTCCCATCCCTCCTGTCTGCCTCGTCTCCTGCTCCGTCTTTGTTTGGATTCATCTCTTTCTGGATTCCTCTGTTTGTCTCACTGTCCTTTCTGTTTCTTTTGTTCTCTCCATCCCTCTCCTCCTGCATCTCATTAGCCTTTTTCTCTCTTCAGCTCTTTGTTTTTCCTTCCGCCTCCTCTGTCGTGTCTGTCTGGTATAACTGCAGTGAGCTTCGTGTACCCGCCTGGTCTGAACACCGAATCCTGTCACTTCACAGTCAGGCTACACTGACGGTTGGAAAGAGTGTGTGTGTGTGTGTGTGTGTCCCTCTCTCTCTTTTTGGCTGCCGTAACAAAAGTGTGGCTGTTTTTTGCCTGTTTTAAAGAGCTGGTAGTTGATAAATATTTTAAAAGCCCTCACTTTGCAGCTCTTGTTGCATGTGTGTGTGTGTGTGTGTGTGTGTGTGCTGTAGTTTGTGTGTTAAGTGGTGTGAGGTGCTGTCAGATGATTTTTGGGGGTGGCAGTCCTGAACCACAGGGGAGAACAGAAGTTCTGACAACCAGCACTTATCAAACAAATATCCACCTCTCTCCTGTTTCTCCTCTCCTCCTTTCTGTTCTCCCTTCACCTTTTCCCTTCATGTCCTTTATTTCACCCTCCTATTCTTCTGTATTCATTCCTCTCAGAGCTTCCTCTCCTTCTCTTTTCCTCCTCCTCTCTTTTATTTTTACCTCTCATTTAAACCTTTTTTTCCTCTTTGATCATGTCGTCATCTCACCACCTGAACTCCCCTTGTTTCTCATCTGTCTGTCTATTTGTTCACCTTTTCTACTGTCCTCTCAGCCTGTGTCCTTATTCCTCCCAGTTGACTTTCCTCTTCATGTTTATTGATTCCATCCTCAGCTCCTCTTTGTCCCCATTTCTTCTTTCATTCCTTGGTCATTACGTTCTTATTTTGCCCTTCATTTTCCTCCAATTTATTCTCCATCTCCTCTGTCGTCATCTGTGCATTTTTGCCTTCCATTTTTCATTCACCTATTTCATTCTGCTCTGCATACTGACATGTTGTTTTTAAACGTTTATTCTTTATTTTCTCATCCTTTCCTCCTCCTTTCTAAATTTTCATTTATCCACAATCATCATTCAATCCCATCCTTTCCCGACCACTTTTTATTCTCTTATTTGTCCCACTGTATTAGTCTCTTTGTGTTTGCCACCTCTTGTCACTTTAGCAGACTTTTATATCACCTGCCTTAATCCCAATCTCTCCTCCTTTCATCTTTTCTTCCACCTTTGTCTCATCTGTCTTTCCTTTTGCTCTCCCCCATCTCCCTCTTCCCTTTCTCCATCAGTTGAAGCCCTCCAGGCACAAACATGGAGGAAATGAATGAGGCAGGTTCGTGCCTTTTCCCCCTGTTTATCTTCCTGTCAGTATGTTTCAAGTTTCACCTAAATTAAATAGTAACACTTCACCTAAATCTTTCATCTGCTACCTAAGGCTTTCATCTATTCAAACTTTTAATATTTGACTAGAACAGTTGATAACACTTTTCCTCAGGCTTTCATGTACTATAAGGCTGTGTGATTATCAAAAATGATGAAAACTGTTTTACTTGTGCCATTTTGTGTCCTAAGCTGAATAACCCAAATAAGCTTTGGAGGGCTGATGTAACAGGGCACCAACCTTTGCATAAATATCAGTCTGGATCAAAGGAAATGTCTCTGTAGATGTTCACACCATCATCTACGTCACAATCTGTTTATTCAGGCTGACATTTTTAACCTGTATAGATTTACTGACTGTAGATGCTGCTTTGAATGAAACCCAATGACTTTGGTGACTTGACCTCTGCTTTAGCACCAACATGTTAAGCGAAATGTATCATATTTTATTTGAGAAATGGAGATTTGGTCAAGGCAGCACGGTGGCCGAGTGGTTAGCACTGTTGCCTCACAGCAAGAAGGTCCTGGTTTCGCAACCCGGCCTTTCTGTGTGGAGTTTGCATGTTCTCCCTGTGCTTGTGTGGGTTTTCTCCAGGTACTCTGGTTTCCTCCCACAGTCCAAAAACATGTATGTCAGGTTGATTGGTGACTCTAAATTGCCCATAGGAGTGAGTGTGAGTGTGTGAGGTTGTTTGTCTCTATGTGGCCCTGTGATGGACTGGGGACCTGTCCAGGGTGGACCCCTGCCTTTCACCCAGAGAGAGCTGGGATAGGCTCCAGCTGATCCCTGTGACCCTGGTTAAGGACTAAGCGGGTATAGAAAATGGATGGATGGATGGAGATTTGGTCAAACAGTGTGATGCACCTTTATTGATTGAACCTGTTTAAATACGTCTCTAATAGTTATCCAGGCATTCCTGTTGGTACAGTTTTCCACTGACAGTTTTGCAGAAGCCAACCCACTAGCAACTGTGTGACATGTCCCTTTAACATTCTTAGCACGGTCGAGTTTAGAGTCTGAGAGTCTCTGCAGGTCCACCAAGCCACTTGCTCTCATTATTTTCAATATTTGCTGTTGTGCATTCTAGACAGCACTTATAGTCCCAGACAGGCTCTCGACAGTAAATCCCCCGTCTGGCTGGGAGAGCCAAAGCATGCTTTGAGAAGTTAAAATAATTTCACATTTCAGCAACAAAGCACTGTGCTTCAAATGCCATTTCAGTTGTTGCATAGCAACAAGTGCAGAGGCCAGTGCTTCCTCCAAGCATCGTTCAGAGCAACAATCAAGCAAAGAAAGGTAAATATATGCTCAGTGCACACAAAGACTCACTGCCATGGTTTCTGATGGAGAAGTTGGAGCTGCTGCTGTACAGGCTGAAAGTGAAGGTATTCGAATGTTCATCTTTATCCGTGGCTTCCAAGGTTCCAATGACCTGAGGGGAAAAAAGAAACCATCCTAAAACCATGCGGGACACAAATTATGTTTATATCCACTGGCACTGGAACACTTGCTTCCATGTTAATTACTTTACCTCATGTTTCAAAACACTACGTTGATCCTACAAACAAATCTATTCTTCATTCATTTAACTTCCACCTATTCTACCTGAAAGTCTTTCATGCTGTGAGTACAGGAGGAAGCACTGAAGCATTTTTAGTCACTGAATCCCAAAATGAGGCCAATACTTGCATTAAGCATAAGCTCAGATAACAAAATGTGTTATTGACTATAAGATTTGCAAGTATTCAAATCTGCAGGGTTGATTGCATTTGCAGTGCTGTGACAAATAAAGACACATTTTGTGAATAAAGTGACAACCTGCTATGCTGCTCTTACCGTATCAGTGGAGTCGTCCTCGCAGACATAGATCTCATTAACCCTCAGTTCAGGCTTGTTGTCATTGATATCTTGAACTGTGATGTTAACTTTTACAAATGACTCCAGGCCTATAAAGAAGAGACAACAGCATGTACTTAACTGCAGTAATGATAGTTCATTTCATAATTTGTTGCTCTGGCACTGACTTATTGCTTGCCACACAACATGACCAACGAAATGCACGGGACACTTCAGTGAGCTGCCTGCAGGGAGTCTTCAGAGCAAATATGTATATTATTTCATGCATGTGTGGTCCTGATAATGCAGGCAAATCCAATTATCCTATAATTTTCATTTTCATTTTTGTTTGTCAGTTAGCCATGATACTGCTCAGGTGTGGATCTCTGTTCTTAGCTGAACAGATTAAGGTCAAGGGACTGAAAGGGTTTCTATTTGTGAGCTGTTTGTTGGGCAGTTTTTGTCACATTAAAGCAGCTTTTACATTTCTTTTACATCACTGATGTTCTTTTTAAATATTCATCTTTTGATAAATGTGTGGTTCTCTGTTCTGTCTCTTGTACTGAGATTTTGAAACTATCTTTAGTACAGTACATATACTGTATATCGAGGACCTTGTCAAGCTCAGGGGGCCATTATGTTCCTTAAACATCATGACAAGCCACTAAAATAGATCTCTGGATTTCATTCATTGCTCTTCTAAAAATATAGAGTTTGGTTTGGAAGCTGCAAGTGAACAAAGAGACCCACTAATGTGATTTTCCTGCTTGCTCTCTCCTTCCTGTGTGGGTCGACCAGGTGTTATGGAAATGTGTTAAATCTATAAAAATGTGTTACACTCCCATCCCTTAATAAATCCAGAAAAGCTGCTCAGCGAACAAGAGAACACACTTTCTTTTTTTTTGGCCTTTCAAACTCCCTCCCTGTACGCACATTATCACCATTAAACAAAACACATTCAGAACTTTTATGTAAGCATCTATTGTTTGAAGGATTAATACACCCATGCATTTCTTCTGTCTCCCTCTGTGTGTGTGTGTGTGTGTGTGTGTGTGTGTGTGTGTGTGTGTGTGTGTGTGTGTGTGTGTGTGTGTAAGACATACCACTTGGATGCTCCTGTGCCTTAACGTGAAAGAGGAGTCTGGATTCCTCTTCTCTGTCTATTGTTCTCAGGCTGAACAGCTGACCTGTCGATGGGTTGATCCCAATAGGACAGTCCTTTTCTGATATGGAGTACCTGGACAGCGTTAAGAGAGATCGGTGTAACAGTCACTGTTCAGGATTAGAGACAATATTAGTTATTTTAGGAGGTTTTTGCAGCATCGTACCTTATGTTCTTGTTGGCTTTGTCGGGATCTTTGGCTGTGACTGTTCCTATGTTTTTCACAATTTGTTCTTCTACCAGACTGAAAGTGTATTTGGACTGGGAGAAGACTGGTGGTTCATCTACATCTAACACCTCAATGGTTACCTGTGATTTGTAACAGTTAAAAGACAGTGTTGACTTTTCATTTGCACATATTTGGTCAAAGATTTATACAGACTAGTATTTGTGGACTGAACATCACGGTTCCTGTTCCAGCTCATTCTGACCCCTATTCTGCTGATTGTGACTGGGAGAGCTGATAACTGAGCAGCTCCATGGTTGAGAACTGGGACTTTTAGAATATCTATGGAAAGAAAAAGATATTTAGCATCTTCCCATTTCTAAATGAGTTATCTCTGAGTGAGGTTAAACTCTATAAGCTGTGACCTATTGGTGACACTATTTCCTGACCACAGAAGCCATCAGTGATGCATATTTCTGCCCTTCATTCGAGTTGTACCCATCTTTCTGATTTTTAATAGAAAGCCGGTAAGAAGTGGAGTGATAACACCCCTGGAGGGAGGCTTAAAGACTTCAAGTCCTGTCTGATATTTACCTGGGCTGTGGTGACTGCACTGTTTATGTTGTCAGGAGGAGAATGCAGGTTTATTAGGTTTTCTCGCACTTTGACATCAAAAGTGTAGCTGTTCTTTTTCTCATAGTCCAGAGCCTGGGGAAAGAGACGAGTGGGATTTAAATCAACAAGAAGACAGAAATTGGTATTGATTACATCAGGGTTTTACTTCATATTGAGCATAGATTGCCAGTGGAATATCCTTATGCTGGTAAACCATCAGTTCACAAGGGTGGACTGTAAAACAATAGGTGGACTGCAGTTCTAAGGTTTTTGTAGTTTCTCAGTGGGTCTTAAAATTGATTACACATCTAACCTACAAGACGAATTCTCACTTCTCTTCAATATGCACCTCATATTCATACCGCCTGGTTGTGATGCAGCTGAGCTATATTTATAGCAGTTATTAAAATGCTTGTCAGGTACACATTACCTACTCTTCTCAGTTCACTCACTAAAATACAGCCTCTTCACTCAGTTTCACTTTCCTTCATTAAAAAAGCTGCTTTTGAGACCAAACCTTAATGTCATACATTTCTTATAACTCGTTCTCCTTTAATGAAGTTAATGTGTTGCACATTTGGTTCGATCCTCAAGAGTAAACTTATCTAAACATGTTTTTTTTGTTGTTTTTTTTTTGGTTACTGGGGACACTTTGCATTTGCACTTCAGCTTTTATGTTCAGGTCTTCATCCCTCCATTTACACCTGTGTCTGTTCACCGAGGACAGCTGTGTGTCAGGTGTAAAAAGGCTTTAAATGTCACAGCTCACCTGAAACAACCTGGTTAAGTGCACACTGCCAACTTTTTCCTCCTTTTGAAACATGTTACCAATGCATGGCAGTACCTCATTGCTTTTACTTTTGAAATGGTGCACAGATTGAGACTTGCAGTGTTATGGATATGTTTTCATGCTAACAAATATATGGCAGCGAGCAGCACTTAGTGTCACATTTCTGCTGGGATTAACATTTCATTCCCCTGCATTTGATGTAGCTTCTGTTCAGTTAAATGTTGTTTTTCTGGCGGACTGTGTTACCTGTGGATGGGACACCACAGGTAGACGGGAATATTTCGTTAACTGGATTATTCACGATAACACGGATACTCAGTCACAGGGTGTAAAAGGCATGTGTAAACAGCTTAACAAGAATAAGACGTTAACCAAAGTGTGGCCATGGCTTACTCTGTAAATGTAAACACAGCCAGGGAAAAAGATGAGAAGGGCTGCAGAGCTGAGGGGCGAGTTGAGCAGAGAGAAGATTGTGGTGTGATTCAATTCCAGGCCAGTGTGGGTACAAGCTATTACAGAGCTCATTTCATCAGAATACATTTTCAGCCCTATGATGTCCTAAATACTTTATCTGAAGAGCAGAAAACAGTAAACCTGCAAGCATAAATATCTTTCCTAACCAGAAGTAGGCCAGGACTTTTGGGTTTAGACTCAATGTTATACATTATCCTGCCACAAAGCGAATTAGAAAGTCAGTACATTAGCATTGACATTTAGCAATAATCTTTACTCTCTTCAATCTTGGATGTTTATAGTGGTACATGTGTTTTGCATTGGACTTTCGGGGCTACTACCATGTTCATTTAATGTTACATTAACTATAAAAATGTGCTGTTTTATATCCCTTAGGTAGTTCTGTAGTTGCCAGGGTTCTGGAAAAACCCTTGAGTAACATGAATAATTTGAAAAATAGAAATACTGAAGCCTATCTGATAGGGCTTATAAATCCCATGGGACAAAATGCATCAGAAAATTAAGCATTCATTACCAAATATGTGCAAAAATCAAGCATTCATTGCCACATGAGCCTCTTACCTCATTGAGCATGAGGTTGCCGTCCTTGTTCGGGTTGAGTTTAACACTGAACATTTTACTGTATTCACGGGAAATGTTGAAGATGGGCTGCTTGTTGTGGATCTGATCTCTGTCTACCAATTCCAGGGTGCCAATCCTCTCATCCAGTTTGTGGTTCTCAGGAACCTTCAGTTCATATCTCTCTGCAGGCAGAAAACACACATCAGGTGTCACATCTGTGCATATAAGGCATTTACAGTGGATCTGTTATATGATATAAATAACAGAGCAATTAAATGTTATTAAAATCTTTGAAAATTAAAAGCTTTATTTCTAAAATAATCCCAGCCATTAATTTTCATATTACTTTTGCCCTTTGTTTCTTACTTTGAGTGAAAGAAGCTATGTTGTCGTTGGTGTCTATGATGGTGATGGTGACAGAGGTGGTGGCTGAGTTGCCATAGTCCCTTCCCCTCATGTCCTGAGCTTTTACCACAACTACATACTGACTCCTGGTTTCCCGGTCCAGAGTTTGTGTCTTACAGCTGATCACACCTGCAGAAAGACAGACAGGTGTTAGCTTTGAGGTCAGCGCTGACTCATATATCTTGTACGTGTGCAGCTCCTCTAGCTGAACTTGTTATTGAGTAAAAAGATATTTCTGCATTTCGTTAGTCCAACCTGTGACTCTGTCGATTTCAAAGGAAGAAAGGTCTCCATCGGGGGTCAAAGAATAACTGAGCTCTCCGTTAGCAGTGGTGGGGTCATCGGCATCGGTTGCTCTTACCTCTACTACTTTAGTTCCTAAATAAAAAAGCATTAAAAAAATGATTTGCATCAGTAACGGATCATGTGACAATATATAATGTTGTACAGAACAAATATTTGCATCAATAACATGCCATGTAACAGTATATAGTGTTGTCAGATCGTTAGGTTCTAAAATAACTTTGTTCTACTGTTTAAATGATTGATGCATTATGATTATGTGCTAAGACTGTGTTATTTAAGTCACCAAAGAGGCTTTTTTCACAGAAGGATGTGCTAATGATTGTGACAGGTGTTAACATTATATTTAATTTTTTCATGACTTTTCACAGTGCAGTCTATTTTTAATCTAAAGTCTCACTGACTAGAAAATGTCAGATTGCAGAAATGGGAACCATACCCTGTAAGAATTCACTTAATTAATCTTTGCATATGATTTTTCTTCTTGTCTTCTTATGGAATTATGATAAACTTGGCCTTTAAATGATCGTTGAAGACTGTGTGGAATCTAAAACTTCACAAGTTTTTTCTTTAATCTCTATATTTCATTAGATAAGACAGTTTTTTAAAGTTTGGTGACCCTACTCACCAATCATGGACCTCTCCATGATTGATCCGTTGTATGTTCTTGGGAAAATTGGCTTGTTGTCATTGAGATCTGTCACCTGAACAACAAAGTGTCCAGAGTCCTCTATCAGCTTGTCGTTCCCATCATACATCCTGGCTGTCAAATGGTATGCATTTTTCTCCTCTCTGTCCAGAGATCTGGTAACAAACAGGTCTCCTTTGTCATCCACGGTGAAGATGGTGTTTGCTCCTTCACCATCTATTTTAAACTTCTTCACCTCCACTCTCTTGCTCGACCTCAGCTATAAAGGGAAAAATAGGGTTGGCTGTGTCACACTCCATTCAACAAGCTACCAGCAAACTTCTACAAATAAACTGAGTATTCTGGCAAACCCGTGCAGATATTTATCTCTAAGTCAGTGCCCCACATTTTTGATACAGCTTCAGAATGAATGATAGGGATGAAAATACATATTTGTCAGCCATGGCAAACAGATTACTGAGCATTAAATGGCTAAACTGTAGAAGCAGGATCCTTGTCACTGTTTTAGTGAGCTTGGGCTCAAAAAACATACTTGTCCTATCTTGTAGGCGATGGGTGCAGGTTTCTCCTCTTCCACATATAAGGAATTCCATATCCAGTCTCTTTTCTGTCGGGACAGGATGGGATGGGACTCCTTCTTCACAATCTCAACAGGGCTTTGCTTCTGTCCTTCTACCACAGGAAGGCCAGAGTCTTCAGCAGTGGCAAGAGAGATAGACAAGACCATAGTGGCCATGAGCCCCATAGTCCACAGATGGACGCAAGCCATCATCTAGGACAGAAAGGGATAGGGACAAGAGGAGAGAGGAGTGAGAGAAGGAATAAGGGAGAGAGAAGGATGAGGCAAAACAGGAATAAGAGATGTGGGGGGTGTGGAGGGGAATATGGAGGCAGAGGAGAGAGGGAGCAGAAAAAAAAGAGAGAAGATCACATTAAAACCACTTATCAGCCCTGGGCAGACCCCTTCACTGTGCCAGGGTGAGACTCAGAGTGAAGGCCAAGTGCTCACTGTCCCCTCGCAGTCCGCCAATGAGCCCGAGGTCTAGCTATCATTTAGGACCAGCGCTCTTAAACCTTTTCAGCCTGGGACCCAAATGAAACATTTAGTCTCTCATCATGGGACTTGGGTTGAAAGCATATCACTACTGTGGTCGTATGGGGATCTATTAAACATAGGCCTGTGACCCATTTTAGGTCCTGACCCACTGGTGTAGCAGGAGAGAGAGACAGCAACAGAAAGACAGAGACTGACAGAGACGGAGAGAGGAGCTGACATTAAAACCACTTAGGATGTCTGTTTTTATCAGCCATTAGAGTCATAAAGACTGTTTGACATTGTGAGTTTTAGACTGGGATTTCTTTTTTCCTCTTTAATGCAGCACATCGAATTGTGGAAAAATGGAAAGTGTTCTGGTATAGCACAGTGTGGAGTTTGGCTGTGTGTGGCTAAAAAACTGTTCTTGATTCAAATCTAAGGAAATAAGAGAAGAGTCTGTTTTGCATAATCATTTAAATCTCAAATACAGCTCATGTTTTCTCGTGTTTAAAAAGATAACTGAGTTTGCATGGCCAGGGCCCCAACACAGAGGCCTCTGGAAAAACACATGCAGTTGTGTCACAAGAGAAACTGAATCTGGATCAACTTCTACAGTGATGTAATGCAACACTATCCGGCAACAGACTGCAGCACGTTTGCCAAAATAAATAACTGCAAGCACGTTTTCCTGGTACACATATTGGTGACACGAACATTGTACGTCTACTGTTTACCTTGTGCTCATCATGACAGAGGATAAAGGCACATTAAGTGTAATTCAGGATAAACATTTAAACTCATTTATTCTTCACCAAAGTGTGTTTCATCTGCTCACCTGTACCTGTCTGATTCTAGAGACATTGTAAAGAAAACCAAACTGTGATCTATTGTAGATAAACCAAAGCGCTACACAGTTTGACATAGTAACTGAATGATGGAGCCACATGAAAAGATCACAGAACTTCACCAAGGACATGACTGTTTTCAGCAGATTTTGAGCAGATTTCATGACAATCCACCCAAGAGCTGTTGAGACATAACACTCAAAACCACAAATGTTAAACTGTTAGTAGCCCCGGAGCAACAGCCAAGGAAACCAAAGCATCTGGGGCTTAAAAAACAAAGAAATGTCACAACAGACCCTGTTTTTTTTTTTTTTTCTAATATTGCACAATGTTGGAAATAGTATAATAATTCACATTAACATTTAAGTTTGGTCGAATTTCTTTTAATTTGAAACCAAACTGGCACCTCATCTGATTTATGGTTTTTGGCCAAGTACAAATTGGAAGATATTTCGCTGTCTTGCATCAGTTGTTGCTGCCTGAAAGCTGTTTGAGCACTATTTAACCAACACACGAATGTATACGTCACACAAACACCAGCAGTAGTAAAGGACCAGAGGACACACAGTGTCATATGCTGTACCAATAGTAAACTGTGATTTGTGATAATGGAGCATATAAGTAATTTGACTTCATTGGAGTTGACTAAACTTCAGCTACTTCTCCTTTTCTTTCTTACCATCTGTCTCTCTCTGTCCCCCTGTCATCCCTCTCTCCCCCCACTGGGCTCTGTCTAATAAAACAGAAATGTCAGGGAAATAATCTTCAAAACATTTTAGAGTATATGTGCTCTGTACTCCAGTAGATATCACAGCGCAGCCTTGTGCCATCCCAATAGACAGATTAGTGCATCTTATTGTCTTCGAGCCATTAGCAGCAGGGAGGGAGAAAGAGAGATTATGATGAGGGGATTATACCGGCACAAAGTCTTCGTCCTCTAATGGCCTAATCTCGTGTTCTGCTGACCTCCCCTGACCTCTTCACACGGCTCCCCACAAATCAGCTCAAATAAAGACTAAACTGTGGTTTTTGGCCTTTAGTGCACATCCATTTTGTTTGGTTTTATTTTTTTCCTCTTCTGTTTGTCTTTGTTTAGTTTCCTTTCAGGACTAAATTAATTAAACAGAAGTGTTTTGATTGCACTTTACTGTGGACTTTGAATGGAAGTCTTAATGGTTGCTAATGGGCACGTCTATTGCCAATAAACGCATGTTTTTCTGATTATGGATCCCCAATCTCTGTCGCCATATTCTAGTAATAAACAGAATGTGATCACAACTAAATTAAAGCTTCATACCAAGGAGAACTGATTTCTCCTCCTAATACTTTAATCTTATTTGCCACTAACCTTCTCTCACTTCATGGCTTTGTTTCACTCAGTAATTTCAGCAGTTAGATTTTGCATCAGTTTTGTTTCCATTAGTTTTCCCAATTTCCGTATATATTTAGTGTTTCACTATTTATTCATCACTTTAATTTGATGTATTGATGTGATTATTGGTTTGCACTCTTTCTAATTTGCCAATTAGGGTTTTTTTTTTTTTTTGCCCTCTGATATTGTAGAAAAAATATTCCTGCACTATGAAAGGAACACACTTGAGGGTTGACTCAAACCCAGACTGACATTTCCTCGCCGTCACATATGAAATGTTACTCACACAAACACAATAACATCCTATGACTGGAGTTATTTCTGTGATGACAAATCTGTTGGGGCCATTTTCCATAACAGGGCATTTTTTAAAACAGCATTTCCTGCATCAAAGGCGAGCGTCTTACTCCTCCCCTTTTATCAGCAACAGTGAGTGTAAACACAATGCCTTCTGGGAAATGCTGTCGGTCTGTTAATGAAAGGTCCTCATTAGTTAGTGCACACGCCCTTCCTGGTATTCAAGTGCTGCTGCTGACTGTGTGTCTGTGTCAGATTGTCCCTGAGTCGCACTTTGTTTCTGTGTGTATGTCAAACTTTGTCTTTTTTGGATTCATTGTTTTGTTTGTCTGTTTCTTGCTGTCTCACACTTTGTCTTTCTCTTCCTTCTACTTGTTTTTTTTTTCTTTCATCCCTTGCTTTTTCACCTTAAATTTCTTTTTCTCTAGTTGAATATCTTGAGGTAAAAACCGCATCTTATTTTTTTCAGTCTATTTCTGTCTCCTGTCTGTCATTCACCATATTTTCCTTTTCTCAACTTTTCTTCTTCACTTCTCTTTTTTTCATCTCTGTCACTCTCACCACCTCACCTTGAAAGTGTATTTAACACCTTGTGGAGAATAAACACATCATTGCACACAACTTCTTAAAGACACAATTTAACTCCAGTTGACTTTTAAGGCATCTACTGTTACTTTTAAATCAGCAGCGGGTAGACTGATGTATGAAACGTGACAGGAGTCTCGAGTATGTTGAAGAAGATAACGTGTAAAACCACTGTTTAGGTTTTTGTTTATATGCCTGCCGTTTTTGTTTAAGCTGCTAGTTGTTAGTCTGATGATAACCACTTTAAAAATGTTCCTCACCAGGCACACAGATTTCACTTCAGGATCAGACGTAAAGGTTATTTATGATATCGTTTATCAAAGGCATATTTCAGAGGTGTGAAGAATAAATAACATCCAGGAATATCTGTAATTACATCTGTACATTGTCCGCAGGCAAGAGAGTGTGTGAGTGTGACGGCGAAGCAGAAACAGACAGACGCAGAGATACAGTTGTCATTCTCCGGGATGTTTTGTGACTGGCAGACAGGTCTGACCTACTTTCAGTCTACCAAAGGCTAAAGCACAGAAACGAGTCAACAAGACTTTATAATCCTGATCGCTCAAGTTTGTGTACAAGTGTTCTTGTATTGTTTCTGTGTTTTAAACATAGAAATACTATCTTACGATTTTGTCCTCCATGCTGAAATCTGTCGAAGGCCCAGAAATCTGTCTGTCATACACTTGTCTGTATATTGTCTAAGACATCTTGGCACAGGGAGGTTTGATTTAAATGTAGAAATATGGCATACGGTATATTTGATTTGTGATATCTAAATAAAGGTTAAGAGCTTCACCCTACCATCTCCTCACTGGGCAGAACATTTACCCACCAGCATCATCAAAAATACTAAGAATTTATACTGTATGTACAAGATAATGGTTGCAGACCTTTAAATCACTGTCTCCAGATTTTTAGTGGGCTGCTATTGTGATCAGTGAAGGTTGTGCACTCAGCTTGGAAGCAACTGAATCAATCAGGTTTGCAGACACAAATAAAGATCAAGGACAAGCATGAACTGACTCAGAGATGTAACAACGCTTACATGGACATACAGTATTTGTTTGACATAAAAACTGCAGCTGGAAGTCACTACTGAAGCATCTGTGTCGGGTAAAAATGACAGCAACGAGATGGATTTGTCACTAACGACGCCTCTGTTGTTTTACCTAATAAGATGAAGGTACTTTTGTTCCACTGGACTGGTAGAAACGTCTAAGTATGAATGATACGTCAGTTAGTAAAAGTATGTGCATTTTGTCCAGACAAAATATCCAGTAACTGTCATCATGTGGTATTTCCCCATAGAATGACTCCTAAAGATCCTGTTGCTGATCACCTGTTCTGACAGTACCTCTGTGAGCCTGTTGAGCCCACAGGATCCAGTTCTACAGAAGAAATAATCAAATCAATGCAGATAATCTTGAAATATATTAAGCATCTTTATGCTCCCCAGAGGATGAACCTTTTTTGGACACAACATTTCTAAAGCAGATATCTAATGATTTGATTCTAGGCCTCTCCGTGGCCCCTAGAGGATAAACCCTGTTGAATCTGAGGATCATGTGACTCATTCTCTAGCACCACCCTTACCGTACCTGAATCGTTGACTTGCCTATTTGTCTGCTGCATAATGGAACAGACTGTAATGACATTTGCTAGTTCTCCCCAGAGGATGAGCCTATTAAACGAGCTCATTCTTTCATTAGAGTTAGACAGTTTATCCCTGCGTATCTAGCTCCAAGAACAACAAAGTCATGACTATGATCTTAATTCTGTCCAGTACTCTCTTACGAACACATCAGTCTTTGTTACATAAAATACCATGTCCAAATGGTGTCTGTGACACAGTTCAGCTTACTTTACTTTTATTAACCTAAAATTTTGTTTATTTGTGTATATCTGGCACAGGAAGTGATTTACAGCCTTAAGTCTGTGATGTTTGACTGCTGAGTAGTGTAGAGTGTGTCTGTTATTGAGATTAAAATAGGTTTAATCACAGAGACGCATCTAACAATCTGTCTGCAACCAAGTCACACCGGGAGCTGCTCCCAGACACACACTCTGTAGTGCCACACAGTGTATTCACTGCCTTCGGTGTTCAGACTTCCTAGTTAATTCTGTCTTCTTTCTCACTCCGACAAATTTGATTTTATATCAATGAGATCGTTTGTGAATGATGTCAGCCAACTTTAAAAGTGACAGTAATGTCCAATAGTCATCTGAAAATAATTTAAAGCCCCGCGAGTTATCAACATTGTTTTTGGCTCAGCTGTCAGCACCTGTCCCTGCTAAAGGCGAAGTATCCAAATACAGTGCCAGGTATAATAAAAGAGTCTAATCATCAGTATAAGATTTCCTGTTCATGTAAATATTGTTAAATTAATCCAATTTAACACTGATTATTCTCAAAGATCCATCTTTTTTTTTTCCAGTCTCCATCTTCAGCCAGCACATCCTAACTGCAGGTGGTGTTGATTGGCTCTCATTTATAATTGAATGGTCAAATCTGTCCAGTCCAAACCAGCAGCATATTTCACACTGAAATCACATAGAGCTCTGGATCAGTAAGGTCAGTCTTGTGCTTGTTGATCTACGTCTTTGGGATAGGGTGTAAAATCTGATTTAAAAATGTCAATTGAGAAACTAAATGTTCAAAAACAAGGCGACTTGAGTTATAGTAATGTAAAATGTAGACGCTGAAAATAAAAGTGTAACTAGGACTTTCAGCAGTAATCAGTGACTTCAGCTGAGCTAACAGTGCCGCAGCTGGACAGCTTGTCAGCCACCCTGACATATATCTGAATGAATGAATGGCTCTAATCATGTATGTGTGTGTATGGGAGGGTGAAGTCTCCCAGATGGCACCCAAAGGATTTTCTCTGATAGTTCCCTATCCAGGAATTAGACCACTGAGTTTAGTTTGTCAACCAGCTTTCAACCTAACAACCAAATCACCTCTTTCTCTCCAGATCCACATCGAAAATCCACATTTACAGGGAAACACTTTACGGTGCAGTGAAATCCAGGGCAGCTACAGCATAAGAAATGATCTGCATGACCTTTAAAACAGGGTCTCATCAAAAATGATCTTCCTGACATTGTGAGTTGTTATTCTGTCTACATCCTAACATAAGGTTTGGCGTAGATGGCTGATAAATGCGATCTTTAACACTTTGTGTATGCAGAGAGCTGTGGAGTCTTGTGCTGACAAAATGACACCACTCAACTCACAGTTTCTTCTTTGGAATATTAAATGTGCATCATCAATACTTTATAACCAAACTGAGTTGACATCATCTTAACAGAAAATGAGTTGCTTCTTGTTTTCGAAGTGAACAGTTGAAGACCTCCTGGTGGATTTAGTTGAGCGAATTTCTTCTTGCTCTGTCCACATATCATCCTGCATCGCCTTAATGGTCACAGCTGTCTGTCTTTAGGAATGACAGTCCAGCCTCTGGAGGGGGACTGAGCTCAATTACAGCATTCAAATCTACACCGTGCTGTCTGAGATTATTGGCATAACATATGTGAACAGTGACAGGAGACGACAGCCTGTCCTAAACAGGGTTATAAGCGTCATATCAAGTTATTTATGTACCATCCTCAAGACAGTTTGACCAGTATTCATCAGTGTTTCACCCTGGAGTGACTGGGAAAGTAGCCTGGGGCATTTTGAAGGGATCTGGGTTAGATTTTCTGCTGCTGTACATCACTTTGCAATGAAAAGCAGGTTCACATTCCTATTTGCTGGACAGGAAAGCTCTGGATGTATGTAGCTGTACATTTGTTTCTTCTTAGTTTATCACCTAGTCACACAGCGTGTCAAAGCAATCATCCCTTCTCTTACAGTACCCCCTCCAACTCTTAGAGAAAACCAGAAAACCTACCACAGAGGTGGGTAGTCCGAGACGAGCAAAATCTGAACCTGAATCCTTCCAGGTGTTCTCGAGCTCACTCAAACTCTGGTTATACTTTGCAGGCTGTGGTAGAAATTCACAGCTGGTAGCTGGTTTTAAAGTCAGCAGAGGGTAAAATCACCTACCGATTCAACTGCTGCGCACCTCTTCCTCACTCTCTTCTTTTCGTCAGCTGCTTTTCCCAGTGTAGAAAGAGAGCAGCAGGTGTTGTACAGGCAGGGATTTTTCTCTCCGCTTGAGTTTCACTGCGTTTTTGAACAAATCCGTTTCTGGATTGTGGCACAGATAAATGGAACAAAGTCTGTGATGATGAACTATTCGGTGATGCCTCTTGAATGAAAATGTTTCCCAGAGCTGGATTTCCAAACACACACTGACAGACTCTCAGAGAGTCAAACAAATGGAAGAATCAAAAACAGTTTACTCAGCAGGTAATGGCTGAGATATCATTCTGCTGTGACAATTTCAGTTTCTTCTTCTGTGTGTTTTTTTTCTCGAAGAACTCTCCTAGGATTTTTTTTTTTTTTACCCCAAACTGTCTTTATCCTCTTGTTATCTCCCCTCAGGTTGTCGAGGTTTTTCCTTAGGTGAGAGTCCAACAGGTTTTGAGTCTCTTGCTCTTTTTCTTCCTGTCGCCTCTGAGGTGGTTTTCACATCCAATGGTCAAAACTGTTGAACGCAGCTGTTCGACCTCAGTCCTCTCTCGTACAGGTCACTGCCCACTTCCTCTTCCTGTTGTTATTATTGGGAATCTTCCTCACTGGTGCTCCCTGCTACTGCTCCTTTTCCTGTCCTGGAGGGAAAACAGAGAGAGCGAGCTGGGATTGGTGGAAAGACAGAAAAAGGCAAGAGGAAGAGAAACAGAGATGTAGTGCATATGTCAAGACAGCTCGAAGACGCTCAGAGAGGCAGAGAAAGCAGCCAGCTCATGTTCATGAAGCAGATGGAGTGAGTGTGTGAGAGAGAAGGGAGGGAGGGTGATGGAGAGTAAGGTGAGAGAGGCGTTACTTCTGAGTCCTTTCCAGGGAGAGGGAAAGACGGAGAGTGGGGGAGGGATTTATTATTCATGTGTGTGAGATAAGGATTAAGTTAAACAGGTTATTGGGGATAATCCTCAGAGATTTCCCCACATGAGGCTAGTAAATATTTCAGAGGACTGACTTTGGCTTGCGAGTGTGTGTGTGTGTGTGTGTGTGAGCGTATCTGACAGAGAGATCTTGTCTAAGCCGGTAAATGAGATGAGAGGGACGCTCGGCCACACACATACACACACACTCCATCCATCTCGCCCCCTCCTCTTCTCTCTTCAGGGGGTGAGTCGGTCGTCAGTAATTTGGCGAATTGGACAGGAAAGCCGGCTGTGTGTTTTTCTGAAACCTCTCCTGTGGCAACAGCACTCCTGTCTTTCTTTTTCACTTTCCATCCATCCCCCCTCTCGCTCCCTCCCTTAATCTTTCTCCTCACTCTGTTTGCTCACTCTCTTGTTATTTGCAGTCTCACTTCGACTCTACGTACAATATTCTCATTACAGCTGGGAGCAGTACTGCCATACAGCGGCATGACAAAAATCAACATTTACTTTGTTTCCCGTGTGGTAGTAGCCGTGCACGTAGCGTCGCTCTTCGTCACAGCCACAGAACTGTACAAAATCTGCTGTTCAGGTGTGAAAGTTCAGACTTGGTTTTAGGATTCAGGTTAAAGTGAGGTCCAGTTTAAAGTTAGGGTAAGGTTTGCAATTACTGTATGTGTTGAGTGTGTGTGTGTGTGTGTGTGTGTGTTACTGTCATTTTGTGTTACTGTCACTGACAGCTTAGAGACTTGGATGACAGTTACACACCAGAATGAAAGAAAAAGGCTGAAAACAGTGAGTGGAAATATATTTTTTAAAGCCTTCACCCAAAATTATTCTAACCTGTATTTACTATATCACTTATAGCACTTGACATGTGTTTACATAATGTAAAGTGTTATTTATTTTTAAGCACCTTTAAATCACCTTTCGACTAAGTTCAGTTTTGTTGTGCAGCCTGAACAGAGACACTGATGTGTGTATGTAGACAAGCAGAACAAGAGAAATAAAAAAGTGAGTTTGTCCTCGAGTTGCATGTCGTGTAGAAGAGTGATGGTTGTCCCGCGAACAAACAAACGTCACAATATGATGGAAACTCTTTTGTTTACATATCTCCTTTCCTCTACCCCTCTGTGTCTCTCTCTGTCATTCTGTCTTTTCAAAAATCCTCATGCTCTTGGCCTACTTTCCTAAAAAACACTTCTGCACTAAAAATTGCACCCTCGCTCCACTCATGACATGTAAGGAAACGGGTGATTCACCCCCACTGGTGGTTTGACTGGAAGACCATGGGGAGCTAAACATCAAGGAGAGAGAGGCAGGAATGAGAGCGAGAGAAAGAGGCAAATGTCTGAAATGACAGACCATTTTTAACAGTGTTATATCTGCCTACAGGGGCCACTTTCATCATTACCAACTACTGTGTTTTTGCCATGAGAATATTCAGAGTGGAGACAAACTAGCATAAAGTCCTCAATCACTACAGCAAACATTTCTAAAAATGTGGGTCGTTTTTGTCCCATGTCACTCTAAGAAACACACATCAAAGCTCTGATTGACTGATATTAAAATTTAACAAATGGTAATAAGAGATAATTAGCATTCAAGATAAAAAAGAGCTTTCTATCAGTGTGAGACTCTTCAGAGTTGATGTCTTTTATAGATTTTCTCTTATCTTCCAGGTTGTGGAATAATAATGGTTCTAATTTTAAAGGGTAATTTTAAAAAAATGACCTATTTTCAATACTGCAGATTGTAATTGAACTGCATTTGACTGGTGGTGAAAGTGCTGAAAACAGCAACGTCTCTCTCTATTAACACGTCCCACCTTCTGAACAGTTTAGACTGAATGGAGAAAAGTTTCCAATGAAAACTGTTAATAAAAATTAGGATCCAGATATTAACAAAATGGAAAGAACAAGCAGCATTTCCCTCTAACGTTATCAAGTGTCATCTGTTATGTTCTGAGTAACTTCCTACAGCTGCTTGTGATTTTTGTTTTCAGTTTTAAAACTGCCTTAATGAAGTTGGAGAATTTCACACATTTTTTTAATTTATATTCAGTTTTGAATTGTTAAAGATAAAGAAGCAGTTATAATTAAGTTTTAGTCTATTTGCTGAGAAGATATTTTAAAGCAGCTACAGTTCACACAGTGGAAAGGTGTGACCTGGTAGACCTGTTTAAAGCAGCAGGTTCCCACATAGGACAACAGTGCGAACAGGTGGAGATACATAAAACTGGGCCTGTTTGTAGGGGAGCACTAACACAGTGTTCAGGTTTTGCATTGGACATGAATGGCAGTTTATTTTCTTCAAGGAGTACAGTCACCATTTGTCACCATTTTGTCACAACAAGCTAATTCCAGGCTATCCTTTGTTGCAACACTTAGCACTGTTATCTGCAAACACCAGACAGTGAATACTTGTTTTATCAAAAGACCAGATGACTGAAATCTGACCTTCTGTTCAGCCACTGTATTGGTTTTATGTTTAATTACCATGTAGAGCTTTAAAGAACCTATTCATTAAAGGACCACGTCACAATTTTTACTGTATCTCACTCAATTTCTCATCGCCCAATTAAAGATAGCACTATTACGTTTATCAATTACAGCAAAAATAATCCGCCTACTATAATCCTTTATTTTATTGAGAATAGCATAGTTTTCTTTTGAAAAAATATTACACTTTTATCAAAATGCCAGGGTGTTATCTGGTAAAGACAATGATTACAGGTCTTTCTTGCTGCTGTTGGGCCGATGCTTGCATCATCAGGTGTAGGAGCTTGGGTGGTGAACAGAGTCTGCCTACAAGGAGCAGAGACTATCGGCAAGTGTGGTGGATTATAACGGCTTGTCATAACATGAAAAAAACATAAAGATAAAGCTGAAGAATAGTGAAGTGGTTCCTTAAACCATGAGAAGAGCCACCAAAATCCTCTGTCAGCTAGCACATTGCTTCACATATAAAACAGAACATGACCTTTAACACACACTAAAGACCAATACAATTATAAAAAGGAAATTTAAAACTAAATTTCACAAATCAAAAGGAGGGTAGTCGGTATTTTTTTTACCTAATAGAGTCTATTTCATGAATCCAAGGTTGAACCAATGGAAAGAAATGGCTTTAAAACCTCCAGCATTTTAGTTTCAAATAATATTTTGTCAGATTGCACTTCATGCGAGACCTTGCTTAAATCTTACATAAATAGACAGAAGCAGCTTTACCCAAGAATACTGTACATTCATCTCATGCTGTCTCAAGAGCCTGAGAACAATGTTTTAGTGCTTATTACTACACAAGCCAATCAAGTAAATCCGGTGTGTAGATTCAGTCAGGATTCATTATTCACAGTGCAATCCATTTGACGATCGCCTAACCACCACATAAAGGCTTAATTATAAAATATTTATGTAAATCTCAGCCGGTAAATTTTCAACATAGGCATCGGTGGGTTTACTGACTGTCTCACTATGTTGTTGCATCAGATGCACCATGCCTTGCTCCTGAAAAGCAGCACTTCTTTAGTTTTACCTAATTCCCAGCAGCTGTTTGTGCATCTGGGTCAAACATATCAGATGGAATATATACACATGAGCAAAACTATCAAAACAGACAACATCGTGCTTTTGATCACTAGCTGCTCACCCAGTTTTATTTGCATAAAACTGACTTTATTGACTCTAATTTTGTGTGATGGAATATAAACTTTAATGAAATACTTCCACTGCTATGTGGATTGTTCCAATTTTCAAACAATAATGAAATAATATTTTGAATAATTGGTTTCCATTTTTTGAGTGTTGAGTTTTCCACATTAAATTTTATCCCCATTTTACTCAGGACAGGGTCTAGCTTGCATTAACTGACCCTGTTTCATGGTTTAAGTTGTAACGATGGAAAAAATACACCATGTAATGAATAACAACAGAATAACATACTGTATAAGTTAAAAAGATCAGTTTTAGCTCAAGGTCAGTCTGATTTAAAATATCTGCATGTACAAAGTGCTTTTTATTTTATTTGTTAACCTACTCACACACTGATGGGCAGCAAACCACCATGCAAAGCACTGGTCTCACCATCAGGAGCAATTTGGCATTCAGTGTCTCACTCAAGGACGCTTTGACATGCAGACAGGACTTTCTGATTAGTGGACAACCTGCTCTGTCTCCTGAGCCACATATACATAGATCAGTTACTTATCTCCACAGACCACAGTAATGATTTTCCTCTGCAACCCCATCTCTGCTAAATTACACAGAACACAACAGAGAGACAGAAACAAGCTTACAATAATCCACATGTCAAGATTATCTACTCTGATGACTTGCAAGATCAACAAAAGGTCTTAAACATGTTCTGGCCCAGGATGCAACATCCACAAGTGGAAAAGATCTCCAGGTTATAGGCTAACAAACTGAAAGACAGAGGCTAACAGAAAAGCTCTTCTGCCTGGCCCCAGGCAAAGTGTGACTGCCCTGCTTCATCACGACGGAAAAATACACCAGATCAGACTGGGTTGCAGATGTGTGTTGTTTATGTGTCTGAAAAGCAGAACTATCCAACTTTCCCACATGTTGTCAGCTCCAACTGAAAGTTCACAATGTGAACAAATGTACACCACCTGTGTTTGGCTTCCACTGCTTCTGACAAGCTGTAATTGAGAATAGAGGAGTGAAAAGAAGTGTCTGTAAGTGCTGAGTATATAGCACTGTATGAGCACTGAGCTGCCCTCTTTAAGACTTTGTATAAAGCCAGAAACCAACTGAATTTAATGAACATTATTAGAGTGCTTTACGCACTGAAAATGTTGTGATGGTGAACAAAAGAAATCGTGTATCTCTCCCATGACCTCTGTTAGAATCCGTCGTTTCAGTTTTTACCAGCCTGAATTGTTACGACACACAGATCCGCAAAGATGGGACATTAACCCCCACTGTGTGCATGTGTGTGTGAGTGCTCTTGTGTGACTATATAGTCCTTGATTTTATGTGTGTGTGTGTGTGTGTAAATAGACAAAGATCCCTGAGGACAAATGATGAGGAGATGATATCTTGTGAAGTGTGCCCTTTAAAAATAGCAGGGTCGCTGTCAACATTACTCGGCTCTGGATGAGCTTTCTGTTTCTGTGTGTGTGTGTGTGTGTACATTTCTACATGCCACCATGATCTATGTGTGCATAAGTATATGAGAATCACTGTGTGTGTATGCCAGCACATGCATTCCTCTGCAGTATTTGAGTTTTTTGTTTGTATATAGACGTAACAGCTATTAGGCTCTGTCATCCTGCATGACTGAATTCCACATGCCCTGTGCGTGTATGTGTGTGTGTGTGCGTGTGTGTGTGTGTGTCCACAGAAAGGTATGAGGGTCATTTAACCAAAGGTCCTGTGACTGATGTACATGGTAATGTGAAATTCTGCCTCAGGGTGATACAGACAAAGCGAAAGAGAGGATTATAAACGAGGAGAATGAGATGACCAAGGATCAGTATAAAAGAATTATTATTAGTGTTTTCACGTACAGTAAATAACATGGAATGTAATGTAGGTCCTCTATAATACAGTCACCTCACCTTTTGTTTCACATTGCCTCTTCCTTATTGCATTACCGTACTTTTCCATTTGTAATGTTAAAGCATTGCAGTAGAATAACATTAATAATGGTATTAGTCTTATCACTGCTGAAAACATGCTTGTTTTACTAACCAGATCTTCAGACTGAATGGTCATTTATTTACTGCCTCTTTATTCAATGTGACATAGTGTTCTTGTTTACCATTTTATTTCTGGAGACAGCAGATGAATTAGCTCTTAGCAGTTACTACTGACAGATGTATTCAGCTGCTCTGACATCACTTTCATTTGACAGTAAAGGTCTGAGCAGCCTTAAAATAAAGTGTTTTTGGAGCATCTATCAGTGTTTGAGTCTGATCAGCGTCAGAATGAGGGGCCGATGGACCGACAGCTTATGGAAGGAGACATTTCCATTTCATGCAGGGCCAGGTGTGCAGAGGTGGGACACTACGCTGCATTCACTCAGACCACAGCACTTTACAAAAAGTGCTTTATAAATTTCATCCAGCAAAAATATGCATTAGTGTGTTATTATTTTGTAATGAGAACATCTTTTTTACTTATTGCAACACAAGATTAATATTTGGTGCCATGATAACCTCTGAGAACACTAATGCTATATTCTATCTCATGGTATTTAAACTTATGTGCAGTTGTTTGGCGTAGTTGGATCTATTTGCAAACTGGACTGACTAGACATTACTGGAACATGATGGTAAACCCCTCAGTCTGTTAATCAGTAGTTAGAAACAATAATGATTGAATTTCATTGGAATAATTCTGTGTCAGTGCTCGTATTTAGTATTTACATCTGTGCTTTGAATGCTTTCACATAGCAAACTGAGTTGGAAAAAGGTGACGTGATTGTGGCACTAAGTTAAGGGATCAGCAAAGTATAAAACTTCATGCCAACCCATCTAACGGTGGTTGAGATATTTCTCTTCAATGACCTATTTAAAGTTTTCTTTCACAGCAGAAACGAGCAGTTTAAAGAGCAGTTTTATGTTTTCAGTAGAAAGGAGTACTGTAAATGTAGGACATTTGACAGAAAACAGGTAATGAAGGAAGAACGGGAGGTGAAAAGAGGAAGGAGGAACTGAAGGACAAGGGAAACGTCTCTCCTTCACGCACACACATAGAGATAATTTATGTTCCACACCCCCATTAAAATCCTGAGATAACAACCTGCAAATTTCTCCCTAACGGACTCTCCACCCTGCTGCTTCGTCTCGTTTCACTCCCCCATCTCTCCTTGTCTCTCCCACCTGTCTGTCTCTTATTGCTCCTGTCTTTCATCACTCCCTTCGCTCTGTGGCCAAAACTTATCAGAGGTTGAATCAATGACGAGATGTCTGAGGGTGTCTCTGTGTGTCTTTGGGTGTGTGTGCGTGTATATCTTAGATCTGAAGTGTGTGTATTCCTTTGCACGATGTGGAAGGAAATCTGTGGGTTTCATTCTCATTATGGAGAGATTTTGTGATTGTGCGATTTAGCATGTTCTGCCTAGCTATCATATCAGTGTTTCATATATCAAACAGTGTGAAAAAAACATTTGCAAGTGTATGTGTGTGTGTTTGTGTGTTTCTTTGAGGATGCTAACTAGTGGATGCTAAATAATGCAGCGTTCTGCCGAATGTCTCTCCTCCCCAACAACATCCTGATTAGTGATTCAGGGTTTGAAAATGTTAATGCTTTTAACACAGTCACTCCTCATCCACATCAAACTATAGTAAATAGTAGGATTGGTTAGGCTCCCACATACAGTGTACGCAAACATGGACAGAGGCAGACCGGCTAGACAAATCTATACCAAACCACTGTGCATGCACAGAAAGACACAGACATGCAAACATGAACAAAAGCACAGAAACTAACAAACCAGACACAAACAGTTGCTGGGTAAAAAAAAAAAGTTTTACAGGAACAGGCTTTTACCATTTGACATTTTCTCTCTTCTCTTATATCCATTGGTCTGTATTGTGTAACCAGGTTACATCTCTTGGTTGTTTTCTGCTGTCTGTCTTTTTTAATTGTCCACAACTTTCACATCACATCATTACATAAGACTATCCTGATAAAAGACTCTTAAGTAAAATGAAATAACATTTAATCTACTGCTGGTGAGTAGAAAGAGTTTGTCCGGTTCCATGAGCAATGTAGCTCCACTGTTGGTCAGCGGAGGAAGCAGACAAACATGTGCTTCCTTGTGATAAACACAAAGCCATCAGCCGCTTTGCTTGACCTGCCAATGGTGACCTTCACCAGGAAGACATTCAGTTTGTGTTTGGTGGGTCAAGATCTCACCAGCAGAAGTTGACAGGGTGCAGTCCTTCACTGTCCTCTCACCTCCACACAGTCAGATATGGTGACCAATCTGCTGAATGACTTCGCAACAGGTGTTGCACAGTGTGTGTTGTGTACTCCAGCTTCAATGCACAGTCCAAACACATGCAGGTTAGTTGACTAGTGACTTTAAATGTAGGTGAATGTGAGTGTTTCTGTGTGTCAGTCCTCTGATAGACTGATAATCCGATGTGACCCACCGCCCTTGTGAGGTGGTGTATGGATAGACAACATCAAAATAAAGAGCAGGAGCTGTTTTTCTACAGCAAATACAAAAATAACCACAGATCTATCAAAAGAGTTTGAATTGACACAGGGAGTCAGCTAACTGTGGTGCTGTAACAAAAATGAGCTGTGGCCTGAAAGGTCCTGTCATTGTAGAGTCGATGTGAAACCAGGCCAAGGAAAGAGGAAAGAGACACAAATGCACAAACTTTTTTAGCTTATTATGTCGTGTGTGAGTATTTTCACTGGAATGAATGGTTGCCCTCTTAGATTACAGTATTAGTCCCCATAATATATCCAGTGCCCTTGCGGAGTTTTTCCTAATGACAACATTGTCTTTGTAACAGAAAACTAGAAGGTTTATGGGAAATGTGGTCACAGTCTTTGAAATTACAAGTAGTAACAATCCAACATGGTATTTGTTTACTCTAATTCTATCTATGTATTGTTTTAATCAGATTTACAGATGTTTAGAAAAAGCTTCACATGGCATTTACAACATCGTACAGCTGCACCGGCGCAGGGAGTGATGCCCGACTTCTACAATGAGGCAAGAGAAAACCTACTCACATTGCAGCAAAGAGCATTAAAATGCAGAACAGTGAAACTGACATGTATTTTATTTCTCTCTTGTTTGAATTTTGGGCAGCGCTTAGCAAACAATGTGAAAAGAATGAGCTCCTGATTTAAAAAAATAAAATAATAAAAAAGTGACAGAAAAAGTCTTTATCTTTTCAAATGACTGAATTCAAATGAACTCACAGTGCAAAAGAAAATGTGTTCGGTTTAAACCGCCTCAGGCAGAAAGAGAGAAATAAACATGCTCCGCATGCTTCCTTTTGTTATTCCCTCCTGTCTTTTGGTTTGAAAATGGAGCATTTTTAGAGGAACTCTACATCTGTGTGCCATTTATAGGATTTATAGATTCTACCATTTCATATAATTTATTATTTAACATTCATGTTATATTTGAAATATTACAATTTCCCCTCCTTCCTGTATAGTCAAAATGCTTTTATGTGTGTTCTCATCCAACTCTGCCTCACTGCATTATTATGGATTTATTCTCTCTTTAATCATCTGTCTACAGGCACAGGAATATGGTAGTCTTAGCTCTCTAGGAACCATATCGTTCTGTTGGGTTCACTGTGTGTCCCTCTGGATTAGAACGTCTGCTAAATGGGTTTAAAAGGTAAAAATGTAAATGATTTCATTTCCAAGGTCATCATGATGTGTGATTTTGCCTGACACTCTTTCGTGCGTCTGTGATACGGAGAGCATCAAGGTTAAACTGTTTTGATGTTTTGAGTAGGTGATCTCCCCTCTCCCTCTCTCTGATGATGCAACCTCTCCTCACTCCTTGCCAAACGGTGCTAAGTAGTGCCCACACTCTAGGACTGTCTGCATGGCATTTCTTGTTTTTTCAGATGCCCTGTCTCTAGAAGCTCGTGCAGCGCACAGCAAGCCAAACAAATCTGACTGAGTTGTTTATCACAGGCACTTGAGTATCAGCTTGGCAGAACCTGCAGCTGTAGCTGCTGTGTAGAGAGGAATGAGAGTAATTACACAGACTGACACACACAAACACACACAAATCTTGCAGAAGATGCAATAGTGCAATCAGAGACACGAACACACACACGTACGCAGTGTGTTTTTTTAATAAACAGACTGAGGCGATGCTTTCATGTTGTCTTTCAGTTTACTGTATGATGAATTCATTAATGATCTCTCTTTCTCTTTCTCTATCTTTTTTTGCCTCTTTCTTTTAATCTTCTTTCTTCTTACTTTTCTTATTTCTCTCTATTTCTCTGCCCACCTATTTTTCTCTCTCTCCCTTCCCCACTTTTCCCTCTTTTTCTCACTCTCTGGTTCAATGATTGGAGACTTCAAATTGCCACAGAATTTCATCATAAAACCCCACTCTGCTCTTACTGCCCTTGTTGCCTTCTGCCAAACACACAAAGATACACAAGCACACGCGCAAGCTCATGCTAACATGCCACCAGACCCCGCAATTCAGGGATTCAGCAGATCTATGTCAGAAGCATTTGGAGAAAAAGGGGCTCAAAGGGAAAAATAACAAAGAAAATTGGAAGCTGTGTTTGCAAAGAGTGAAAAAATATTGGAATAGCGTTTCCTAATACAGATCTGTCTTTTTACTCACTTATTGCTTTGACTAATTATAACACAGCTTTGATTCGGTCACTGGCTGGCAGGTCCTTCCAGTGAAAAACCCTCTGGGACACAGACAGTGATGAGTGTTACGTTTCCAAGAGTGGGATGTTTAAACCAAAGACGTGAGTTAGCTTGAGCACTGAGTGAAAGCCGTGGTGGCATTAAATTAAAAATGCTGTCCATTGGAGCTGTGGTGTCTTAACAAATTGTGTGGCAATGTGCCTCTAAAGAAATAGAAATAAATCGTGTTTTGGCTCAGTGATTGCACTAACAGGAGGCTTACAGTGTCCAAAATTCCAAAGGTTCATCCTCTGGGGAGCATTAATGTGGTCAGTAGTTTCACAGCAATGCATTAATTTTTCTGTTGTATAGAGCGGCCATAATTAGTAAAAACATCTGGAGTTAATGGTCTATATTATAAACAGCTTGTGAGATACCTTGTGTTGGACAGATAAACTGAAAAACCCACATCTTCATCCCTTACTGACTAAAAATAACCTGAAACTCAGCTGAAAGCTTCAGTCATTCAAGTTACACCTTGATCCTGTAAGTGAGGTCACGTCATTGTATACAAAAGGAAGTTGGTCACAGAGCTGACGCAGACCTGGACGCTTTGTAAGTTCAGTAAAATGCTATGACATTTACTGTGACGGACTGGTCAGTTGGCCATCTGCTGTTTTTAACACATGACGCTAGATTCGCTCTGGAGGAAGCCACATCAAAAGCCACGTCCATAAAAGGATTTCCTCCCTGTTCGTATCTGGAAATCAGTACAATAGACTAGTGTGTGTGTGTGTGTGTGTGTGTGTGTGCGCACGTGCCAAGTGAGACAGAGGAAAACTTAATCTCATCTAACCAATCCTTAATCAGGCCTTTCCAGTCCTTCCTCTAGTTTCCCTAGCAACAACCCTTCACTTCTTCCAAGCCTGCTTTAATCTGTCGAGGTCTGGGTGTGAGGAAACGTATGTTTGCGAACATGTGAAGGTGTTTGTGTGCATTGTGTATTCATATGTGTCTGTACTGCCATTCTAACATTCATATTTACTGTTTTGAGTTATGGTCTGTGTGTGTGGACAAATATGCGATTTACTAATTAATTTGCTAGAGGGGGAATATACCACAGTGTGTCCAAGTACAACCGGCTGGACAGGATGTAGTTTGTCATAAATGTGATGCTAGACGAAAGCCAGTGTCGTCATTATGTAAAATCAGATGTTAAGGCTTGTGTGAGCATAAATGTTTGCAGTTATTTCACTGCAATCTGCCCATGAGATTATGAGATGTCTTTTGTGCAGATTTCTTAAACATGGAGCAGAAGGAAAAGTCATTCATCATTCCAATTTACTGCTGTTGTGAAAAAAAAGAATAACGTAGGTGAATCTTCAGTCAGTCTACAAAACATTTCATTGAAACTGGAGTTAAATTTTAAAAATGCACTTCTTTCTAAAATGGCCAGAGAACTGATGTAATGTGGGTGAGTTGTTGCAGAGCTTTTATAGTGGAGTTTAAATGACTGTTGTCCAGCTGTGGACTGGTCAGAAGTTTCCACTGGTTCAACAGGAAGGCAGAGGTTACAGGGTTTCACTGTGTTCGGTGGATGTATTTGTGTTACGTGCTGCTACTGTTTCAATAGGAGGAAGTGAGTGCGACCCTGCACAGTAGAAGAATTCTCCTCAGTTCACAGCTGCAGAAAAAAAATCCTGATTTCTGCCCATTTTTTGCATTTCACCCTGCTCACGTCACTTTCTTGAGTTGACATGTTCTCACATTTGCTGTCCTACAGGCCACTGCTGGTGAGTCATGAAAGAGGAATGAGCAAGTGCTTTATTTCACTCAGTTCCAGGGATGAGAAAAATGCTGCAGCCTTTGATCAGAAAACAACTGAGCCAAGCTTGTTGCCTAAAGCAGTGGAAACTATTACTAGCAAATGGCGAGCGAGCTGAGGAGAAAGCCCCAAATTTAGAGAGACGACGACAATAAGCAAAACAACCCAACATTCAAGAATGTAAAAAGATAGAGGTAAAATACAGAAATGACAAATCCAAACATATGCAAACAAGAATCACAGATTAAATAAATGTGGATAAACAGTATAAGCCCAAATATATTAGTCTTCTCTTGCAGACCTTGCAGGGCCTTGCTCCATTTGCCCTTCTCTTCTCTACGTGCAGTGTTTAATAGTGTAGCTCACTCCGTGTTTGTGCGCTTGCTTTGGACTGTGCTGCCAAATTTTAAGTGATTCCAAATGTGGACATCAATTCTGTTCATGTTTTCCACTTTAGTGAAACTATAATAATCTGTAAGGGCTGCTGCTAGTTTGCATCAGCGTTGAAGAAGCATGAGATGTGCATATTATAATTTAATTGAAGCATAATATTAAGTAAGCATTATTTGTATAAATTTAGCATTAAATTACCAAGATATGAGCTGGTAGTAGAATTATTGAAGATTAAATAAAATGACCATGAAAGTGACTTTCCCCTCAAACACAAATGGAGTTAGGGAAAAACGCTGTCTGAATAAAAAGTTAATTTCTTATCTCATGTACTTTCCCTCTTGCTTGTCCTTCAGTGCCCTTTGTGGCACATATTTCCCCTCTTGTTTCTCTCTCCCTCTCTCTTTCTCCACGCGGTAGTTTCCCATCACTTGTAGTTCCTCTTCTTTATTCAGTGAACTTCATGAATATAACCAGAAATGCTGAGTTTCCCCTTTCAGTTACTTTATTCCCACGAATCTGCCGATAAAATCAAATCAAATAAACCTGAGTGCAGCTGCCTAGAACGGGCTACAATAGAGCATAGACCTCAATGGATAAAACTTAAATCCATTAAGTGAGTGGATATTTTTTAAATAACATCTTCACAGATTATCCTGTAATATGAATCAGTGTCTTGAGGAACTGAGTCAGCCTGTGACAGATGGACCAAGATTACACAGACAGGAGACTGGGAAGTGTTTTTTCACTGCAGGATCTCAGACACAACTTTGTTTTATTCCCATCTGTCTGAAGTTAGAGAAATATTTCTCTCTTACTTAATCTTCTTTAATAAAATTCAGCATCTGATGTTTATTTTTAGCCGTGCTACCAACAGATTCACCACTGTGGTCGGGACTATAGACTGACTCACAGGTTATTATACAGTCTGATGGATTGTCTTTACATTTGGTACAGACATTCATGTCCCCATCAGGATGAGTTTTCATCTAATGCTGTGACCAGATCGGTTTGTTCGTTAACAACATTCCCATCAGCCTCAGCTCCGCTTTGCGTTTAGTAGTAATTAGTAAAGTTTAGCTAACATGTTAACTACAGGGGTGGATATTATACTGGTTAAACATTAGCATGTTAGTGCTGTCTTTATAGCATTCAGCTCAAAGCATTGCACTTGTCGTCGCTGTAACTTCACTATTGATTTATTGTGTAACCTGAGTTGCATGTTCACATCCTCCATGTTTTCCCTTTAGCCCAGTTCCATTTGCTCCATCGGTATCAAAGGATCGTTCTGTTGTAAACATATTAATGTATTTCACCAAAAAACAATAAATCACAGATACATTCCACACATATGAGTGTGTGGGCGTGTTTGTGAGGCTCCTCTGCTCTTTCCTCTCCTGATATTCAGCACTGAGACTCCCTAATGTGGAATTCCTTTTCCAAAACAGACTTTGAGAAAGCCGAGAGCAGTGATGCTGCTTTAAAGCCCAACTTTTACATGCTACAAATCCTCTTTCTTTGCCTCCCCATTTACACAAATCCTCACCTCTCTCTCCTTTTTCTCTCTGCCCCCACTTAATACTTGTTACTTTATGGAGGGTTTGTATTTATGCCATCATGACAATCCACCGGAAAGCTTCATGTACAAAAAATTGGAAATATGGGGTTATACCATGCTGCTAAAAGTCAGTTCACTTTTCAGTTCACACGTTTTTCTGTTTTTCTTCAATAAGCAGCCATCCAACAATTTTACACACCATAATCTAAAGTGATTTCAAAAATAGAACGCTGAGGTTTTTGAAAATTTCATCGTGAAAGAGAAACTAATATCTTATAAAACGTCCCAGATGCAGAGAGTTCAAAAGAAGTCCATAAAGTTCCAGTCAGCATGAATAATCCTTCCTCCTCCTGACAACATCTGTGTGTCATAAATAGCAGCACAACAACCTAAGACTCCCATTACCAACAGCAGCAGGCTGTTATGGCAACTACACCCAGCGGACAGAGCACAGGCTGAACAGGCGTGAGGCAGTTTGTGTCCAACGGGTGGGTTCAGATGGAAGTGTGAGAGGTCAAAGGTTGTGATGATTTGCTGGATTCTTGGAGCCAAACATCAAAAGTTTATATAAAATGTGTTGGTGGTGCTGAGAGGGAAAATGTTTTATTCCTTCAATTTATTGAATTTCATATTTTTTAATTATAATTTAAATATTAATTTTTATATGTCTCAGTTTCATTGATGGATTGGTGACCTGTCCAGGGTGTGTACCCCCTTTCACCCAGAGAGAGCTGGGATAGGCTCCAGCAGATAAATGATGAATGTCTCACTTTTTGGTTATGTTTATTTCTTGGTTAGGTTGAGGAAGAGATTGTGGTTTGTGTTTTAAGACCTACACTGTGAAGGCTGATACAGTATGTGTAGGTATGTTTTGGCATTTGTTCCATTCCAGGATTTGTAGCGTGTTGAGTTTAATATTTGTTCTTTTTTCCTTGCATGTGTTTTATCTTTAGTGGTGACTGCACATGTGGGATTTATACAAGAATAAAGAATCTTTAATAAAAATGAAATTTGGCACAACCCTCTTCTCCTATTCAGTTTCTAGCACTATTGTAAAACATACAGATGGTTTTATACATAATGTAGGCTTAAGCAAAAATAAAAGCATAAATTTTCCGTTAACCCTAAAATCTCTTTTCTTCTTCTAAATGTATGAATCCCTCATTTACGGATGATGAAAAACAAGGAGCAGGTCTTACGGCTTGTGCAGCACTTTATTATAATCTCATTCTCTTGGCCAGGAGATTTTTTTGTGTTGACATTAGCACTGGCTTAACCCTATCACAATCAATTTTCTCTTGTTTTCTGGGAAATGCTGCTTACGGTACAATACTCAGAGGGATGCATGGAAGTATGGGTGGTGGGTGAGGGGGAGAACAGAATGCAAATCCAGAGAGGGCGAGATAGAGAAAGACAATCACAGAGGCAGAGAGGGATTTCCCGTCCCCTTGCTGAGAATCTGAATGGTGTTCCTAATAACAAG
The DNA here is from genome assembly GCF_900324485.2 of Mastacembelus armatus. NCBI lineage: Eukaryota > Metazoa > Chordata > Actinopteri > Synbranchiformes > Mastacembelidae > Mastacembelus > Mastacembelus armatus. The sequence goes on from NC_046647.1 coordinate 20,659,071, forward strand.
CTTAGACCCACCCCCTCCTCTCTTCCCCTCTTCTGCTGGATATGAGGGCAGATCATCCCACTGTGCTTTAAACACACACTCTACTCAGATTAAAACACACACACGCACTCCAGATGCTGTTGTCGCCTGGGGTAAGCTGATGCCAGACCCCCCACCGTCTCCTCTGTTTATGACTAGACGTCATCATCTTCTACCTGCAGGCTTTTTCTGACCTTTTCACGGTGGTGGTAACTGGGGATGGTGACACAGTGGCCATGGATGACAAAAAGCTGCCTGTACAGGCCTTTCTAAGAAGCATGATGGATCATAGAAACTTCAGGAAATGTAGTAAGTCACCTGAGAGCCAAACTGTGTGAAGTCTGAACACAAAACCAAAGGCATAGGAAATAAGACTAGCGGCTCAGCGAGGCTACGCTAAATGCTACAATCAGGATGCTAACATGCGCACACTGGAAATGCTAACATGCTGAAAGTTACCATGGTTACCATCAAGTATTTAGTCAATAACTAAAGTAGTGAAATTGTCACCTGAAAGTCGTGTCAGTGCAGTCATGGATAACAAAAGCGGGGACAGCAGTCGATGTATTTGTGCCAACACAAAGACAATGTGAAATGGTGGTGCCAGAGGAAAAGTCACTGTAACAGGGATCTGTCCCCTGGGCACCACAGTTTTCTGTTCCTAACTCATCATTAATAAAACACACACTGACTGAGACAGAATGAAACATTTAGGCGTTACCCACCCGAGGTATTTGATCCTCTGCCCACTTCATGTTTCTATTTGCTTTGAGAAAGTGAAACTTGAGTCTTGAGTGTGGTTGTTCAAAGGTGACACTTTTCCTGTGCCGCTCACCCACTGAACGGCCTTTGGGACCTACTAAGCCCACAAGACCCAACGTCAAAACAATCAAGGAAAAGAAAACATTGAAACTGAAAATAATGGAAAAGAAACTAAGCAAATCATTTAAGAGCACAGTAACTGGGAGAATAAAACCTGGAGATTTAAGGCCCTTTTTGAAGTTGTTGCTGCTGTTTCTGGCTCATTTTGCCTAAAATTCATTTGAAATATTTAAATGTTGCTGTTTTTGTATCTATAATATTTATGGATTTGGACAATTTGTCCTTATATATTTCTTACATACAATATATTATATTAATTACATATTTTTCCTCAAATGAACCTTAACATCTTGTGCGTCACTTATCATTTAGAAATATATTTACCATTTTAAGATGGTCATTAGTTCTTCATGTTTGAAATGTCCATATTAGCTCATTGTTTTTCTAAATCTTTAGTTTTCTGACAGATGGCACATAACTACACTTCTGTTTCCCAGTTACTCAGATGATGGAGATTCACATCAGTGTGTGAAAGCACATTCTCAACATACCTATTTAATACCAGTCCAGCAACTTGTACAAACTGATGCTGGTATTATACAGTTTGACAACATGAATATAAAACATTACACCTGACATCTCCTCAAAGGAGAAAAAAATATGCAGCACAAAAATAAAATGTGCTGCAAGTGCCAATGCAGGGAGTGTTTCATTTTTTTGTATTAATCATAAAACTATAGCTGAGGTTTTCTTACTTTAAGCTTTAGCAGATGCTGATTAAATCCATCAAAACACAATAGCCTTTCTTAAAAATTGACTTTTTGGCCCAAACTATGACCTCTGTCTAACCCTGACCAAACCATAGTCACATCAATCATAAACATCATTTTTCAACAGCGACTTGTAGCAGGGTTGAAACGTCATTAGTCATCGACAAGTTATGTATTGCACTATTTGATTTGGAGGATTTTAGGTTACAATAAAATACAGTGAGCCAGAAACTCTGAAACGTACAGAATGTGAAACAGCTGAAAAAGAGGCAGCGTGCTGCTCAGTCAAACAAATAAAGGTTATCAACATATAAAACTAAGCTATCAGAGCGAGACGGAGCAGCGAGGCCACAGGGCAGCATTCCCTTAGCAAACAAAAGCTTGACGACAAGTTCACCAATAGGCGCTATTTCTGGCAAAGCGGCTCACAACAGAGGCGGAAGGATTGGATTTCAGCACCGAGGCCCAGTGGCTCTGGGCTAAAGGTTAATCAGACACAGGAGATGACCAGTCAGGCATCATAAGAAGGTAGACAGAAAAAAAGACAAAAAGTGGAGCAAAAGGTGGGGATTTCTGATGCAGACACACCCAGAGGAATAAGGCTTCAGTGGGTGGCTGGGGCAGCAGTCATATATGATGCTAGATTAACAAATTAATCTGCAGTCCCACTGAGTATGAATTAATGAGCTATAAATAGCTCTCATTAATCTTCCATAGAAGTAATGACATTAGCATCATTAAGAGGATCTGGATAGTTAGCATCATTTGGGCTTGGGCATTTGGGTTAGACCACTGCCCACTTTCTGTGTGTGTGTGTGTGTGTGTGTGTGTGTGTGTGTGTGTGTGTCGTTTCATAGCATCAAAGCATTGCCAAGGACAACCGTAATATTTAAGTGGTTTGAATCTGTTGGAAGTAAACAGTGTTGGGGCTTTGATTCCTTTACTGAAAAGTGAATCTGTAGAGAAAAGCACTGTCATGGTTAGAGGTTCACACCAATTGTCAAAATGGAGAAAACTACTATATGTTTTACTGTGGCATCAAAATTAGTGAAGTTTAGTTCATAAGCACTGGTTCAGGGTCAGTTTTAATAATAATTCATGGCCGTGCATGAATCTGTTTAACACTTCATTTACTTTATTGAGTTATTTCTAGTCATTTATCAGTTCATCAGCTACTATTTGAACATATGTTAGAGCTGATGATTAGATAGAGCTGCAGGACAACCTGAATTTCCCCTATGGGGGATGAATAAAGTATCTATCTATCTATCTATCTATCTATCTATCTATCTATCTATCTATCTATCTCTCTATCTCTCTATCTCTCTATCTCTCTATCTCTCTCTCTATCTCTCTATCTCTCTATCTCTCTCTCTATCTCTCTATCTCTCTATCTCTCTATCTCTCTCTCTATCTCTCTATCTCTCTCTCTCTCTCTCTGCTCCTGAACTTCTGTTTTTGCAGCAGTCAAGGTTAAGATGAGTGACATAGGTTAGGACTGAGTTATGATCCCATCTTAATTATCTTTGCATCCTTTCTTACTGACTTTGCATTGATTACAGGTGGAGACGGTGACAGCAACAGTTCTGAATGCACAAAGAGTCAAATTTGCACCTTTCTGAAAAAGGCTGTCTGTGCTTCACTGCACTGAAGTTTTCTGTCTCTGTGCTTTGCCTTTGAAGGGTTTTGTCTCTGTATAACTGCTGAACATATCACTGCAAGAGAAAGAACAGAAAAAGCTCTGCTCTTTGATTTTGAATAACTGTCATTGACGTCTCATACCTGCCTTTGTTTTAGATGACTGAAAAAAAATCTGAGACTATAGTGGAGCTACACTGGAGATATCTCAGTATAACATTAGTAATTTACTTGTGGCCAGTGTCTGATCTGAAATGCACACTACAAAAAATAACAGAATAACACAGAAATGCAATGTAGAGGACCACTTAAATACACACACACACAACTGTACAGTGTATTAACATAGAGTATATGGGAAACACATTTGTCCACAGTCAAGCACAGACACTTTGGCTCTCATGTTTCCAGTAAACATCAGTCTCTCCCACACACACACACGCTGTTGTTGCAGCTGTGGGCAACACAGTCGTTCCAGCTATACCATAAGGAAAAACTCACAGACACACACATGCATCCACTAAAACACAACATCCATTTTCTTTGAAATATATGATATTAGCATTTGTATTTCTGTGCATGCATACTTCTCTAAAAGCCAGAAACCAGAAAATAGGGAAGGCTGGATAAATGCTATAATAATGCCAAGGTTAATATTTTGCTTGGCATGCAAAAACAAACAAATCTGAGTTTTGGAACACAAAGCAAAAGCACATTGTTTGTCCCTGATTGTTTGGAGAACTTTTCTGTCATAATGCAAGATGTTTCATTTTTCTGGTAAATGAGTAAAAGAGAAAATAAAATATAATAGAAAGTGAAAGTCAAATGAAAAGAAACTCACTTACCTTTTCAGTAAAGCTGCAGCGACAGTATCACCCACTGCCTTTGACCAGACAAAGAGTATGTTCTGGAGGTATTCATGGACCAGTGTGTGTGCGTGTGAGTGTCTGCATGTGTGTTTAAGGTCTGGTGTTAATAGGTCTCATTATAACCAAGCCCTAATCAGTAAAAATAGCAATGAAGGTTAGTGTTTAGTCTGCACACACATGCATTTGGTGCAACACACACACACGTTACTTTTCATATAATGATTACATTTCAAGGCACATGTGTGTGTGTGTGTGATTACGTGGTGATGGGGTCTCTGAGGCCACTTAAGCCCTATGGTCATAAAGGGCCTCCACACACACACACACACACACACACACACTCGGAGTGAGGTCACTGCAGAAAGAGTGACAGCTTCAGGAAATGAAACACACCTCAGATTACAGCTAAACAACATTAACTAATCAACACGTTCTCCAACACAAACAGTGTATAGGTGGGTTGTCTTGACCCTCTGATAGGACCTATAGGAGCTCTCCTGAAATACCACAGGTGAGCCAGACCTACATCTGCATTGTTACAATAAGGTTATGATGCAGTCATGGTTAAAAGAAACACTCTTCATACTCCATCACTACAGCTGCTAGAAGTCACCTAACAATAAAGTGTAACTCTGGATCATAATAATCTATTTTTTACAGACATATCTGAAGCCATTTTTTAGAAGAGGACATTCGCCAACTAACATCTGAAGCATGTGGCCTCACATAACTCATTCTTTCCAAAATATACTGTATGTGTGCTCACACACATCACATCACATCTATCCAGTACCTTATGAATAAGCAGCTTCTCTGGCTGTTTTTACTAAGATGAATGACTCAGTTGTCTCCTTATATAAAATAACATATTTAAAGTTTAGGCCCCTATATGTATTTGATTATAGCATTAACTTTACTGCCACCGTCATTTGCATTTGTTACTTGATACATCCAGAACAGCATCAATCTTTCCAGTAAATCTTTCCAAAACAGTATGTTCAAGTGATAAAGTGCTCTGATGGCTGTAGTAACTAACAGAGGAGCAAAGCAGGAAGTCAGCTGGCATCATGGATAGGTCAGCAAAACAATGGGCTTTAGCAAGGCAGAGCAGAGTTTGTCTCAACCTGATAGTCTGTTTATTTTGACCTGGACCATGATAGTGTTATAGACTGAACCTCATTTATTTTAACCATGATGACAAAGATCCTCCAGTGTTGGCAAAGTACTTGTTTTAACCAAAACCATGATTTTTCCTTAAATCATCCTTTCGTGCCTAAATCTAACTAGACCTTTACCTTTCTGTTTCTCACATGATAAAAGGGGCTTTGTTGTGTGACGGGGGCAAATATATTTGAATCTCCCTCCAAAATACTCAAAACTGTCATCAGTACATGTTGGTATACAGGTGGAACTGCTTGGACACAGGTTGAATTTGGCAGCTGGCATCATTGGGTCAGTGATTCTAACAGTGATAAGTTTTCATAGCAGTGAAAATCATTCATACCATACGTTTTAATTTTCATCCATGTACCAAACACTGATATTTACTTTTCAGAATTTCATAAAATACAGTTTTTACCTCTGTTTACAAGCATGACCCTGCAGTGTGGCCCGGTCTCTGACTGTACTGTAAACCAGACACAGATAAACGAGCTGCACTGACCAAATGATACCAACGTTCATCTTTAAGACATGCAAAATCATTGCTGTCTTGACCACAGTAATAACAAATCAGCACTCGCTGACAAAACAGTAACATTATAGTTGTTTAAACATTGGCAGAAATTCATCAGATAACAACGTTCTTACAAAATGGATTTAAAGTGTTTTGGAAAGCCCTCAGCTATGATGGAAGACTTCCAACAGACACTGTGGGCTCAAATCCAACATTTTTGCCTTTTTTGCTCCTAATATATACAAGCACACTTATATACTGGTTAGTCAGAGCTGGCAGCTGGGATTATTTTTAAAGAAATTAGACATTTACTCTACAATTCTTCTCTTTTGGATATCATAACGAACACTGGATCGAACGACTGGACTTGTTACTTCACATCTATCGTAACAAAAGCTGAATGCACTGAGGAGCAGTGTTTTCCCTTATATGCTTTGCTTAAGAACTCCTTGACAACCACTTGTGGGGGAGCAGGGAACATTTATTTTAAATGATATCGCCTACTACAGCAGGGTGTGAATAAACTATTAGGTAATCTGTATGTAAAACTGTAAATTACTATAAGCAAAGTAGGAAACCTTGAAATGTTTAAGCCTATTGGAGAAAACAGCTGCCTTTCCTGAGACAAATCAGACTTATTGTGTGTTTTCAACGTGTAAATTCTGACTAAGCCTGCTGCAGCAAAGCAAGTTTATCAGCATAAACTGTGAAGGATGAGGCTGAACACGGCTACAAGAAGCAGCACAGCTCATTAAGCCAAGACAGGAAAATTATGAAGGAGGGAAGCAGTAAAACATTAGAGTGTGTGTTTGTGTGTGTGTGTGTTTGGAAGAGAGAGAAGAGGAGAGGATTAACATCAACAGCTAATCTCTTTATTCCACTCAAATCTTCATTGCCTCAAAAAATGCATGATCACCTTCCTACATGATGGAGTAAACATTTAAAGATGAAAGAGGATTCACAAACTCACCAATATAAATGGCACCGAACACACACAAGGAGACCACACAGGCAAAAAACAAGCACACAATACATGCATTGATATTGGTGGACCTTCTTTAGGGCATTATAGTATAACCACTTTGAGCCTGTAGTGCCTTGACCCTATGTACCTCTGCTCTGATGATGACAGTGACTCTTTGCAAACCTCTGCTGCAGAGTACTCACAGCCAACACAGACACACTGTAGATAATAACACTGGCTTTTTCTCCTCCTGTTCTTCTTGGTGTTTTACCAGGAGAATTTGTCCACAGATATTTTTGTCTTCCAGAATACAGAAATTTACAGAAAACCGATGCTGGCAGAGTTTCTATCTTAATACTGTTGGATCTGAGTACTGCTTTTGACACAGTGGACAATGGGATCCTGATACAAAGGTTAGAGGACTGCATAGGCATCTCTTGTACTGAATAGACATCTGTGGTACTTCCCTTAAATGTTTAATTCTTATCTTGAAGACAGGAAGTACTTTGTTAAAATTGGTAACTGTGTCTCCAACCAAATGACTTTGACATGTGGGGTCCCCCACGGGTCCATCTTGGGACCCCTTTTGTTTAATCTTTACATGTTTCGTTTAGGCGAGTTAATACGTAGCAATAATGTGTCCTGCCATAATTATGCAGATGACACTCAGATTTACATATCAATCACAGCAGGTGAATATGGACCAGTCGATTCACTGTGTCGCTGGATTGAACAGATCACAGTGTGGAGGCAAAACAACTTTCTCCAACTAAACAGAGACAAAACTGAACTTGTAATCTTTGAGCCACAGAAACAAAGAGAAAGTGTCAGCAGTCACCCCGAGTCTCTTTCTATAAAATCTAGAAATCAGGTTAGAAATCAATGTATCCGCTTTCTGTTCCCTATTTTCTTAGGTGAGGAGACTCATTTGGCTTTAAAAACAACTGCTTGCACATTGTTTTTTGTGCTGCATGTAGTGTGTAAGAGCAAAGTCAGTTGTTTAACCTTGATTAAATAATTTTTCTTTGTTAGAATAATTTTGTAATGTTAAAATGCATAATTCTTTGTGCACATACAGTCTCTAAGCTCAGTGTGCGCCTGCCTGACACCTAGTCCTGTTTATGTGAATGAGATTAGCGATATAATGGGTCACAGCATCAGAGAAGCATTATTGCACTGGTCTATCAAATTAAACAATATACACTATATATACAGATACACATTAACAATTTTGCCCACACACCAGACACAATAACAACAATCTTCTCTTGCTATCTTCTCCCTCTCAGAAAGTCCAGATTATGTTTCATGACTCATTCTCATACCCAAGCTATGTAATTATCAGCCTCCAGGGGTATTGTCTAATCTGACACTTCACATCACAGCACACATACAGCTGCACAGGCACACCATTGGGCGCAAAGAAACTCCTCTTTTAATGCGTCTTAACACCCCCTCACTCTCTCGCACTCATAAACATTAACCATATCTTTATGAAGACCCTTCTTTGACTATATGTGTTATCTGAACAACTGCCTGACACCAACATTTAACACAAGTCTGAATCCATGTAAAATTCATAGTTACATTTTTTTTTAAAAAACATATCATGTTCTTATCACACATTCAATTCAGTGTTGTCACAGTATAATTTATTTTATTTAGTATTTGAATGCTGTCAGAAAACACAGTAACTGATAAACACCTGTTATGATTACAATTGAATGGAGTGATTTTAATTATCATCTGCTGTATAATAGTAATGATAATTGAGCTGTCACTAAATAATTATCGTAAGTGCATTTGAACGTTAAACCTTTTTGGTATTTCATTATATTATGCTCCAGCGTGCATCAGGAAACAGATTGATACCAGTGCAACCAGCAGGTTATGTACTGGCCAGTGACTGTTAGGAAGCAAGTAATCCATTTAAAGTTTTTGTTAGTTTTTCTTTTCTCCTTATGTAAAAGCACAGAAATCACTAAGAATAGTATATTAAAAACAACACCACTCTGAATGAAATGCTTGTTTATAGTTTTTCAGTCAGTATCCGAATTTTGTCAGAAATTCACTCCAAATTGCAAAGCAATTAAATATAAACAAACTTGTTCATGCACATGTCATTTACTTTCTTTTTTTAAGTGTATGTCAGGAAAACTGTTTCACCCTGATTATAGCACTAAACCCTCAAGGCTCTGCAAGATGGTTTCTGTTGTCCTGCTGCCCCCTCCTGGAAGACACATTTCATTACAATCTTCAGTCTGATGGTTAGAGTTAATCCACACTTGAGGTTTGGAAAATAAAGGTTTTTGCAATTTGAATAATGAAGACAAAAAACACAAAAATTAGGGCCCAGGACAAATATGAGTTACTGACTCCATGTTCCTCCTGCTTTCTGTGCTTTGTGTCTGTATTAATGGGTGTATGTTAAACTGATTAAGCATAAATATGTTGTTTTAAAAATCCCATCATTTGAGTTTCTAACATGCTTTAGTGCATACAGTATTAACAAAGTTGCTGTTGGTTAAATTCCCTCCCACTGACTCTGACTGAAACCCTCAGGCCTCCTGATGGATGAGGCCCCAGGACAGTTGTCTGTTTTCTGTGGAATGTAATTGATAGGTAGGAAGTAGGAAGTCTGCTGAAGCAAGAGTTTGGAGAGAGCAAGGAGGCCATTACCGTGTCTCCGCTGAAAGCCGAGACACTGTTGTAGTTACACAATAAAGACAACAGAAAGGTCAGAGAGCTGGGGCCTCCTTCCTGTGGTCTCACTCTGCAGGAGAGCGGAGATGAGGGTGATCAAGGGAATTCTGCTCATCTGGTCTGACTGGCTGTTACATATATCAAGCTGCCTCCCTCTGTCTCTGCACCAAACAGGATTATCACAGGCTGCTAATGCTGTAAATAGCCCTTACTTTCACTGTAGTGCAGCTTTTCTTATGTATTCAGGCAGAAGCAGAGTAGGATGGTGTGGGTGTCTGCTGCTTCTGTGATGGTTTCTCTTGTGCGATTCTTCAGACGCCTTGTTCTGTAGCCTTCATACATTGCTGTTGTATTTTAGTATTGTTTATTTGTGAGTGTGATGTTGTACTGTCCTGCACGAGACCTGAAATGCTTCAGGTTTCCCTTCAGAAAGAGGTTGCTGACCTCAATTTAGATTTATAAGGGTTTAATAGAAAGGGTTTTAGGGAATATTTTATTTTATAGATTACAGGGCCTTTGGTGGCCTGAGGCTCAAGTTGTTGTGGCCTGAAAATGCACAGGATTTTACTGATTGTATCGCACCTTAATGCAGATTTGTGACGTTGGGTACCTTTCTGTGTCCCTGTTTTTTCTCTGTCTGTTGTCCAGCTGATGACCTCTAACTGTGCAGTGTTTGGTCATCACTCATGATGTCATGACTCACAAGTTCGAAGGTCAAACTCTGACCTCACAGGAAACCTGGAAGACAGACACACAAACTGCCTAACTGGAGGGCAATCAGAGGTGATCAGACATTACCAATGAGCTTGGTAATGTCCTGAGATTGAGACCTGAGCAGAAACGCACACAGCCAAGCGTGTGAACCAGCTACATATCAAGCCCCCAAAACAGATCTGAAGGGATTTTCCCCTAGAGACTGTACATGCACTAGACTGTTTTCCTCTAGACTTAGTTGACATAGATTTTGCTTGCTTGTTGTCATAAATCCTGCAGGCGATTCAAATGTGTGTATGTTGAATATTGACAATGTCTTTGTAATGTGTTTGTGATCAATTTAAAAAGAAATTTCAGAATTATGAGCGTGTGGCTCTTTAAGTGAAGGTCAGTGAATAGTGTGATATTATTATTTTAATGGCAATATCTCTAAAATCATAAGGAAACGTTCACCCACTTTGCTGTGATACATGTTGATGTTGTATATACATCAATTGAATACAACTCTTTATGATGCCTATAATGCTCAGTTATAGATACAACAAAAACCAGTGTGTTTAGTTGAATTACTTTTATTTTGTAGGCACTTTCCATTCACACAAAGAAAACAACACTGGAAAAACTAAGAAATACATCAAATCCTCTTTAGCATTATGTTCATGTGGTTTTCTTTTTTGTACAGAAGAGAAGCTCTGGATTTTCAGGGTATACCAACAGTGTCTCACTCATTTCTTCCAAGCTTCTAAAGTTACTGCAGGGGAGAAAAAAAAAACACCAGGAGGCCATTTAACCTCAAGCCCAGTTCAAGTAGAGTCCAGCTGTCTGAACGGCTGCCCTGTTGCACAGCTGTGAACTACACACCTGACCACCCTAAGAGTGTGGGCATTTGTAAATTAACTGTGATACATGAACTAAACACCATTTCTGTGGAACATAGATGGAACTTTTATAAATGGACTAAATGTGGTGTTAAAACCATTAATAATTATCTTTACTGTGAGTTTTAGATACTTCAGTGCTTGCCATCCCTGCAAATTACAGTAAGGAACTACTTTCAGGGGATTTCTATTTATGTGCACTTGATATGTGTTAATTCTTTAAAGAACTGGCTCCTGAAGACTCATCATGCAACAATGTACAAGCAGGAAGCAAAAGGGGGGGTGAAGAATCAAGAAGGGGTGCACAGTGCTTGGGGAGGGAATGAGAGAAGGAAAGACAGAATGTAAAAGAGGCAGAAAGGTTATTTTCAGTCCCTTAAGAGCTTTTGTCTTCAAAGTAGGTCTGTTCAATGCGTTTGCAGAACGACAGCAAGTTGCTGCAGCTCTTGACCCTCTCTGCCAGCTCCGTGCTGGTCAGTCTGGTTGTCAGTATAGTGAAGAGATGACCAAACACCAAAGCGTCCAATTCTGTCGGCCTACATCACACACACACAGGCACACACACACACACACAGGCACTCAGTGTGGGTTACAGCTGAAAATAACCACTTAATTTAATTATTGCCTATGTAGCAACTTAGCGATGTTATTCTCACATTAGCAACATCTAAGGAGAGTTCATTTTTTAAGATGTTATACAATAACACAAACTGTCAATTTGTGTTAAAGTAATCAAGGTTTTAAAATCACACTATTCATTAATTAGACTTCGAATTAACATACTTTCTTCTATCAAACACATCAGCATAAAATATTTATAAATATAAATATATAATCTATAAAATACAGCATATCATATTAAAATGAGAACTTTGATCTCTGGTTGGAAGCTCAACATCAATAGAAGTTATTTTAGATGATTGGGTGGTAATTACAGTAGTCGACCAGAAGGTGGTGCTAAAGAGAAAGCTGTCTGTTGCTTCCAAACATGTCCTTCTCTGTGTTGCACCTCTTTAATTAAGGTTAGCTATAGAGCACAGTCAGCCAGGGTTGAGAATATTGCTTAAATACTAAAACATGAAATGTGCTGTTTGGCCTTTCAGCTGCTAAAACAGGCACAAAAACAATCTATTAGACAAACATCAGTCAAACAGACAGATACTTACTGTTTATTAAAGAAGTACGGTTGTGTTCCCAGCCTCTGAGAGAGAGCCTGGCAGCACTGACTCACATCTTCATAAACCTGAAACACAAACAAAAGCTTTAAATCAATTGGTCAATTTCTGTCAACACTGTGAGACAATATAAAATATAAATAGTATCTTGGATAGTGAAATGTTTCTTTCATTGCTAGGTGGTTGCTGACCTGCTCCAGGGTTTTTCCTCCCCAGCCGATGGCGTTCATCTTCCTGCGAACCTCCCACTGCTTCTGATAGGCGAGGACGTTACTGAGAGGCCACGAGTAAGGACTGCTGTACCTGGGACGAGAGATCTGCACAAAACAAGTACATATGATTAAGAGCCAATTAATAACCACTGTTAAAATCTTGTATTTAATTTGAAGACAAGCATACACACCTCAGCAGCTGTAGCATCATCACACCATTGGATATACAACTGTAGAGAGGAGAGGAGTGTAAAACAGTACATAGAAATATATTCTAGTGCCTGTTGTTTTGGCTGTGGGTGTGTGTATGTACCTCTGCAGTAAGCAGCATGTTGTTGACCAGCTCCATGTATGCCTTCATTTCAGCTCGCTGAACATCATCTAAGCCATCACTCAAAGAGTGACCCTTAAAACCCCAAAAGACAAAGAGAAAATCACTTTTCCCCTCACTAGGATAAATTCTATTCTTCTAAAAAAAAAAAAAAAAAAGACAAAGACAATAACTGTGAATTTCAAAAATGATTAACAATCCTAAAAAATGACATTTACACAAGAGTATATCCAAACAATGAGCAGACACTGATAAATTCAATAGAGGGTCAAAGTCACTGTATGCGTCAGTCACCTTAGCTCTGGTGAACTGCACAATCGGCCCAAGTTCTGACACTACCTGGTTCCCCACATGGATAAAGGGAATCTTACCTACAAACACATAAAGAGTGAGGGATAAACATACTTAAATAAATAGTCACAGATCACAACACAAAGACAAGTTGGCTGTGACAACACTGGCATTCAAACATCGTATCCATAACACAACACCACAGGAACATGTGTACTTACCAGATGGTGACATGTATTCAGCATTTGCTCTGCAAACCACCTGCACTGGTAGACCACACATCCTCAGGTAGGCCTGCACAGTTCATTGATAAAATAAAAATATCATGGCATCCTCACTGGAAATGCTGATATATTTGGTGAGAACACACAGAAACACAACTTCACCTGGACAGCAAGTGATGAGGCACAGTCTGACAGCAGAATCTGATCCTCTGTGTAAAAACAAAAAAAAAAACATTACATTAACACCTGTGCAGTAGCAGCTCACACCGTGATCCCACTTTAAACACTAACTTACCCGTCAGTGGCTGGTACAAGGTTGCATTTTCAGGCCAGGGCTCAGCAGCTGTCGATCACAACAAACAGAAGTTATATGGAGATGAGTTAGCCTAACTTAAGCCTTACAATATCTTACACTTATCTTACACTGGGTCTGATTTAACTGTGCAATTCATTTATAATCTATTGCTCTCACTGCCTGACACACATATACCACTGTACATCCTCCTGTTTAGCTTCGATGTCCTGCAGAATTTCAGACTTTCTGTACTGACTGAGTTTACTGACTGGTTTATCTGGTAATGACTGAACACAGGAGCCACTGGGAGAAACACTAACGCTCACAGCAACATTTCCATGTGCAGACAGTTAAAAAAAAAAACACGACTTATAGCGACAGTCTGATTTATTCCCATAAATGTTTATATAACACACATTTTCCCCTCCTCCCTAAATAAAGTGCAGCTAATCCCATTAGAGAGTTAGTTTTAGCATCATTATTATTATTTATGTTATTGTTATTAGGAAATGGCACATTCCTGTCAATGCTAACTGGTGTTAATTAGCTAAGGTTACCTGAATAAACCGCGTCAGTACGTTACCTGCTATCTGCGACACGAAAGCCTCCGCCGCCAGAGACATGGTGATATCTTAACTTTTTAAACTAGTCAAATAAAAGACGAGGTCGGTTCAGATTCACGCAAGTTTAAGGGCAAGTGTTTGCTCTGCAGTGACCCACTGGTCCGTCCGCAATTAATGTCCGGGTGGAATAGATGTAAAGGTTTATTTAGTTCCGCTTTATGTTTTTCGTTAATGTCGCGCTATTCTACAACACTGAGTTCGGAAAACAACGCAAACACGTCAGAATGTAGTCCAGTTAAACACTGCTACGAACTGTAGTCTTAAAATCTTCATGCTGTTGTTTTTGTACAGCAACTTGCTAATCTAAATCATCTGTATATAAGTGCTTTTGCTTCATTACACCCTCTAAAAGAATGCATCACATACTGTGTTTATAGCTAATCGAGATTACTGCCATGTTTTTATTGCAGTAGAGTTTCTCTTACATGCCCTTCTTTATTTTCCACTTTCAGGCTGCAGTGCGTAAAGAGACCACTCGGGGGCGCTCCTGCTTCACTACAGCCAGACTGCAGGAAGGCAGGTTGGTGTGATACACATGCAAATCATCCACCAGACACCAACCAGAACAACTCGGATAGTACAAAATCTGTTTTTATCGTAGACAGTAAAAGCACCAGTGACTGTTTGGTTAGTTTAGTAAATGACATTCCTAATAATAATCCTAGCCTGTCATTTAACTGGGCAATCTTAATAAAACGGGTCATCCATGAACATCCATCCATCTAAACCCGCTTATTCCTGTTTAAGGTCACGGGGATCTGCTGGAGCCCAGCCCAGCTGCATCCGTGGACATATGCGAATATGTTTTTATCGTTGTGTAGGTTATATTTTTGGGAGCCAGTGCAAAATATCAGTCAAGTATGTACGAGAAATAGGATCAGAGATTAAAACCCAGCACTCTGACATTGTTTAGTGCATAGTTTAATGAAGCGATTTGCCACAACACAGCGTGTTTAGCCCAGTCAAGTTCTCTCTGGACACAGTCTCACCTTTCAGGCATAAAGACCTTAAGAAGCATTTTATTTCTGAGTGAATATCTGGACATAATAGATATTCCAGGTTGTTCTGTCGACCCCGTTGTGCATTCCCTGTACTTCTTGAGCGGAACCCACCAATTAATGGCTCTCGAGGCTCATTTCCCCTACACCCACCAAACACACACCCATACACACTGAGGAATCCTCTCGACTTAAAGTGGCCCATGTTCCTGCCTGTAGGCTGTGCGTAAACTGTGCGTAAAATGCGCACAGACATCATAAGACCATTTATAAGATCTTCTTAATAACTAAGAATCATTTTTGAACAATGCCAAACTAGATTTACATGTCAGGCAACATTAAAGTCTGCTGTCATTTTTTTTTCACGTTTCACATTTCAGCGACTAGAAAAAAAACCTCTGAGGACTTTTTAAAGTAGCAGCTTCTCTGTTTAAAAAATGAGACAGCTGCCTCCTGCACGGATCCCTTTCTTGGGCTATAATGTCATCTAATTTGTCTCTGTCTCGGCTTTAAGTCCGCAGTTCAGCAAAGATGGCTCTAATGATGAAATGTTAAGGACCACCGTTTATCCGCGGAATAATTTTGGAGCACATTTGAAAAACTCCCACGGGATTAAAAAATCGTCACATTTAGAAAGCGTCTCAGTTGAGACATCACGAACTAGATATTTGTCTTGGCTCACGTCAAGCGTCCTGACGCTCCGTTAAATTATGACTGGAACAAAGATCGTGTAGGCTATAGCTCCATTAAAGTTTATGTTAAAATATATATTTCCCACATAGCCTATTGATACATTGGCAGATTGTTATAGTGGTTTGATTCTTTGTCTGAGCAAAAAGATGAATATTATTAATTCGTCTGTCTTTACTGAATCAGACTCATAGTAATTTTACGTTGATCATATGTCTACAAAAAAGCCACACATCGTCCACATAAATATAACATACCCCTACAGACCGTGTGTGTGTGTGTACTTTATCTACAATTGTGAGTACCGGTTTGGGACATTTAGTTGTGGATGGCTACAGTGATTTTGTGAGTGTTCTCCCAAAAGTAGCTGTACGAACATTTTTGTGTGTGACACGAAAAATAAGAATCACAGTTTTGTCATTTGAAACAATTTTAATTTTATAATCTAAGTATTTTTATCAAAACATTTTCACATATAAAATTATTACACGATGAGTTTATCTTTTTTTTCCAAACATGAATACATACAAAAGAACAGAGACAATGAACGCTACTAAGAATAAAATGTGCTTCTAAATGATACAAGTTCAAATAAGTACTGGCGTAGGCTATAATACAAATCAATAGCATATTAAACTGGAATCAAAGGGAGAATATGTTGTTTGAAAATGCAACATTATGCTGTTTCAATGAGGATTATTTTAAACCTTTAAACAACAAACCTATCAGAAAGTTATTTTCCTTAAAATCCTGTAACCCTGAGAAAAGATGTTGGATGAACAGTGTCGTGCACTGTGGCTGTTTTTACATTTTGATTTCCCCGTGCTTATGTATGACTCCCCCACTCCTAAATTATTATTTTTCACCTTTTGAAGATTAAAAAGATCTGCGAGGTATGGCTACTTATCCTACTGAATATGCATTGTTTTGGGATGCTCCTCTATGTACACAATAAAAGCTACGACATTATTTGTCCAGCCATTCTGCCGGTTATCCGCTGAGCAGTTTGGTGTTTATTGTTTTTGCCCTTTACGCGCCAGTTTGTGGAAACAACATTTTGGTAACGTGCATATTCATAAGTTAGGCTATTTCATATTTTAGGTAGCTATTATAAAACCCTGTATTATGTTTACCCTGTAAAAATAAAACCCTGTTTTCTCCAAAATACCCAAGTTCTACTCGTTCAACCTTAGAGTTTGGCACGACTGCAACCAATGCCCGCGTTTTACAGATGTCTAAACGTGAAACAATTTCCCCCTTGCATCAGACCTGCAACCCTGAAAACAGCTGCCATCTTTAATTAACCAATTCATCCATTATTTGAAAACTAGTCTGCAGCCATTTTCAGTATTTTTTTTATGCAAAAATTGGTTATTGTTGTTTTCAGCCTCTTCATATGAAGATTTCCTACTGTGTGTCGTACTTTTAATATCAAACGGTGTATCTTTGGGGTTTTTGACTCTTATTAGCTAATCTACAGTCTCTAAATGTAGGACTTCAGTATGTTCAAGCTCTGTGCAGCAGAAAGCTCTGAGAACAATTAAAATAGGAGGAAAATACATGAAGGGATTAATAAAGCCTGACGTTGTCCCGGAGATGGATCGTTTTAAAGCGGTTTACATTTGTTTCCGTCACCCTGGATCAATACGGCATCAGCTTTGGAGTGAAGGTGCTAACATGGCTGCCTCTGAGGCCAAGCTCCGCTCCCACCATCGCGTCTTCACACGGTTATCACCGCCTTCACATTGTTGTCGCTGCTGCTGCTGCTGCTGCTGCTGTAGTTGTTATTGTTGTTGTTGTTGTTGTCCGTTGCTTTCTTGTTTTTGCTCCGTCCTTTGGTGTTAGGCAGCTTGTTGTCTTTCTTCCAGCGCATGCGCCGGTTCTGGAACCACACCTTTACCTGCCTCTCGGACAGGCAGAGCGCGTGGGCCACCTCGACACGGCGGCGGCGCGTGAGGTAGCGGCTGAAGTGGAACTCCTTCTCGAGCTCCAGAACCTGCTGGCGCGTGTAGGCCGTGCGCAACCGCTTTGGCTCCGGGCCCACGTGGTTCGGATTAACTGAAAACATAAATAAACAAACAAATAAATAAATAAAGGAGGAAGACAGGAAAAGTCAAATCCTTAGGCTGCAATTAATTTATTTCTAATTTTACTATTTTTTATATTTATATTTTTTATATATCAGTAGCTTAGAATAAATAAAAGAGAATTATCCTTAAAGTCTAAAATCTTGGTTAAACATTATTTCAGTTAATATCATGCGGTTTTTTTTTTTACTATTAATCGCTACTTGTGGTTGACTGGGAATAGACCCAAGAAACAATTTTTACATTTAACTTGCAGCTTTTTGTTGAGCTGCAGCGTCGCACACCAAATAGGCCTACAACACAATGTCATGCACACTCACACACACACACACACACACACACACACACACACACACACACACACACAGAAACTGTGACAGGGCTGTAAAACTTTATAGGGGCTGTAATTCTCCCTGACTCTCACTGAGATCATAAATAACTCGACAACAAAAAGCGGTGCCCACAAATGGACAAAACACAAGAAAGAAAGAAAGAAAGAAAGAAAGAAAGAAAGAAAGAAAGAAAGAAAGAAAGAAAGAAAGAAAGAAAGAAAGAAAGAAAGAAAAAGAAAAAAAGAAACTGCACTTTGCAGCAAAACCCTTCAACAGTGGAATTAGACAGACTGGGATAATGGAGTAATGAAATGGAGAGTTTCTATAGAGATAGAAAGACGTAAGATGCATCTTCATGCTGTCTCACCATGAGCGACGTGCACTTTCTTCATCCACGGATAGACAACAATAGGCGGCTTGTCCTTGCCCTGGCAAGCCGTTTTCCTCTGCACCTGAGCAGGCTTTGCACAGGTCATCCAGGTCTGGCACTGCAGGTCACTGACGGTGAACCTCTCCTTCCCGAGGACGCCTGTCTCCCTGTAGCCAGCGAAGGGCTCACCTTGGTGCTGCGAGTGGTCCTCTCCATCTCCCCGGTGATGCCCCTGCAAAGAGTGTTGATAGCCGGTTTGTTGTGGTGTGTATGGAGCTGGAGGGGGCTGCATGGGCTGATAGGCCCCTCCATAACTACCACTGTCCTGGGGGTTGTTGTAATACCCCCCTTGGTCACTAAAATTACTGTAATCTTCTTCACAAGGCGGGAACTGCGGCTCAGCATATTTACAGCTCACCACGTAGGATTCCATGATTGATTTATAGCGAGGCTAGTAGGAGAATACTAATTTTTCTTTCTCTCCCCTCTCTCTGTCTCTTTTTCCCCCTCTGGCATCAAGCCATCCTGCGGCTGTCAAATAGACGGACGACCGCGGGGGCCACGTGACCCTGCGGCCAGCCAATGAGAGACGGCACTCCAGTTTGTTTATGTCAGACGTAATGGGATAATTTAAAGGGAAAAAAATGTTCATTATCGGACTAATGAAGATTTGCTAGTGGGGGGAAATGGTTAAGAATAGATGATTGTGGACTTTGAAAAATAAAGGTAGGTATCCAATAAACTGCTGCCATGTGGCGAGTAATCGGATTCAAATACCTAAAACCACTATCGCTAAAATTAAGCGTATCTATCTATCTATCTATCTATCTATCTATCTATCTATCTATCTATCTATCTATCTGTCCATCCATTTATCCATGTAATCTTGTCACTTCACTCCCCACCCCCTCGCACACACAGCTCCTATTGAAAACGCACGGACTGTAGATTTATGACTTTTAGCTGACTGACTTTTACCCCCACACAGATGGCCCGAGCTGAAAAATTAATCTCGCCCATATTGGGGGACGGTGGGGCCATATTTGGCCTTGTGGCGAGTCAAAGGAGAGACAACAAAAAGTGGCCGGTCAGAAAGGCCTCCAATAAAAGAATGGGATAAAAGGTTCCCAGACAGTGACTAGTAGTTGGCTTTGTTAGGCCGAGGTCAGCCCGAGGTGTCCCGTTCACCACCACCAACTCGGCTTTTAAAGAAGGAAGAAAATGCATTGCTTGGCTTAAAAAATGATGCAAGTTGAAGGAGACAGGCTTAAAAAATGAAGCTGAATTATGCTGGATGATCGAAAGAGGTGAAAGGGATGAGTGGGAATATGATAAATTTTTTGGCCCGCACACGAAGAAAAAGTCGTTTAGTTTCGCCTGCACACTACATGTGTGATCATTTTATATGTTGCTAAAATTATCTGTCAGAATCTGTAAATTACGAAGGCCACGTTATTAAAAAATCATCTTTACACAGTTAGGGTTTCTACTTCAGCTCCAGCTCCAATCAAAGGATGATGAACTTCTGATGTTCTGCCAAAGCTTCTAATAACTCCTTCCTTACAGCACTGTTTCTGCCTAATATAGCCTGGAATAGAGAAAAGAGGAAGAAAATGTTTTTGCTTGGCTGGGCCAATAAAGCATCTCATGTGGAGAGTGCAATGGGGTTGAAGATCTTGGTATGGCTGACAGAGTGCAAGTGAACTAAAGATTATATGGGCTTAATCTGCCTGATCTAATGAGGCTTTTGTTCAGAAGCCTTTATAATAAATGACTGAAAATGATTGATTAGAGATTTTAAAATGGCTAAATCTCACCTTTAGGGATCTGTTTAAACTGTTTTCTCTGTGTCACAGGCAGCACAGACAGACCTCTTAATATTAACACAAAAAACATAGAGAAAGAGGTTCCCTTGAGAAAGGCACTTACACCTTCCCATACTGGGAAAGGATTTTATTTAAATAAGAAATGTTTTGCTTTAATTGCCCCACAGAAAGATTTTCAGGCATTTACTGATTGTACTGTATTTAAAGCATTTTAGTGACCCTGAAGCAAGATGTTTTTCCAAAAGCTTCACTCTTAATATACTTATAAAAGAAAAACAGCCACAGTAGCTAAATGGACTGGAAAAGTGAGGTCCTCTGCAGGGCAGAAAGCCCCGTAACTAGTCTGGAATAAAATTAAACCAGCACCCAAATTGTTGTTCTTACCTTTTCTGTGTTTGTGCTTTGGGATGCAATCAAATTGCTGTTTTTAATCCTTAAAGAAGAGCAACTTTACTTCTGCAGGGAATTAGATCCAGTGGCTTAATCACATCAGTGTGTGTGTAACTCAGTGTGTGCCAGCTTCTCTGCTCCATTAGGTGGATAGTTTGGATATAACCAGCTAAGTATGACATAATTACTTAACTTCCACTGCAGCTGCTCGTAAAACAGCTTCTAATGTAGGAAAGTGTGAAACTGTAAAATGTAAAGGTGAAGACTGAAGGAGAACATGTACCTTTGGCAAAGCACATGCACTGTAAACAGTTTGTCCTTCCCTTCCATGGGTTTTGATCGATGGTTAGTCATCGCCCATAGACTCCCCTAGAACCCAATCTGTGACTGAGACAGCTCCACACACATTCGGTTCTACAGGGTATATATAGGCAAAGGTTCTCTTCACAGCTGGCTGCTGCTGATGACTCCTTTGTGTTGTTTTACACTCATTAGTCCTCCATCCGAGATTTATTTATTTCATAGAAAACACCACACCTGCTAATACTCCACCAAGAAATAGTTGCAGCAGTTAGAAGGTGTGCACGTGAACGTTGCTCAGCGTGATGTATCGGTGTCATTGTATAATTTATTGAAATCATTAATGGTGCTGTAGCATGTAGCTTTTTGACATCAATAACTCATTATGGGCGTGCCACATTAATTTTGATACATATGTGTAATTACTGCGAGCAAGTGAGCCCAACATCCAGAAGACTGGCAGCCTCCGTGATGCACTGAGGACAAGGTGGATGCTAAGGTGTGAAATCTGACTCACAGCAAGCAGAGTGATTTAGAGAATAACAGGTAACACATGGTGGAACAGGTGAAATGCTCCAGAATGTGGAAATTAAATGAATTCACTCCTGTAAAACAGCAGCACTAACAGAGTCAGCCACCTTGTCCCAGCCACAGTCTTGTTTCTTGAGTGTCATTATACTGTACCAAAGTGTCAGGAATACTATAAAATCAGGTATTGGTGATAACACATCAATCAGCACAGCGCTGCAGGAGCATTTTAATCAGTACGTGTGACCTTGGTGGTAACTAAACTCCTATAGCTCTGTCAATGAGCACCAGGCTCTTTATTAAACCTAAACTGCCTGACAGAATCCAGTAAAACAGCTCAGCCACGAGGCTGTTAAAGGCCAGTCTGTGAGTTAATTCAGTTTTAGGTTCATCGCTGAGGTCAGTGTTAGTGCTGGTGTTGTGCTGGACTGTATCATATTGAAATGCGTTTCTAATATTCCTCCTCCCTCATGCTTGTAAATGAGGTGGGGTCTCAACAACAGATGTAGTTAATTTAATACCCATCTAACAGTGTCAATAAAAACTGAATATTATCATCTCTGCCCAGGTGGGATTTATGGCTGAGCTCTTTATATTAGATTGCATGAGATTTTACAGATGTACCACACCTTGTATGTTTTATTTGATAACAGCCATGTATTTTGTAGGCCACAGTAGTTCCCTGTTTCACCAGCCACCTTGTGGATAGAGCAGGGCTGCCAAATAACACTTGGTCATCCGCCAAACATGCTAGTAAACAAGCTACCAGGCACGGTGCAAATGAGGCCAGCATTGAAATGGAGGCTAAGAGTGATTTCCAAACTTGGCCTCCTTCTCGGATTGCACTAAGACACACAATAGTTGAAAGAACAGGGTCCTGAGGGGAAGTCTAAATTTCTCATCTAGATTCTTGCATACATACATGTTTGCAGCTGGTCAGTGTGAGCATCACTATATCTGTAGATGTCTGAGTTTAGATTGTTATCAGGAAATCGGCAATGGAAGCCAATTTCCCCAGTGATATCACTGATAGTGCAGACATGATGTAGTTATTTGCACTGTTATTGTCTCTTTCTGCAGTTTGCCTCCGGTACAGATTAAGTAAATAGTAAAATATATACACTTACTGTATTGATTTTTAGTCAACTCTTATTTATCCGCGCTCATGCTCTACTGACAGAAACATTACCCTTATCTTTTTCCATTCCCACACATCATGTCTTTGTTCGTGCACAGTGATGTATCATCAGGAATAATGGTGGAATATACCTGCAACACATTAACAAACAGCAGAGGTGCTGTGCTGGTGTACTGGCTGTAAATCCTAGATTTGTTTGCGTGCAGCTCTTGCCAACGGGCAGGTTTCTGGGTTCTGGCAGACGCTCATTTTGGTTGTGTACACTTACTAAATTCCCATGGCCGTTTGAGTGCATGATGAAAACTCTGCAAAGCTTATTTGCACAGAGTGAGAAGAACAGCAAAACTTTATGTAGAGCTACACTGAGAAAGGTAAAGACAAAGGGCTTTTAACCATTCAGACCAGGATATAAAGAAACTGCTGCGTTTAGAGCATCTTTTCTGCAGATGTAAAAGTACAAACGGTCCATAATCTATTCAGTTTAAGACTATTAATCCCTGCCTTTAGTTTAAAAAGACTTTAGCCTAAAACTTTCATTTTTCACAATTATTCCAGCCTAAATTCTTCTGCTAAAAGGGGTTTGAAAACTGGAGTCATTAGCTCACACCTTTTGAATGGGGTTCCCCAGATCTGAACTTTGTGGACTCCTTTTAGAGGCAGCAACAACAGCGAAGTGATGCTTCGGTTTTTGAAAGAGCATTCTTCTTTAAGAATGTAGCCTAGCTGCCGTCAGGTCGTGCGGGGGTCAATCAGAATCGTTGACCGCTGGTTCACCGTTTCATTAGTCCTGGGCTGGACAGGGCCACGCAGGGGCTCGAGCTGGGGACCATCCAGAGTTCACGCGGCCTGCGGGAGTCACGAGCCCATTGTTCCACCGGTTTCTCTCTCTCTCTCTCTCTGCAGATACATTATTGTTGTGCAAAGGCAAATGCTGCAGCGAAATCAAAGGGTTAACCTGTGAGAGGACTGTGCTCGTTATTGAAATATGCTCGATTGATTTAGTTTGAGTCGTTTTTCAGCTCCATCCTTCACTGAATGTTCCCGTAGCACCAGTTTAGGCGGCTCTCGCCCATTTTCAGTGACTGGTTGCAGTATTGATTATCGTCCTCTTCTGCAGATATATACTCTATACTCAGTATTCTACTTTATTTATGTTTGAAATCCGATGAAGTGCATGCAGACCTCAGCTCTGCAGCTCGGAGCCACAAACAGCTCGTCATAGGTAAACAGCCTCACGGTTTAAGTCTTAAATAAAGTCTCCTCTCATCCCGGGCTGCTTCTCAGATATAAAGCCATTCAGATGTGCCTTTTCTTTCTAGGGTCGTTTCACTTTTTCATCTTAGACAGGCTGACCGCAGGCTCACCCCTCCGCCCCCGGCCCTCTGTCGGGTCAAAGCCGAGCTGAGAGTAGATTTAACCCGGTTTAGACATTAACTGCGACCTCTAGCCCTGCATGAGAACCCGCATGCACCGTCTCGCACCGCAACGCTGACCAGGACGACAAAGACGAAGCCGCATATTGTAAATGAGACTGTAAATGAGGCGAAACAGGATTTTTAAGATTCAGTCAAATGCAAAACAAACACATCGCAACAGGTCTAGTAGAGCTGAGCTGATTATAGTTAGAATTTAATCCGATCAGTTTAGCGCCGTCAAATTATGATATTTCCCCCAAAACAAACAAATCTGTTTAAAACTAAATTAATAATAACATTATAGGGAATTTTATCAGGTGAAAATTGAGAACATTATTGATATTTGTTTCTTTATTTAACCCAGTTTCTATGATATGAGAGTAAAAATGAAATATTAGAGATTCAATGTGGAGTAACAGCACAGATCATAAAGGTCAAAAACAAATAGCAACAAACCTGCATGTTGTCATGAATAAATCACTGTTTGCACCGATTCTTCCGGGCTGTCGATTATTATCTTCATACACCGGCTTCCTTTTCTATGCTATCACAATAAAATAACATAAAACAAGTCACTGTAGTACAAGAGATAAAATAAAAGCATAATTCTCTATTTAGAATATACAGCCAAAAATAAATCTTTGAGAAAAATGGCCAGCAGCTGAGAAAGTCCCTGCACCAAAATGTTCTGTAGCCCTGCACGTTATTTCTTTAAAGGCTGTTTAAAAGATTGATGCTACTCTTGTCATGTATTTTTGCCTCTGCTCAGCTGTGACTAGAATCAAAATTCCCCTGTCGTAAACTGCTCGTATATAGTTCTGTGTTTATGGGCTGTAGAGCAGTGGGACTTGGTGTCAGCGCAGATAGCTGTAAAATTTAACACTCAGATCCAGCCTAAACACTCGAACTCCCAATAACTCAACCTGTGTTTACGCATCTGCACAGAGAGACGCATATACGAGCACAACAGAAACTCAGGAGCAGAATACAGCCCTTAGTCTACAGACAGGTTCAGATGCAGAAGTATTAATATTATTATTTGTATAATAATTATTATTATGACAGGACAATATGATGTGATAATTCAGTGTCCTATACCAAAGTCTGATAATCCTCAACATATGGGACGAGTTTTTGCCGCTCCTGAAAGGATGTATACCCACTTAGGAACACACACGCTGCGGAAATCGTGCACACACAGCACACGAACACACACACACACACACACACACACACTATTTCATGTTAAGAGGTTCCTACGAAATACGTTAAAACACAGACTTCCTTTAGCTAAAAATCAAAACCCCAAAGCTCCAAACGGATTGATGGTGACTGTCAGATGAGTGCAGTCAGAAATATTAAATATAATCCTCCTGCAGGCCCTTAAAATTCTTTGAACATTTTCGATAAAGGTTTAAACAGGTTGGAAAAGTTAAATGTGAATTGTTTTAGGGTCTTAAATTTGTAAACAGTCCTCCATCCCTAGTGAGTTTTGTCCTGAATATTTGTGTTGGTAGCGCCAGTTTAACAAATTATTCGATTTTACAACCTCAAGATATAAAAACAACGAAAAACGCAAACAACAAATAATATGTAAAATGAGCCAGTTCCCAGTCTTACCCCTGACACACGCCTTTAATTTCAGCAAGTCAAGGCCTTGAAAGTCATTGAGTTTGATGTCCAAATGTTCAAGAGAACGCCTCTGAGATAATTAGATTATATTGATTATAGAGCATATTAAATTACAGGTGGATTTCTGGACCCCCTCACTCACTCCACCAAGGGCCCTTGGGGGCAACCCAACCAGCGGTTTAATTTGGGACATACTCCCCCCACCTCTGTCCCTCTATCTGCCCCCCTCCCCTCATAGTCATAACTTCATATCTGTGCCAAATATGAAAACAAGAAGCACTTACTTGAGCTGTTCTGATCTCGCGTTAAAACACGATCGTTACAGTAAAATCCCGTTGGCGCGGATCGAAGCTGATTATTGGAACCGTCCCTGGTGTTTCTCTCAGCGACACAAAGAGCATTCTGTTGATTTCGGACAAATATCGGCTACCAATCCCATCTGGCCGCCTGTCGGCTATTCTCTCTGAGTTATATTTTGGGGCTTGTCAAACCGCCAGCAATAAAACACACTTTATTACCGTCACGTGCTCAGTTTTTTTCTCTGCTCCCACGCGGGTTCATAAATTATTAGTCTCTGCACCGAGAACCATTTTCTTCGATAATGGCGCCAAAGAAAAAAAAAACCTCTAATCTATGTGGTTTTGTGCTGGTGGAGGTCGCAGTTTTAGTCCCATTGCTGTGAGCGCTGGCGGTGTATTTTATTTTAGCCTGAGTGTGAATCACTGCTTCTCTTTCTTTTTTTCTCTTTTTTGTTTCTAAAGTTTTGATCGAAATATGCACCTTCTTCGATCAAACTGAGGCTTCCTGCTCGTTTAAATAATAGAAAGAGACACGTATTTATTTACACAACTCTCCTAAGACGTTTGCGAGCGCAGTAAAACTCGTGCGTAAAACGCTATTTCGCGTGCGTAAAACAGCGAGTGTGCATGTTGTCACCCTGTTGAGACCCCCGTGTGTTTGCACTGCGATGCTTCCCTACAAAACAAGCAAAGACTAATCGCTGTTTGCATTTTTCCGGATGTTTCTGGAATGCTGTTTGGGGCATTTGTTTCCTGCTTTGATTTCCGTAAATGGAGAGCAATAAAACCATAAACGGGCTCTGTGAAAACACACCGCGGGTCTGTCTGTGTGTGTGTGTGTGTGTGTGTGTGTGTGTGTGTGTGTGTGTGTGTGTGTGGTTGTGTGTCAAACTGGACGCCGCTTTGCTTGCTTTAGTCGCTCTGCTGAGGACATTTAAGTGTCAAAACAATACATTAAAACCAAAATGTGCATATCAGAATACACACAAGAGGCCTACTTGAAACAATAACAAAAGTATCTATAATAATAGGAACGTCTGGGGTTTCATTTCTGCACATTAATGTCTTGGCTTTTGTCGCTTTTTAGTTTTTGATTCCTGTCATTTTCAAATATTACACAGCAGATAAAATCTTATAATCTCTAATCTTCGTTGTTCATCAAATGCAGATCTGCAGAACAACATGTTTTTTTCTTTATCGTTCCTTTAATTACAATGTGCCATGTTCGTTTTTAAACCACAACCCAATTGAATCCTTGATTTATAGCGTCTTGGCTTGGCGTCTTGCCTAATAATGCCTCCTAGCTAATGCAACATAAAATCACGACCAGAACGAACGAAAATGTCCCGGGACAGCAGAGGGGATAACGTCGCTTTGTTCGAGGTGCATTCAAGGTAACTGGGAAAAGAGAATTCTCATGACCTCCAAGCGGGTGAACTCGAGGTTGAGGGGAAAATCTACAGAGCTGGGTACCGACGCTATTGTATAAATGTCGTCGTTGAGTCTGTAGCGCCATCTAGTGCTCAAAACAGAGGACACAACGCGCCAGATCTGGCCTGTTGCAGAATGCAGTAGAAGCCATATTATACTATATATATTCTTTCATTCATTAGTTTTTGGTTGTAGACAGGGTAACAGCATTCCCATCAGTCAGGGGCTTCTAGCAGAAATCTTTGAAGCAGGTTGATAATAGTCTATTGGAATTATTTTTAGTTATTCAACACTCTGTGTGTGTGGCATGCAGACTGGTGTGGCCTACATGGTGCAAGTAAAACAGAAAAAAAAAGGCTTCTGTTCATTTGTAATTGCGTTTAAATAACCTATAGAGGAATATGAAGCTCTGATGGATGAATTTGCTCTTTGAATCTGCATTTTGTGCTGCATTGAGTTATCAGCGTTTCCTGAGTGTTACCACCCCCTGCTGGCTCATTATAAGAACAGCAGCACTTTGGCATAAAAATGAAATATATGTGGATACAGGATTACCTGCAGGTCCACCAACAAATTAAACACATCTCTACTTCAGTTTCAAAGCCATAAAATCAAAGTGGTGCTAATATTATATTAAATAACATATGATATAAACAAATGTTTATATCACAGATTTGTTTAATCCAATATAAAATTAGTTGACTGACATTAAAACAGACTGTTCATAGTATCAAGCGATGAGAGAAAACCAGTCAATATCATTTTTATCAGTAGCTTTTGGTTTTTGTCAGCTAATAGTATTTTTATTACCTGTATCAGGTGACACTTGCCAAGTGCTTCACTTCTCTGTAGATAAACTGCTCAGGCTGCATGAGTTCTGTAAAACAAATAACAGAAACATGTTCATCAATGAAATGCTTCATAAAGTCAATGCACTGTCATACATGGTACTGTGCTTTATTTTGCAGTCGATATGCTCTAGCCAAGTGAGGGTAGTTCAGTGAAATCAGACTCCTGGGACAAACCTGCAGGTTTCCTTCATGTCTGTAAAGGTCCAACTGAATCTGAGCTCTTTGCAGCATCCTGCAGGGACAGAGAGTGGCATGTGTTTTGGAGTAAAGTGATAAATTCAGGATACAAAAGCTCAAACTGTGATTTTCTGGGTTTAGTCATTCTGTCTCTTTCAGGCTCTCTGTCTGTCTGTCATGTGTCTTTCTGTCTCAGGATTTAATTTAATGTTTGTCTCATTCTTTGCGTCACTGTTTTCCTGGTCTCTTTGTTCCTCTCTCACACACACACACACACACACACACACACACACACACACACACACACACACAGAGTCCGTGCCGCATTGCAGTAGGTTGTAAATACTGAGTGCCACCTGAGCTCGACTGAGCAGCACCACTGAAATACTGTCTTTGTTTCTCTCTATCTCTCACCCCGCCTGCTGCCCTCACAGTGAAAAAGAAACGTAAAATTCAAAAAGGGAGAAAATACTGTCTTTCGCCCTCTTTGTCCGTCTGACACTCAGGCTGCCCTCATAAAAAAAGAACATCAATGAAAGCAAACCATTGAGGAAAGGATTCCTTCTGTCTCGTTCTGTCCATCTGTTCAAGTACGTTTTATGGAGGAGGAATGAGAAATTCAGCTTCTTTCATGCGGGCCTCCAAAGATTTGATATAAAAGCAGTATTTTCTAATCATCTGTCACCTCAGTGGGCAGACGATTCAGTGAAACGAAGAAAACCTCCTAAATTCCTGTTTTTAAATCTTTTTGTTTGCATTGAAAAAGCCACTGGTTGTTCTTTTGGTGCTTCAGTTGAAGGGTTGCACATTTTTGTGATAAACAATTTACTGACTGTTGAAACATCTGCACATATTTCAAACTGTGGTGCATTAGCATTTCACAACACATTCATGACATGATGCATTCTTCAACAACACTTGGCTAAATTCTGCTGTAACTCATGTTTGTATTCCACTGTCACGTCTATCAGTTTATACAGACACTTTGACGCAGACATGACCTGAAGTTTCCTGCCTTGAAATACAAAATAAAAGGTAGTGCAGTTATCTTCCTGCATTTCCATGTGACCTTGTGACTTATATTTGCAGTATTTGGACAGGAGGAGCAGTTCAACAGGAGTCCTCTTATTATAATATAATGAAAAACTCACTGACTCACTGTCATGCAGCCAGGTCATGTGTGAATAATGTTCATATGCAGCTATAAAAACATTTTTTATCTAAATTTGCCCTGGACAGTACAACCCAATGTTGTACTGCAATAATGTGCAGACTGTCAGTTAAACTCATCTATTATGCAACAGAGAAGTTAAAGCCTATTGATCCATTGATATTAATAACATAACACTCCAGCAGCACAACATAATTACTGTATTTTAACTACACACACGCACATCTAGTGAAGCAATAACTGTTTTAACGCCAGAGTGACTGGTCAGTATCAATTCAAATGTTAAAGCTCAGAGCTGGTACCTTGTGTGAGCAGTGGGCTGGTCTCCATTTCCTTTCTGCAGCATCCTGAGAACGAAACCAGAAAAACAGATCAGAAAAATCAAAAACACCAAAGCAGACAAAACGAAAATTCAGTCAGGCAACAGTGAGGGCTGCATTTTGTCGGAGCAGGGTTTGGAGAACAGGCCTAGAGGATCGAAACAGGAAGAGAAATATGCTAAATGAGTCTACGTTTTTTTTTCCTATGCACAGCCCAGTTTTTTTTCATCGCCCCTCGGTTAAAGACGCTGTGTTGTGTCTGGTGTGTTTAAAACAGGAAGCTGTCAAAGCTCCTGTCGCTTTTAACGTTAAACATTTAACGAATAATTGATACAAATCGAGATTTTTCTGATGGGCTGAAAAACTGAGACAAAACAAAATGCAGAGAAAATGTTTACCGTCCATGGAGGCGCGCGGCTGTCGACGAGCTGTTCTGTGCTACCGAGAGCGCGCGAGGGGAGGCTGTCGTTGAGGGTGCGCACTGCACGCGCGCACATGACCGTTTGCGGCCAATGGCGCGCGGTGTCGGCTCGTAAAATGGGTTTATGGCCTCTGCGTGTGCGTGTGTGCACGCACGCGTATCTGAGTGCGTGCGTGTGTAGGCAGAAAAAGGAATTTGTGGCAGCTGCACCGAAGAGAAAGCTCAAACTTCCAAATAAACGATTACGCACGCACGGACCTGGAAAATCCAGCCTCAACACCAAAAACGCCAAACGAGCCAGTTGCTGCATTTTTGTTTGGTGACTACTGACGATGTCTGTGCACAAATAAATGTCAGTTCCGTTGTGTGCGATATTTAGGCCAAAAACCAGAACGCCCTGATTCTTTTACGGTGAGGGAAACCAAAACCTTACTCTAACCTTTCTCCAGACTTTACTGCACTGCAGTCAGTCCCATAAACCTCAGCTCAAATGGAACAAAGATGTGCGTGAACGGAACAAAAACACAAACTAACAAATCCCTCATTTAATCACCAAAATGTGCCTGATATCTGTACACTAAAGAAAAAAGGCCAGAACCTTCTGCAGTTCATGTCAGGAAAATCAGTGAAATGAAATTTTGCACCACCTCAATAAATTACTGCTGTTTTCTGTTGACATGTTCATGGAATATTATGGAATAACAAAATATTTTCGGTTTAAGAAAACGGAATAAGATCTAAACGCTAAGGATTCGTAAAAACAACACATTCAAATGAAGGGTCTGTTTCCATGAACGGAATAAAAAATGAATGACAATGAAAATATATGTCCGGACTTTAACCCCTTGCCCAGAGAAATTATTAAATCAAATTGTAGCTGCTATAAATTGTACTGCAATTCTTTTAAAATATCTTCGTATTATTGTGAGTATTTTTGTTGGATGTTGGAATATTATGCCTAGAAAACAATTATTATTTAAAAATTCTATATTTTTCCGTGAAGAAAAAGCGGTGAGCTTCACTGCCATTAATTCCTTGAAGCCACAGCTGATTGCAGTAGATTTGTATTTTTGTCATGAGGCACAATCTGAAGCTGATTTACTGAAGTATCGTGATAGATTCAACAATATCACGGCCCAGAACACGTTGCTGCAGTATTTTATTAAGTTGTTGCAGAAGAACTCCTGGACCTGTCTGATTTTCCCTTTAGCTCCGGCTTATTAATTTTTTCCATGTGACACATGAGCTATATGTTGATGTTGGTGTTAGCTGAGGATGACGATATGAAATTTAATATTTATTATAGATTTATTGAGTCCAGACCCTTTGTCTGCCCCCAGCGGTCAGCCTGCGCTTTGTTGCTCCAATACAAACACTGGCTTGTCATCAAGGCATAATTCTACAGCATCTGTGCTGATATTAGAGTCCACTGATAGAAACCCCCTTATTAATCGAATATATGTTATTGATTAGGGTTTGATCTATAACACCATGAAGTTTATGCATTTGGCATCTTCTCTTTGGCAGATTGTGATTCTCACCCTCCATCTTTCTGTCTCATCATCTTTATTCTTAGAGCAGGTCGGAAAATAATTTTTCATCAATGTTGTGGGAACATATCTACGTATTATTTCTATAGGGGATGGACATAGGCTGTTATTATATTTAATTATGCCCCTTTTCATTTAACTGCAGTTAACGAATAAATACTGAAGATGTGAGTCGATGGTAAAAGGCCTGTAAGTGCATTTTAAAGTTAACCTGAAAGCATCAGAAAATAAAATTCATTTTATTCAACGTCTTAGACTCGGATTGTTTCTGGATCTTTTCATTGAAATAATTGGTTCATTCATTAATCCAGTCACCATGCGCTCATAATGCATTTACGGTGGCTTTTATTATTTCAAAAGGCCCATGTGCCGCACATTCAGCTTTTTACAAGCTCTTTTCCCTGCATGTTATTTTTGTCTAGGGCACCCCAGTAAGAGACTGAGAGGAGAAAACGGAAGCTGCGGTCTTTCCTTTTTGTATTCTGAGCCCTGTATTTGTCACACTCACTGTGAAATTGCAGCATTGCCACATGGCTCTTTATGACTGAAGATGGCAGTATTACCTGTGAAAGCATTTTTCCTCACTGAAGCTACACTGAGGGGGTGGGATTTGGGGGATTTTTCATATTTTCCAGGACTGTGCATGTGAATTAATCCGACCAGCTGCCAATAGATCAGCTTTGTT
Organism: Mastacembelus armatus; assembly: GCF_900324485.2. Classification (NCBI taxonomy): domain Eukaryota; kingdom Metazoa; phylum Chordata; class Actinopteri; order Synbranchiformes; family Mastacembelidae; genus Mastacembelus; species Mastacembelus armatus. Next base: position 20,691,884 of record NC_046647.1, read on the forward strand.
TTTCTTCAGGTCTGGGATTAGTGTTGTGTCCTATAAACATGAGCAGACAGATCTGTTTAGCACGGTTAAATTCTTGGCCTATTCGAAAGAGCAATTATTTAAATCCCATGTAACACCGGGTGAAGACAGTGGGAGTTTTATGTATTTAGGAGTTTTCTTACTCTGTCTACATGACATCAGTGTAGAGATTTTTTTCCAGTTTCTCTATATGATAATTAAAATTCCCCTTTTGTTGTCTAAAAGTAGAAACAGCCCAGCTTTAACTGAAATGGTCACTTCTATGGGGTGCTCCTGGAGAACAGGGCGTAAATTAAGTTTTTTCTATTATCTTTTCTGTTTATTTAATGACTGTGTGCACTGAAGGCGACTGCAGAGACCTGAAGGTATTGATTGAGCGTTTTATTTTGAAGAGAAAGCATAGAGCGGAAGTAGCATCCCACACCCCTCTGACTGCAGTAAAGCTCCCAGGTGTGTTCACTGATCAATCGCAGGACACGATTAGTTTCTTTTTCCGTCGATTAGTGGCGATTTTCTGTCGAGGTTTTAACAGGATGGACGGAAATGGGCATAAGCGCAAATCACACCAGAGGTCTCTTTCGTCCTGACTGGCTCTTGCCTGTTATGTGTTAGCACTTGAGGGTTTGTAGAGGCTGGAAAAAATTAAATTATAGCTTCTCTACAGAGTTTTAGACAGTCTACACCTTTAACAGGCAGCAGAGGCGCCTGACATGTTGAGGTTTCAGCGTTTTAAGCTTTTAATGCGACACAGCTGGATCTGAAATCTTCAAAATAAAGAAACAAGTCAAATACCATGTAATATTTGCTGAGGGGCGGCAGGGAAACCCCTGTAATGAAATATAGGAATGAACCTTTTGGTGTTGAGTGAACACATAGATCGGACTGTACGTTTTGAAAAGTAGCTTCTACTGAGATTTGAACTCAGATCGCTGGATTCAGAGTCCAGAGTGCTAACCGTTACACCATAGAACCGCACGATAGGAGAGACCACACTTCCACCCAGTGGACACAGTCAGGAACTACAGCTGTGCTTTGTGTGTGTGTGTGTGTGTGTGTGTGTGGTCTTTATATTTTTTACTATTTCAATCCTGCTCACATGTCATGGATTTCTCATCATTTATTATTTTGGCTTCACGTTATTTTTCCCTTTGAAATGACGCTTAAAGCAGAACATAGTTTATATATATTCTATATTATATTCTATATTCTATATTCTATATTAATATTGTATTTTCTGGAACAATCCTACCAACCTGCATTAAATAATCCTATAAGTCCTGTACTCTGAGATCAGTGTGCATGTGACGGGACCTGTTGTTATCATGGTGCTGTGTTGCTATAATGCTACTATGAGAATCCATTTTGTCTTATTGCAGGAGTCGTGTCGTGCTGTGTTGTTGTATAGTTGTAACATTTAATCGGGAGCAATAGTTTGAACATTACTTGCTGTTCTATTTATTTTCTGCAGCGCAGTAATTATTCCCTTTGTATTTTACTGTTAATGCGCTTGTTCATTTTATTTCATGGCTCCTTAATTAAGTCATGGACGTTTAATCCGAACAGTTTTTTTTTCTTGGTTTGATTATTAGTGTTTCCAAACTAATTTCCTTGTGGCTTTGTTAGGCCTGCTATCTTTCTGTTGCACATATCAGTGTGTTTGTTTGGCTTGATGTTGTCTAGTTTTATTATTGTTTTCTATTCATTGAATGTTATTCTAACAATCTTACTGATAATTCGTGACGTTAAATATGTTAAATATGGATATTTGGAGATGGTACAGTGAAGTGTTAAATTATTTACGGCCTACTCCGGAATTTAAAGGCCAAACCTGGCGACTCGCCGACACCACGAGTCTTATTTTAACAGCAACAAACTCAAAATCCGGACTCAAACGCCTCTAAGGCCTAAACGTCTTTGTTTTACGTTTTAATTCCCCGGTTTTCCTGTGTTTTGTGGCCTCCTGCTCTGTAGAAATGTGATTGAGGCTGTCTGGGCTCATCTGCAGACAATGACTTTAACATTTAGAAGGACAGTTGAGGCTCCAAGGCAGGAAAATGGTGTCCAATAAAACCATATAGTCACGATGACTGTCTGGGCTAAATTACTTTATGGTACCTCTCTGTGTGTCTCTCTGTGTCTTGAGTGGGGGGAAAGTCACGTTTATTCTCCAAATGCATGCTGTTGGTTTATGACCCTGCAGTAGGATGAGCGCTCAGCAAATTATATGGCAGCAATAAATGAGGGAAGCTACGAGGCGCTGCACTGACTTTGACAAAACAAAGAGGCAGAAATGTCTCTCTGTGGACCGAAACTCACACTACATACCTGAGAGCAGTGAAACACCTTGACGTTGGAATAATATAAACATAATAAAACAACATAATAAATCGTGTTATTGTGCTGTAATCCTGTAAATTACCAAACATGACATACTGCTTTTACTGCTTTTCTCCTGTAACATCGTCCCAGAATAACACGAGGAGGGCAAAGCTCCTTTTTTTTAAAAATATCATTTGTTGTAGTATTTTGCCGGATGCATTTCTTTAACAGATCTAAACATTTAATACAAAAATATTAAAATTATAGAACTGTAACTAAACTACAGCCTAGGCTACAGGAAATATTTATTAGTCACTTAATATTAATATTAATATTAATATTAATATTATTTGTAGTAGTAGTAGCAGTAGCCTAGTAGTAGTAGGACTGTGACTTCTTCTATTATTATTAAAAATAATGCTATTGCTGTTGTTGTGATGATTATTACTGTAGCTTCGTCACGACCAGGACAGGTTTTGACGCCTCTAGTGTTTATAGAAATGTCTAATAAAAGCACAGCTGTAAACTAAACGACTATTGGGTCATAACTGAAAGCAAAATAAAAACGTCTCGTGACCAACGATGATGTTAAAGTGATGTAATCCATCTTTAATTTATTTCATCTTTTAAAAAAAATCACCACAAGCAGCATATTTAGCCTAAATGAGCAGACGGAGGCCTTATGTCATCACATCTTGACTCCATGTTAAATCACAGCACAGGCCTGCCACTGTAGGCTAACATAGCCTGTTGTGTTTCCTTTTCTCCCAGAGAGAATGTGTTGTCTTTGAGTCCATCTCATCCTCGTGGAAAAAAACACTGAAATACCTTTGATTTCCCTATAATGTTTCTATAATACTTTAAAGTGATATTGTGGTACTTTTACATTCATAAAATGAAAATAGGTTGTGCGTTGTTTCTGTGTGTGAAGTCCTTGTAAAATGTCTTACAGGGACTGTTTATTCTTACAGGAGGTAACAGTGAAACCATCAGACTGCTGTCACATCATAGCTTAGCCATGACTGGTGTGTGTGTGTCTGTGTGTGTGTGTGTGTGTGTGTGTCTGTGTGTGTGTGTGTTTGTAAAAGAATATAGGCATGACCATATCTGCATATTAGACCCACAGTAACAACAGATATACATAGCGACAATGACAACAACAGCAACAACAGCGATAACAGCAAATATGTCCATAAGGCTACATGCACAGTGCACAAAAACAAAACGAAGAAGCTCATTCTGCTTTCAGGAACAAAATGTTAGACGTCCTCTTTGAGTCTTGTCTGAGAGGAGACCGGGTTGGTTGTAACCTGATCTGACGCATGGGAAAACTCACATGATTATCTGTGTATTGGCCTCTCACATGGCATCACTCAGCCGGAAACATCCAAAATACACATTGACACACACTGTTTATTTGATATCTGAGACCATGGCACTTTGACATACTTGTCTGTTACAAATAGTTTTGATTTTAATCTGGAAACTGTGTAATAGTCTGGAAGGTTGTGGAGAGACTTCAAGCTTTAGCAGATTGCAGCTAATCTCAAACTAGTTTTTCTATATTTTTAACCCCAGACCAAAGCAGAAATTCTTAACTTTTCAAATGTTGTGATCCTCTAAGGTCAGAAGACACACAGTGCAGCAAATACAGCAGAGCATTCAAAGCCACTCTTGTATTCTGCCTGATAATCTGCTTGCAGAAGGAACTGTCCATTGTCTTTACCTTAACTGCTCAAGTAATTAATTTTTACATGAGGTTTCTGTTTAAAAGATAATCCAAAGTAAGATCTATTTTTGATGTTCGCTTACAAAGAAGCATGTGAATTTATCACATGTGAAAGCATTCATATCACAGATCTTCACAAGTGAAATTCAACACTTTCACATCTGCATATTTCACATCTGCAGAAACAATGAGACTGAACAGTAGCAGCGTCAGTAGGTCTGGGCGCATTCAATGTGCATTTGTCAAAAAAAAACCAAATAACAATAAACCATGAATATTAACCCAATCCCGCGTATAAATTCAAACCAACAGAGGGATCAGTTAAGTTCTGTTCATTTTCCACTTCTCTCCACATTTCCATTACCCTCCTTCTCAAAAGTGTCTGGCTACAGTTGGTTTTGCTGGGGTTTTTTTTTTTTCCATTTCCTTTCAAATAAATGCTCTGTGACTAGTTTTCAGGCCATGTAGAAAGGTATTCAGTCCGAGGATTTTTGTTCAATAGTTGCTTTGTAGTGTGGTCTCATCTGGCACGCTGAAAGATGTTTTTTTATGAGGATGATAGTTTATGCAGTAAATCATAAAATACGATTCACATTTTGGCAGAAAGCGCAGACAATTTATGTGAAATCAAGTGTGTGTCAAGCTTTTCCAGGTTTGGACACATGAGATATAGAGTCTTATCAACAACTGTTGTGTTTTGAAATGAGCAAAGTCTTTGAAATAAACGGGTATGTGTTTTGATTCATTTTATGGATCTCCCTGTTAGTTTTATTGTTTTACTCTGAGCATTATTTACAACTACCTCAGGTTACAGGTCCACTGTCTTCTTTTTGTTGCATGCAGATGCAAAAATTCAGCACCAGGGTTCACAGGACCTGACACGAAAGGGTCAAAGACTGATAAGATTTTTTAAGGATTACGACACAGCCCGGTCTCCCCTGCAGAGTTTCATCACTGCAGATTTCCAAGGCAGCCATGTTGGCTCCACAATCCATTGCGTAACAGCTGACCATGCCACCTGATGGTAAAGATGTTGAGCATCTTGGAGCAATGCGTTTCTTAGATATAACCTCACCACCTCCTCATCTATCCTAGAAAAAAAAAAAAAAAAAATACAGCTTCTCCACTAAGTCCATCATTCATTCATACTCCTCCTCTCCCGGATCATCAGCTTCTTCATCTTCATCCGTCTGTTCTGGAACCAGATTTTCACCTGTCTCTCTGTCAGATTTAAGAGTCCTGCCACCTCCAGGCGCCGGTCCCTGGTCAGGTACATGTTGTAGAGAAACTCCTTCTCCAGCTCCAGGGTCTGGTGTTTGGTATATGGACACCTTTTCTTCCGGGTCGACTTGGCATGGATCCAACTCGCTGATGGATTTTCTGCGGAAGAAGAAACATGGCGGCATAAATTTTCACTTAAACCAACCATGCAAAACGAATATTTACTTTTCAGGTCGACGCGTATCTGTGTTCAAAGTTCAAATACTGATAGAAAAATCAGAGAAGACAGCAAGAACTAATTTTATGAGCCTGCAACTTTTGGCTCATTAGAACAAGAGACAATAACACATGTTTAAAACACAGCTGCATAAAAAAGTATTGCTCAGTGTTTTATTTATTTCCATATCGCCTCTCTGACCAGTGTCACATGTCTAGTTAAAACAGTAAGAGTGTTTACGCATTGATTTGATCCTTCCTTGATTTGAGTAATTCAACATAATGTTACGTAAAATTCAGTTAGTGGTCTCTGATGGAGAGCTTACACCTCTAAGTCTAAATAATGGGAATATTCTGTAAAGACAGCAAGTGGCAGTAAATAGAGTGGAGTGTAACTAATAAAGTTAGTCTAAATCTCTGTCGGAGTGTAGGTAGTGTTGATAAACAGCCAAACTGAGCCTCATTTTTAGAATTATTTAACTGCAGTTGGGGAGGGATTGAACCACTGACTGATATGATTTTATTGGCCACTTAAAAAGTAAAGCAGCCACAGAGTGCTATGAAATTGCCAGTGAGCAAGAATGCAACAAGTATCCAATTTTCCCTTGGATTTCCTGGTCATAATGTTCAGTCACACCAATTCGCAACACACAAAACTTTGCTCACTTCAATATTTTGATTTATTTAATGAACTGGACTTTACGTAGGAAGACCTACAATAGACAGACCACCTGAATGAATCCTAGCAATTTTAACTGCATCAAATATAATTGATGACTGAAAAAAAAATGAACAGAGGTTCATAGTGTCTTATTTCGCTGCAGCCTTTAACAATAAAACAATAACCTACATTTATCAGTGTGTATTCAGCACTATTCATTGTAGTCTGTTATTTAGTGTGTATATCTATTATTATTATTATTGTTGTCAGTCATTTTTATTTAACTGTTACATTTTTTTTGAAGCATGGTGCCTGATAAAGTTATTTCTGTGGAAGTCCAGGCCAAAGCAGTAAGGTACAGTAAATATATAGTAAATATTGATGTTCATAATAAATTTGTAATATTACCAATACAATCTAATCAATAGGCCATTTTGGGCAAAATGTACGTTTAGATGTGTCGAATAAAAGGAGGATCTCCACTAATCTGATCACAGAAATGCAGCACTAGTCCACATGCTGATACTGACAAACTAGTAAATAACATAAATAGCACCTTAATTATTTTAATGGACAATAAAGTTTACAAGACATTTACAGGGCTATAAAAGTCACACACACACACACACACACACACACACTTAGGCCACATTCTCCTTCTCTTTTACGCACTCTCTCTCTCTCTCTCTCTCTCTCTCACACACACACACACACACACACACACACACACACACACTGTATTGCCTTTTTCTAAACTCTAATAAACATTCCTGAGTTTGGTACATGTGTCTTTACCTGGGTCCGGCTGCTGCTGTGTTTTTCTGTCCTCCTCCTCTTTCTTGGGCTCAGGCTTTCTGCCCAGGTCCTCCACGGTCCCGAGCCGTTCGAGGACCACTTCAGTCTGGCTGGCGAAGCTGGAATCCCCTGGGCTGTCGTGTGACGGCGGTGAACTCTCCGGTTTAACCGCCTCGTACCTCGGGCTTGGATTGGAGAGGTCACCCTGAGCGGGGAGACACCCGGGAAAACCAGCCGACGCTTGTGACAGGGCGGTCTCCGAGGTGGGAGTCGCCCCCTCCCAGCAGCGGACGAACCGGCTCTCAGAAGCGGCCGAGGAGGCGAAGTGTTCCGCGTGGGTCTGCGTCTGCGGGCCGTAGTAAGGGTGGTGGTGGCTCAGGAGTGGATGTGGATGAAAAAGGCCGGGGATGGTGGCACCGGAGGCGGACTGCAGCTGCGGGGAAGAGGACGAAGTGGAAGTAGGGGTGTTTGTCCAGGGAGAAAAGCCATTTAAGCTCGTTTGTTTGTTGGAAAAATTGGAGAAATCCGGAATGTGTGAGCCGGGGGTCGCCTCCTCCTCCTCTGCTCCCCGGGTTGGCTTTGCGCAGCCGGGCGTCGAACCCTGAAAACCTCCCGGGATGAAATGTGCACCGTACGGCTCTTCGGTATGGAGCCCCATCATGGAATAATAATTCGTTAGCGACATGTTTATTTTATTATTTCAATAAAAATACACTTAAGTGCGACTGTAAAACGTTAGATGGGCTGGTATAGTGGCTTACATCCTCCCCTAAAATGGTAGTAATTTTTTTCCTGCCCTTATCCTCTTCTCGGCTGCCCATTGGTTACACCGTGGATCACATGGTTAGACTGTATTTACCCAGTATAAGGAATAAATCAAGCCATTCTTTTGTGTTCAGAAATGTGATAGTGGGCCTACGAGCTTCTGCCAGATGGATCTGAATGTGGCATCGGTTTTTAAAACTGTGCACCACAGTTTTACAAGCTGAATAAAAAGAAGCAGGGAGCCGTTTACAGGCTTGTCTGAGGCGAGGCTGAGTGAGTGTGTGTCAGGATTGAGAATGGCATTATATACTTTCCATGGTGCCTCTGTCAAAGCACTTTTATGTACAAAATAAATATTTTGCAGTATTTCTTAATAGCGACAAACGCCGTTGAAATATAACTGAGCTGTGGAAACAGAAACCGTGGCCTTTGACTTTTCTCTGGGGATGAATTATTTCCTTCATATTCCTTCTTCCAGTGAAAACATTTAGTTGAGCTGAATTTATCTTGTAGCCACTGCCCAAACTTTCAAAAACGAATTGTCATCAGTTAGATTTGTGTTATTGTGGTGAAAAATCTGTTTCTGTTATCAGATTTTCTTCATTTGTCATCGTTTATCTATGAACGTATTTACGCACTTACTGAAGAAATCCAGGTGAGGTGATTCAGTTTTCCAGTGTTTGTCTGATTTTAAACTATACACAGTGTAAACCCCTAATCTGAGCATTTCACACTTGCATCTAATTAATCAGAGGTTACAGCAGGATTACAGCAGGATTACAGGAGGATCCTGGACTCCTTATGCGGGGAGTTTCTGAAATGTTTGAGGTGGAAAGAACAGATCTGGCACCTTGATTTAAAAAAAAAAAAAGAAATTAAAGAGTTTCTCTTCAATCTTCATTCTTTGTGCCTGTGTTTGTGTGTGAAAGTGAACTTTCACTGGATGCAGAGACGCATGGGGGCGTATCTCAAAGACACAAATGAACTGTCTTCAAATTTTGTCTTAACCTTCTAACATAGACCTTGATCGCTGTTTCTCGTGCACTCTTAGCGCCATCTGCTGACTGGATGAGTGAAAACAGCGCACAAGCTCCTGAGCTAAGCGTCCAGGTCCACACAAGACAGTGACTGGAAGTACTTTCTAAAGTATTTAAGTACAAACTGAGTAATTTTACTTTAGTATTTTCATTCCATGCTAATTTCTCCTTTTACATCATTATATTATAAGTGGTAATAGTTTGCACTCTATTATTAGCAGCTACAAATATAATGTGAAAATAAATGTATATACACTGTTCAGTGCACAAAATCTTCATTTTTATCAAGTCATTTTACACTTAAAGTCTATTTTTGGAAAATGTGACAGTGCAGTGAGAATATTCCACCACTATTTTATTTGTAGTTTTATTCAGGACTGCACTACAGAGGTACTTTAATTTACATTTCATATGCCCTCCCTATTTTTCATAGCCTCATATAAGTTTTATTCCCTGTTGCAGATATTGCACCACACATACACTGCACATATTTTTATATACAATACAGCAGAAATACTATTCTGTAGTACACTTTAGCTGTAAATAATGCTATTTCTTTGCACTTACGTGCTAATTAATTTGGCTTTGTACCTATAGTCTGTACCCGTACTCCTCACAATGACCATAAAGTTGAATTCAAGCTAATTTACTCCACTCCTAAATTTTCATGTGCAGTGCAGTAACCTGCCTCATTTTTTCTCGCTACACACTCTCCACTTTAGAGCAACAAACTCATTTAAAAGTACAATCAGGTGAACGCAGTATTCTCATTATACTGCAGTTTTTATTTTAGTCATTTTAATAAAAGGTGAAGTATGAAGTTAAAATTTACCACAGTACAAAGTCTCTTACATACGTATCAGTAATACAGTTACAGTATTTCCACTTATAATACAACAGGGTCAAATGAGTATTTTTTTTTTCTGTAGTGTGAGTTTATATTGTTTCTTAAACTTTTAGTTCATTCTCACTAAATTGTTGAATGCAGGACTTATATTTCTAATGGAGTAATTTAGTTTTGGTAGATAAAAGGACAGAGCCCTCCTTTCACCCCTGACATCATGGCACAGACCGCCGTTAATTAGCTCTGGTCCTGTGGAACATTAATTTAAAATATTTTTATTAAATACTACAGACATAATGTCAGTGAGTTAAACCATTTTTTAATTTAATTTAATTGCTGTCATTATTCTTTCAAATAGTCAAATAAAAACCTTAATTTTTCTGGAGACTACCTGAAACTACCCTTCCTTATAAATCTCTGACCTTCACAGACATTGAGAATCTCTAAGACCCAAATTTCCAGCGTAGAAAACTTAAATATTTAGGCTGCCAGCTCAGAAAACCTCTGGTCTGTTTCAGCACGTCAGCCATGTTAATGCCTTTTTTTATTTAGCACATTGTCAAGTTAGTTTAAGCCCTGGCAACTGGCTTAAGTAATAAAATGAAGAAACTCATGAATCAGCACTTATAATTTAATTTAGCTGGACCCTTAAGGATTCAGGCCAGTAGATAGGTGTTACTCAATGACTGAAAGAAATCTGGTGTTTAAGTGGCAGAAACATCATTACAGGTCTGGTGGTGGAGGTGGAGGGTCAACCTCAACCTGCTGTTACAGAATTTGTAGTGTTTGCTGAGTAAAAGTCACGCAGGCTGCTGTATAAATTTATACGACAGACTTAATGGAAAGATGCAGGCCAGCGTTGCCTACAGAGCACATTGCTATAAGCTGCTGCCAACTGTTTTAGGGATGAACATTAAGAAAACCCATTAGTGTAGCGTAGTATTACTATTACTGTTCCTTTCTTGTTGCATTTACATTTTATATTGTGCCATTATTTTACTATCACATTACTGTTTCTCTTACTGTTACCACTACTTTGCACTTGCCTTTACTAATTACGTTGCTTTAGCTTGTTTTAGCACATTATAATGTGGCTGTAAGGACAGTTTAAGTATTTATCAACATATGGAATTTGTCAATTCAGTATTATATCATTATAATAATTTATTATACTGGCATTCATTAGCAGCTTCCAAGACGTGTTATAAATACAAAAACATTCAGACATTTATATTTGCCTAGCATTACATTATAGGGTGTCATAACATTTTTTCCTCATATCTATAATGATATTATTGCAACTAGAACAACAACTGCTCCTACAATAAGCTCCTGCCATTTGCTGTTTCTGTTACTAATAATACTACGGCTTCAAGAGATACTACTGCCAATATGTTACTGCAGTATACTAATGCTACTGTCATTGTCTCTCCAACACAAATTCTTCTGCTACAACTGCTACTCGCTGTAAGTACCACTACAATTACTATTTGTAATACTATTTGCAAGTGCTGTACTGTACTGTACTTTCTACTATATACATCTATTACAACAATTTCTACTACAGCCATTTCTTTAAGACTGTAAAAACAACATATATAATTAAAACAACACAGTGTTTAGTAATAATAAACCTATATGTATAAATTAGTTTGAAACATGTCTGGGTTGGTTAGGAAAAGGCTCAGCAGGCTTGTGGTCAGTTTATTGGGGGCCGTTAAGTCAAATACCTTTCATTTCAAACAGAAACACTAGCTCTCCTTTCATCTCCTTATCTTTCTTTTTACGTCACACACAAATACACACTCATGCACGGTCCCACTCACACACTGAGGGAGTGAATGTGTGAAACAAAGAAGGAGAGTGACAGCAGACTGTCTGTATTGCCCCAGTAAAAGTCATTAAGTTGAGGAAATGGTGGTTGTGACACTGTGTGGATGGTTTGCGGTTCAAGGTTCATTAGCAGCCTTGGACTCACTATGTGTTTCTGCCGTCTGGTCCTGTGTTGTTCAAAGTCTGGGTCGGGACCCCACAGAGGAGCGAAGGGAGAATTAAACCTGTTCTCTGCATTCATTTTCTTTTCTCCTATAGTTTTATAGTTATATAGTTTTATAGTTGTAACCTGCATTTTATTGCAAATTTTCATTGCAAATTCTTTTTCTAACAAAATTGAAAAGTGTCCACAAAGACAGTAAAATCTCGATTTATAATTTTAGTGAGTTTAAACCTTTTCAATTTTCAAGTAAAATAGAAATACATTCAAAACTATGAAATGCTTTCCACAGCTCTATTTAGATTTCAAAACGCTCCTCTTAACAGGTTGTTAAATACATTTGCTTCATTTTAGTGTACATATACTGAATTACAATAAATACTGAAACCTAAATTGTGTAATGTTGCAAGACATTCAAAGCACACACCTCACAGAAAAGAATGTAACAACGAAATGATGATTCATTCAAAATTATAATTCAATAATTAGCTAATCATAAATTACAGAACTTCATAGGCCGTAAACCAAGAATTATTCTGATACACTTCTTTCTAATGCAGTCTTTACAGTCATTGCCTCAAAACATAGAGGCAAAATAACAATAACAATACCACACGTCACCACACATATCATTGTCGCATGCATACGATTTTTATATTTCTGTTATGCTAAATAGAAAAAAGGTACATTTGAGGTATAGGTATGTCGTTACTTATTAACCTTGAGCAGGCATGTCAGCTTTGAAGACATTCACAAGAACAGCAAGAGTATTTATAATTCAAAAATCATTCAATAGATAGATAAAGCTGCACCGTCTGTTCAGTTGTTCCTTATAAAAGCTCATGACCACACACACACACACACACACACACACTAGATTGTCAGCACTTTAACACCAGAAAAGGAAAAAGAAACAAAAATTCTCAGAATCTGTATTTGATCTTTCGTTATATTTAGTTTTCTAAAAATTGTATTTCCTCATTTCTTAGTGTTTATAAGACATGAAGGCCTGAGGTGGAGAGATGGTCCGTTTCTTCACAGTAATCCACATGACTTCACAAAGCTTCAAATAATGCAAAAAGATAATTCTCACTATTTTCTCGGGTAAACATTAAAAAACAATCAACACCAAGACAGAATATTCTGATTCTGATATTTATTGGAGATGTGTCTGAGAGTTCAGGGTGTGTTTGTTCTCTAAACCTGAGCCTTGGTGGAACATGAGTTCATTTATCTGTTTTTATTTGTTTATACTCATGTTTGTGTTGCTATTAACCTGCCTACATGACTGGGATAAAAAGTGCTCAGAGAAAGTTTGCAGAGTTGAAGTTTGAGCATGACATCAAGAGAAGGACTGTCTTTGACCTCCTTCTCCCCTCATTCATCAGAACAGGTGGTATCCTGAGTAGCACTGCAGTCTCTCTCTTTTCAGTTTCTTCTCTTTCATTCTTCTGTTCTGGAACCAGATTTTCACCTGTCTGGATCAGTGGAGGATAAAACAGAAACTTGTTTTTATCATATGATATGGAATGATTGTGCAGAACACACAGTGATGCTGTTTTTTCCTACACATCAGGTGGGACATTCTGGTTCTGGAAGCATCATCATTTCTCCAAAAACTACAAAGTGAATAAGTTTCAAAACCAAGTATATATGGATGTAAACCAGTATAAGCCAACGCTGCACTAGATGTGTCTTACTACATCCTGCTGCTGAACAATAATAATTACCAGAGCCACATCAACTTTTTTGTATTATCAGTTATGTTCTTAATCAATGAATGAAACAGTCTACAAAATGGTAGAAAATCTCTGCAGAATCAAAAACATGAACATTTTGTTTGGTTTAAAAAAAAAAACCCATATTATTAATGCTTCCTTGGCTTTATAGCTTTTTGTTAATGGACCCAAATATCAGTATGGAAGCTGCATTTTGCAGTATTGCAATGCATGAATCTTAAAAAACACCTGGTGTGTGGAATAACAGGCATCACCATGTCACAAGCACTAATTTACTAGAGCAATGTTAAATGTATTTCTCTGCACATGTGTAACTTTACTGCAGTATCTCAGGCAGATACACAGTTTGTTTGTTTGGTTTTTTTTTCAGCTTTATTGTAACTTGCATCTAAGAATAAGCATTTTACAAGATAAGATAACTGATAAGTGTAAATAAATTCATTAAGAATATACTCCAACATGCACACACCGGTCTGTCAGGTGCAGAAAGCGGGACAGCTGCATGCGTCTGTCCTTGTTGATGTAAATGTTGAAGAGAAACTCTCTCTCCAGCTCTCTGATCTGCTGCTTGGAGTAGGGACAGCGCTTCTTTCTCTTCCCACAGGATCCTGCAGTAGATGAAAGTGTGCAAAGCATAAACACAAAACAGAAAAAAAAAAAAACCCCCAATAACAATAGAGAGGAAATATAAGAATATAAAAGATTTAATCTCACATAAAATGTCCAGTGTCAGGAGTGAGAGTCAGACCAGGCCCATCCAGCTGAGATGAGCAACAAACTTCACAAAAAACTTCACTGAGTTTAACTGAAATTAATTTAGCTCTTAATTTAGGTAAATGTCAAGGTCTAAGTCAGAACAGTGAGTTAACATGACCTTTAGTCTAATTAATGTAAAACTATCATTAATTTAGAGCCAATTACATCGTGAGGTGGCAGAGATGAAGGCATATATAGTACTGGGGCCATTAAATGCTCACATTAGGTTTCACTTTGAAAGCAATGACCTGATCTAATAAAGCAGCTTCCACTAAAAAAGCAAACAACAAATAGGTAAGTTATAAAATAAAAAAGGATCAGCAGGGTTATTATTAATATATTGTGACCCCCCTGCCCCTCCAGTTTGGCCCTTATTTGGTTATTGGCAGCATTTTACGTGCCAACATTTTCATTCATGTAAATCAGCCTGAGGTGTAGGCCTGATTCATGGTCCTGACCCCGTCCAGAGTCTCCGTCCAGATCCAGAAACTGCTGTGGGATTTTTTCAAAGATCTAATCCAGGTCATCTCGTCTCATTTAGGGATTAAACTGCTACTACTCATTCAAATTGATGGCACTGTGTGACTTTGACTTACCCGGGGTAAGACTGCAGTGTCCTCCACCGCCGCTGGATAACGGCGCCTCGTCCTCCTTCCCAGCCTGGGGCGACTCTGACCCCGCCCTCCCTTCGCTGCTCTCCCCGCTGTGACAGCTCGTCCACTCGGTCCGATTCTCAGCGGTACCGGTTAGTTTCGGGTCCGCTCTTTCCTCTGAGTACTCGATGAACTGGTCGAAAACCGGCGGCAGAATTCTGCTCCGGTCTGCGGCGAAGAGACGCTGTGAGTCCGGGTTGTACGCCGCGTACCTGCCGGGGAAACTCCACGGGTCTCCGGCAAACGTGTGTGCGTGAACACGGGGATCAGAGGCGCCGTAAACCGGCGGGCCGTACAGAAAGCATTCGGTACTGGGGCTGAATATCGTCTCCGACTGGGATGGTAAGCCCAGGTACTCGGGATAAACCGCGTCACACGGCAAATTAACGCGGGTTGGCGGCGGAGAGGTGATGGGGTAAAGGGTCCATGCGCTCGGATCCGGACACTGCTGTCGTGGCTCACGGTGGCAGTAGCCCCGGTACTCCGACAGGCTTCTCCCTGAAGCGGTGCTCCGGTCCAGCAAAGCTGCGCTATTCTCCGTTAGAAGCGCTGAAGTGATGGAGCCAAAGTCAGACTTTGACGGATAGGCGCAGGTTGGTAAATACATGGATAATGAAATACTTGAAATTTGATCAGGTTGTGGTTTGACCAGTGACCAAACAAAACCCAGAGATTGTTCTATTTCCACATGAGGCGCAGCAAGTTAGTTGTCACCCCACACCCCTTAATATAGCTATTAATATAGATAAAAACTCATTGTGCGCTGTGCACTCGCCCTGACAGTGAAAACAATAGGGATAAATAGATTATAAATAAAAAAGCCTATCTCCACATCTCTTCATTACCCAGAAGTCCACAGTGAAACCACCCTGTCCTCTGCAAAGTGAGGAAAACATCGTCTTTGACCTTGAGCCTGCCCGAACTGGGTCTGCTGAGTACAATTAACTAAACCTACAGGCTGGGCTGCATGTTTTTGCAGTCAGGCCATGTCAAATCCAAGCCTGGCCAGCCCCAAACGCGTGCACGCACACTCACGCAAGCATTTACGCTCGCGCACAACAACATGTACACACAAAACAACAAAACTACACGCCACCAGAAGATTGCATTGAGATTTAAACCTTACAGGGAAACACATTAGGAGTCTTAAGGGGGTTATATATAACCTATAGACTATAATATCAATTTTTCCAAGCACAAAGAGAAACATTTCTCTTGCAGATTGATTCTCTGCGGGTTTGTGCGGCTCATAAGATTTCTCGGGTATTTTCCATCCAGAGTACATGTGTTAGATTTTTCATGAGAAAGAGAGCAGCACAAACAGGTCTTGCAGGAAGCTGGACTTCAAAAGCCCATTTGGACATTTATGAGGGAGGCTTAGTTGGGGGCTATAAGTGCACATGGCTAAAATGCAGAAAGAGTCCTTTTAAAGATTTTTATCCCCTGTGATAATTCATCTTACCCTATGTGCACAGGCTGAGTCCAATTAAAGGGATATACCTCAGCAATTTAGCTGAGGTGGGAGAATTAAAACTGCTTGTGGTCTATTTTGCTCTTAAACTTTGTTACTTAAACACTGTGGCTTGCAGTGGCAAACCCCAGGTCTATTTGCAGAATGCAGTCATGTGTCCTACATACTTTGTTGACAGTGACATCAACATATGCAGTGTCAGATTTATGTAAAATAGTATAATCTGTCACAGGGAAAATGATGCATTTATTCATATAAGTGCTGCTTTACTCGTTTTTAGACATTTGTCCATTTGTTTACTAAATTACTGGTATTATCTGCTGAATTTTATCCTTATTACTCGAGAAATAATGACACAAATATGTTCTGACATATCATTATCAGCCCAGTTTGCAAATCAATTTATTAACCCTAAAAGTAATGCTGCTACTTTTCTTAAAATAAATTTCTTTGTTGGCATCTTTTCTCTCATGATTATTACCAATATTCCTATAAATCTTCATCTTAACATATTTATCATATAACTGAAGAGAAGCTTTGGGTTTTTTGCACAGAAGTACAGTTTATAAGCGCTCTGTATATGAAAAACCATGCTGTAAGGGGAGTTCCTGTTTAGCCTATTGCATGGGTCTAATCAAAATCAAATGTGTTCACTCATCATGAGGATATTCCCCTGAAACTGTCTTGTCCTGAGACAGAGGTTAGTGAGATTGTAATGCCCGGAGTTATCTTTCAGATCTTCTTGTTGTAGCTCGACCACATAATGTGGTTAATCCGACATGCCCTTTGATCAGCTTTTAGTCTGATCCAAGGGCTGTGCTGTTTACTTGAAAGTGTTGCTGAGGAGCATGTGAGCTGACTGTCACAGAAAGAGAAAAGTACATTTCACTGAGGCTGATTCAGCTTCGTAACGTGTGCACACACAGACCGACTTAAGGAAGAGATGCTGCTGTTATTTAATACACCAGATTTAAAATTAAAATCCAAGCATTGTAAGAAAAATATGATAAAGAACAATCAAAGCCTATGAACCTAATAAATTAGCCATAACATAACAAAGGGACATGTGGTGGTGGGTGAGTACAGCCAGAGACAGAGTGCGTTGCTGTACGGTTACAGGACTACACACCAATGTAATCAAATATAATGCTAATTTTTAGTGTGAATGTTAATTTAGATTATATAAACATCTAACATTCCTCTGCCAGTGAAGCCTGTCGGACATGTCACAGCAGGTAAGTACAAGCTAGTCAGATAGTGTGTGCTGAGCTTTGGTTGTCATCTCATTATCATATGAAGGTGCTGGGCTTGTTACCCTGGAGATGCCTTCACCACTGGTTTCTTCTGCAGGCATGAGCTGATGTGGCCTTTTTAAAATGGCCTCCACACCTCCAGGAGAGGACCTGAAGGGAAAAGTCTCTCAGGTGTTCACAACAGCTTCCCTCACCAACCAATAGCGACTATAGTGCCATACAGGTGTGTGTTTTTCACAGCAGACTGACTGACTGAATTCAAAACGAATGCAATGAGCCATCCCGTCATGGCGTGCTGGTGCAGCCCGTGGAACGGTGTCATTGTTAAAGTTTGCTTCATCTTCTCCTGCTGACAAATTAAAATGTCTGCTTTGAAAAAGGACAGTTACAAGACAACACATAACACAGAACTCGAGTGAGTCCACACAACTACTATGCCTTTTACTACTACACCCATTTGTTTCTGGCTGCATCTCATAAATCTGGGTGATATGTCTTGTAACTTAAAGTGATACAGGACTGTTGCAGTCAGACAGAACTGTAAGGCATTTAGTACTAAAAATGAACAAACCACATGTAGAACTAAAACATGCATTATTGCTATATTTAGACCATCATATACAGGTGGACCTCCTGAAATGGGCTGAAACTCACCAGAAAGCCCTTGCACAAAGATGTACAGACAAACCGTAATATAAAATATATGGGGATTTTCTATTTATTGCATAGTAAGCATGTATTTCATAGACTGGATCTGTTTCTTAGCACAGAACATCTGAATGAATCAGGCACTGTCCTAATGCAAAGGCCACTCATCAACTCTTTGTGCTGTTTGTGATCTTCTCAGTGAAAATGTTTTAGTCTGTGGTTAATTCCTGCAGCACATCACGGCTGCTCTGTCGTGAAGGTCTCTGGTCAACATGTTGTTCGGTTGGTTACTGGCGCTTCAATGTGACCTACATCCATGAACGGTCATGTGCGCTTTGCTTTTGCGTCTGTTGGCTCCACAGCAGGGTAGGCCCATATCAGGTTGTGTATGTTTTAACTAATACAGCAGCAAAATTAAAGTCAGTGCAATATGGGAAACAACACTAACCATCATTTTCAGATCAGCACCATGTTAGGGAGGCAAACAGCAACTAATGCAGGCACAGAATGAACGAAAAGAGAAATCACGCCTGCTGGGTCGTGCGTTTTTGTTGCCACCATAGTGAACTTGAAAAAGTCATTTCAGTTTTGTAATCGATGAACACATCGGATTTAGACGTAAGATCCTTTTCTGATGCAGATTTAACACGACGAAGTGAAAAGAGAAAGGAGATCTAACTTCTTCAATGAAATATTACAGTTTCCCGTGAAGCTTGACAAAAAAATAACCTCACTATTATTGTTAATAATAATAATAATAATAATAATGACAATAATGCTAATATTACTAATAATAATAATAATAATAATAATAATATCATAATGATCATTATTATTAATGTGGTAGGAGACGTAGTGACAGATTTGTTTAGGTACACCCGCGCTATTGAACTATTCCTTGTTCACATTAAAAACATATGAATTATTAAATGAACTTCCACTGTAACTGTTCTATAGATAAATATAAAGAATAACGTGAAATAAGAATTTTGAAAGAAATAACATCAGTACACGCTCACGTTTAAATCTCGTTAACATCTCACTTATCCTAATAGATTATAGGCCTATAGTGATTATAAGAACTAGAACAGTTTATAGGTCACAGTTATATTATTATTAGTGTCAATATCAGCCATATATTAACACTTAGTGCACTGTGTTATATCATGAAAGTTCAGGAACAAATGCAAAGGAAAACAGACAGTTTCAGGAAGGCGATAATTAGCGCAGAGAAAGGTTTTTTACGGTGAAAGGGAGTAAACTAAAGTCAAAAAGTAGAGAGATAAGGACAGAATCATCCACAAATCCGTACCAATAACCACGTTTTCAATAGCGATTGATTTTGAATACCTGAATTGTAAAATAAATTGTGCGGGCCGGTTTCTTATAGGCCTAAATGCTTGAATTCAGCAGAATAATGGAGGCTCACCGTCGGGGAGAGGCCGAGCAGCAGAATATCCAGTCCACATCCACTGACTGTGCGTCTGTCCTAAAGCAGGTGTCTCTTTTTCGTAAAGACACACACTGACTGCCAAGTCCAATAAATGACCCCCCTCCCGCGCCAAAAAACACCCAAAAACCAGAGTGTCTTTGAACCATGTGCAGTCCACATGGAGAGATACAGAGAACAAATGGTGGTATGCAGGCCACAGACAAGAACGTGGATTGTAGGGAGATAATACAACAGCATTACAATATCAAACTATATAGGTCTTATCATCAGACCAGTTGAGTACCACAGCTCAAATACCATCGATGCAAATGTTATAGGCCTAGATTTGAAGACTGCACAGAGAAACACACCACTAGCTGAAGTTACTCCGCTTTAAATGCGTTTGTAAATATCACAACTAAAAGGCAAATTTGCACAGATTTCACGTTTTATTTGTTTTATCCTTGGAGAGGTTTAATGTGAAGCTGTGCTATCTCTTTAATAGCCTCTTCAGCAGCACCTTTAACTGCCAAACCTATATATATCTGTGCATTTCAGGCAATCTACTGATGAATCTGAGTCTCATGTAAATTGCTAATCAGCAAATAAGGAATGTTCACTGATAATGTTTTTAAAAGTAAGCCTTCATAAACACTATAGCCTAATCTCTAAGGCCTCACCGCTCTCAATCTCAGAATCACTTGAATATTAAAGCACACTCTATTTCCTCCCTAATGTCATGCACATACATTTTGAAAGAATACTAACTTAATATTGTATTTTATTGCAGATGTGATTATGGTTTAGTGTTCTGTGACTTTGCAACCATCCATTTGTCCCACTGCATACACAAACACCCTGAGTCTGTTGTCTGTAGCCTACTTTGTATAATTGTGCTAAGGATAGTTTGAAAAGTCCCTGCTGCTCATTTTCATTCGGTGTTTAATTTATTACGGGTTAATGAATCGGAAATAACATCAGCATCAGGATTACTCATCAGCTGTAATATACATCAACAGCATATCGTATGTGTGTGTGCATGCGTGTGAAAGAGAGAGAGAGAGGGAGAGGGAGAAAAAGGAGAGAGGGTTTTATTAGGCCCATAACTCTTCAGACTCCAGAGGAAGCTGTAAGCATTAAAGCTGAAGGCCAAATCTCTGCACACTGCAGCCTAATCTGAAACAGCTCAGCTGGGAGTTGAGAAAATGCTGCTGAATATTGGAGAGATGCCACAGCTTCACATTTTCTACGACGTGATAACCGTGGAAACAGTGTGGGATGGAGATGTGTGTGTTTGAGCAGCTGAGCTGGGCTCTAGGTTGTTTTATTTTCCAGCCCAGACTTTTTGTAGAATAAGTCACTTTTACTATGTTTGAATACATGAAGAAAATCAGTCACTTACCCTATAAATGTAGGCTGTATCAGATGTTCCACTGGGGGTAGGTGCTTGCAGCCACTCCCTCTGTGTCATGCTCTAAAGATTTTGGCAGTAAATCACCAGTCGTTGTCTGTATACAGGTAGAGGGCATAGTCAGAATAAGTCAACTGACATTTTAATGTAAGCTATTTGCATCCTATTAAAACGAATTTAGATTAAACTGTATCTCATGGAAATTTTTTAGTAATGGTGAGAAATTTATTATTATTTTTAACTAAAGATGTGCCATCATTACAGCTTACTAAAAACTCAGAACACATTTACTCTGCCCCACTGATCCGCCTGCATTGAAAGGACATGTGAAATAATGACAGTGCGCCATCTAGTGGTGAAAACTTTACATCCTAAAAATAAACATTGGGCTTTTTTAAATTGGTGAGGAGTATCTCTGTCTATTCTTACTTGAATACTTTAAACTTAGAGCTTACTTATATATCCTTACCTTAAAATATTTGACTTCTGTATTCTCTGTATGGCTAACCTTTTCTTTTTTACCTGCTTATTTTTTAATAAATGGCTTTTAGTTGATTTCAGTATGCATTTGTTGTTTATTACTGTTATTGCTCTTATTATATTTTTATTATTATTCAATACTGCAAACTACTTATTCATTTATTAGTACAGGTTTTTTGAGTTTTTGTCATTGGTTGTGATGAATAACTGCTCAATACTGACATGCATTTCACATTAAATGATAGTCTGTAAGGTAAAACCAATGCATAATGCATGTGGTGCCAACATTTTTGCAACTGTGATGTTAATAAACTGACTTGCAGTAGTGGAAGAAGTATCCAGATATTTTACTTAAAACATAAAAGTAACACGAAAGATACTTTGCTGAAAGAAAAAATATTGCATTCCCAGTTTTAAAGGCGACCAATCTGAGCAAAAATAGGCCTTTTATCAGCAAAACACAATTATTCTTATATTATAATAATACTTGTTTGGCAGAACATCCCCTGTAGGAGTTTTATTGTTATATATAATATTTTTATTTATTTATTTATTTATTTATAATATAATATTTTTATCGATGCGCAAATTCCTCTTCCATGTGAACCAAAAAGGACTTCAATGCAAAGAACTCTGGGAATGAAAGTAACTGTCTACGGATGACATCATCACACTACGTCGTTACGTGACAACACCGCGCCAAACTCTCGTCTGGCAGTTGAGATGTGAGTTCAGGTAGCAGCCAGACTTTGCTGTTTGTTTCGGTGCTAACTTGATTAAATGACCGTGTAACGGAAACACCGAAGCTCCACCGAGTGTAAGTGTTTATTTCAACTAACGCTAGATGTAAGATGCGTAACGACAGCGTGGCGGCTGGAGACCTCGGTACTAACCAGTTAGTCCGTTATTGTTGCACTAACGTTAGCTAGCTTGGCGTTAGCTCCGTTATATCAGTCAAGTAACAAACGGTTCAGATTGGATTTTGTTCTTTTCACATCAGTGTATTTGTAAAGTTGAAGCTCTGGTTAATTTAGGACCCTCTCTCTCTCTTTGGCACAGTGCTGTTTCTATAGGGCGTTACTGGGGTTTGATAGCTGTCGTTTAAAATAGAAAGTGTTTTCAATGAGCAGCTAACGTTAGTTAGCTCTATTGTGTGCTAACGTGAGTTCATGTTCATTATTGGTCCTGTTTGAAACGAAAGAGTCAAACGGGAAACTCGCATATTTGCCTGTAAACTGTTTTAAACGAAGGGTCTGAGAGAAAAGCCAGTTTATTTTAAGTGTTTATTCTTGTCGACCACATTATTAACTTACAAAGGATACAGATGTACAGGTTTGCACCTGTTTACCATTTCACTGGGTTAGTATTACTATAGGTAAATGAAATTAACATAACAGATTTATGTAAATCAACAAAAGCCTAATATTCCATTGAACGTGTTGCTAGTGAGCTTTGGAAACTGTACATGATTTGGTTCTCAGTAGGTTCAGTCCAGGACGTTTGCAGTTATCGCTTTCCTTTTCTGCTTATTGGCAAACTCATAGTATGAACATAGTTTTCCAGTACCTTTTCTCCTAAAATACACAGCTGGAATAAAAAGCTTGATTTCATAACACCAGCCACCAGTGGCCTGAAATCATTTGTAAAAAGGATTGAGCCATATCTAGTCATGAAGTAAAACAGTGCTGGATGTCATCATAGCAGTGAGAAAACATTGATCTTTATCCAGAGAGATAAAGCAAGAACTGTTCATAGTCTGTTGATATGAATGTTGGTATGTGTTGTATAGTTATATAAGAAGGCATGACAAGATTTAGCATAGGGCTTTAGTATGGTGCTTAACTTAAGCAGTATAACTGTAACAAACAGATGATGTGCTTAGTTTACCTGAAACATGATTGACAGACTTTCTGTTCTATAGTCATCTAAAGGAATCAAGGAGGAGACCGCTGTGGTTTACAGATATGGGGGCCCTGATATCTCGATGGAAGGTAAGTGGGAGAGGGAAAAGGGTGAATTCAGTCAAATAACACATTAAGTTAAAAAAAAAAGAAACTGAAACAAAGTAGTTAAGTTTGCAAAATAAAAAGATTTGGGGTTTATAAATGTATGTGTATTTTTTATTATTTTAATAATTCAATTTGACTTCACATGCACAGTGAGCCTAAAGGTTTTCCATGAATACTGATTTCAGTATTTGAAACAGTTTGGGTTTGATAGGTTTGGATCCACTGAACCCTGCACCAGAGCTAGATGAAATTCATGCACTATTTTTAGACATACTAGACAAGTCAAAGGGAAAGAGAGGGAGACAGGCAAGAGTTAGCAAGAGAGATTGTGCAATCAAAGTGCAGCCTTTTTATCCACGTCTGTGCTTTCATCCATTTGAAAGAGAGAGATACAGATTGTTACAGTTGTAGAAAAATGTGAAATTGTACATCATGTTTGCTTTTATTTACTTGTTGCTGAGATACTTCAGTCAACCAAGAAACTGATGAGTAATAAGTAAGAATGTGTTTACAGGAACAGATTTGTTTAGCACCAATTAATCAGTTCCTAATCTCTTGGCTGTGAGTGACACTGAGAAGCCCAGTGTTCTGATGAAACTGATGATTTTGTGATCTTTGTCCTCAATCCAGGCAAAGCCAACCACAGTTGAGCAGCTGGAGAACCTCGACAAGGTACCAGTTAAATAGTCTGAGTGTATTTACTCACACAATACTGAAACGTACCATAAGAAGTCATAAGACATCAAAAAGCTAATAGAACATAACCTAAAGTTAATTAAATTAATTTCTTGGAAGCTCACAGTAGATTAAACCTGACATCTAATTATCTGAGTTTATTTATCCTGTTTAAATAACCTTCAACCTCCATTTTCCCCTTGTAGGAGATTAACGATCTGGAGGAGTTTAGAGCCAAAAACCAACGTCTGCAAAAGGTAAAGTTGGCAAAACATGAACAACATGCAGTGATATTATTAAACTGCACTTTCTTTTCCTCATCGTTGTTTTTATGTGTGTCTTGTTTGCAGCTGTGGGTTGGCCGGTTCCTTCTCTACTCGTCTGTTCTGTACCTGTTGATCTGTCTGATTGTATACTGTCTCTACCTACCTGAACAATGGCTGCAGAGAATAGTACTGGCCCTGCCTTTCTTCATATACCCTGTGCTGTAAGTGCCCATGTTGTTTTTCCTATTGTCATTTACAGGTTTTTGTGAAGCGCAGATGTTTAATTTGTGTGTGCAGCACCTTTGTAATTCTCATTTTAGTTATTTAAATAAATAACCTGTTTTTTATATGCAAGTTTTTTTTTGGTTTAGTTTTTTTTCCATGAATTTGGTTAAATGTATCGTGATCAGTGCTTGTTGATAATGACGGAGCACACTCTCATTTCTTCATTTTACCAGGGTTTGGTTTATAAGGAAATTGTTGATCTTCCTCTTTTGCAAACGCACTGAGAGAAACAGTAAGTTGTCTGTCAGTCCCTCTCTGTCCACCTGTCATCCAAATAAAACATATTTTGTCCTTCAACCATATTGTCATACTTACAGTAGCTGTCAGATTTTAAAGTGTTTTGATTTCTGATAATTAGCAACTTTTGAAAATAGTGATTTATGTGACTTTACATGATGTGTAATTGAACATCAGAAATCAAAATTGTATTTTCATAATATTAAAATATGCACTCATTAACTTGGTAATATATTAACGCTAAGTGTTCACCATTTAAAAAAGACTACAACAGAGCAGTGGTGTATGGAAATGAAATTTAAGATAAAATGAACTAATACAAGTTGTTCCTCTTTCATTTTTAGATGATAAACTAGAAGATTTAAAGGTTGCCAAGAAAAAGATTGTAAGGCTCTGATCTTTCACATTTCATTTTTCATTTGTGCATCTTTTACTGTCTTGTTTAAAGAGTTTAGTTTGGATGTTATGGGGTTCCTTGCCCTCTGAGTCAAAATGCAAAACTTGGTCTTTTTCTGATATGCAAGGTTTCTTTTCTTGTCATTTCCGCAATGACTTGAATAACAACTGCAATTCACTGCAGTCGTCTCCCAACTTTTGATTTTCTGTTTGATAGATAATTTCAGTGAGCTTATTAAACAGCTACGTTTTCTCTGTTCTTTTCATGTTACTGTCCTTTCTCAACGTTTTTTACTTAGATTTTTAATCTTACAATGAATCATTCTTACTGTTTATTACGAGACCTCCTTTTTGTTTAAATTGAGACCACAATTTGATCTGCATGTTATCAAAGAGTTGTTGGTTTGTATTTCCAGCTGGAGGAAGTGATGGAAACGGAGACATACAAAAACGCCAAACTCATTCTGGAACGCTTTGATCCAGAAGCTAAGAGGAAAGCTGTGAGTGCTGTGTTTTTGTTTTTTTCTTGCTTTGTTTGTATGTGTTTGATTCATCTTTTATTCTTTGACTTGTTGGTTTTGTTTGTGGTTGTGTTGCAGGAGCTGGAGTCGACTCCAGTCCGTCCGCAGATGACTCCCAGGCCAGGACAAGGTACGACGCACATCAATACACAGCAGAAAGCTCAAGTATCACATGTAAACTCTGGACATGCCCAGAGTCATACTAATTCTGAGATGTAAGCTGCAAAAAGTGATTTCTTGTCCCAAGCATACAAAATCAATTTTGTAACAATATCTTCTTTGCAGAGATTCGCCACAGAGGGCCAGCAATGAGACCCATGCCTATGGGCACCCCAGTTGCCACACCAGTGACCCCTTCAGCTGGAGCACGGCCTCCATTGGTACCAGGAGGAACCCCTGTGGGTAAGGAGAGACAAAGAGGTACTTAAAATTAAGTATGATAAATTATCACAATCAATAACTTCTCAGGTGTGATGCTTCTCCAAAGAATATTATATACAGTAAAAATCAAATCTGTCTGCCTATGAAGATTTTCATGCATCGAGGTCATGGGGAAAGTGCTAAGTCAAAGGTAACCTGAATGAAAAACAAGTCTCTTTGCCTTTGACTTAGTTCTTTTAGACATTAGTTTGTGTCTTTATCACATGTCGCTCTCCCTACAGAACCTGTCCCTCTCTCAGCTCCAGGAGGACCACCAGAGAGATCTACTCTGTCTGCTTCAGTCTTCCAGGGGGCACTACCCAGGACCCCCACCTCCCCTATACCAGGTGTAGGTAGGTTGTAATGCTGCTTGGTGCATCTTTGGGCTTGAATGTTTGGCGTTGGTTTCTGCTATTTGAATTTAGGGTATTTAATGTCTATTTACCAGATTTAGGCACCACCAGTCAAAATGTATATATTATTGTGAGGAGAGAAGAAACCAGGATAGTGCAGCGTAGGAAAAGTTAAAAATTAATTTGGTCTAATGTATTCTTCTGTGCATAATGCTTTGTGTGTGGTTGTGGACTGTTTTTTGTAGGCATGCACCCTCCAGGTCCTCCATTAGCAAGACCCATTCTGCCCAAAGACAGGGGAGCTGTGGATCGAGTCATTGAGTACCTGGTAGGAGATGGACCACAGAACAGGTGAACGCCCCTTTTCAGATGTAAATCCCTTCATGAATGCAACCTCTGACTTGCTCCCTAATTCAGGATCTCATTTAGCAGTTTACAGAGTCTCCACAAGAGAGTAGTGTGCAGTCACTGTAAGCTTTACCCATGACAACTTGCATTTCCTATACTAGGATTTGGAATTAATGATAGCAGCAGATTAGCACCATATTTCTATAGAAAATGTCTTCAATCATGCTGAACATGTCACAGTTAAACATCTCTTTGTTTTGCCTTCTTCCATATAGATATGCCTTGATCTGCCAGCAGTGCTTTTCTCATAATGGCATGGCTCTGAAAGAAGAGTTTGAATACCTCGGTAAGAACAAGAGCAGCACTGTGTTTAGTGAGAACTGTCTCAGCTAAAAAAGAGCATAATGCAAGTGAGTTTTTTGAGACTAAATACTTAAGGAAGCTACTGTAGTACAAGCTCGAACTAACTGAGGGAGTTTCATTGCTTTGGCCTTTACATACTTTGTAAAATGGAGCCGACTCATCACTTTCCCCTTTCTCCTCCTCTTCTGCTTACTCACTCTTTTTTTGTCTCTTTCACCTTCAGCGTTTCGTTGTGCGTACTGCTACTTTCTGAATCCAGCCAGAAAGACTCGGCCTCAAGCTCCCAGGCTTCCAGAGTTCAGCTATGAGAGGAGGCTACGAGCAGAATCGCATTCCCCTAGTCCAACACCACGTTCTGGGACAGACACAGAGGAGAGCGCGCCCCCTTCTGGAGGTACTGACTAACACACATGTGTAGACAAACTCACAAAAGCACCTATCTGGACCAGACAAGACAGAGTCTTTTCAGGTCTGAACTGAGAAAATAGAAGGCGGTTTGTGTTAAAGTCAAGAGTAATGCTAAAGCTAAGTAAAGCTGGTGCTTAATTTGAGGACAAGTACAGTATCTGTCCTGATTTGTACACACCAGCGGAAAAACAGACATCGTTTGAAATAAATATTTGAGA
Source organism: Mastacembelus armatus (assembly GCF_900324485.2). Taxonomy (NCBI): domain Eukaryota; kingdom Metazoa; phylum Chordata; class Actinopteri; order Synbranchiformes; family Mastacembelidae; genus Mastacembelus; species Mastacembelus armatus. Next base: position 20,719,824 of record NC_046647.1, read on the forward strand.
TCGTATTAAGAGTAATTTATGCCAGTGATTAGGGGAATCAAGAAAATTGGTTTAGACTGAAGACACTGAGATCCAATTAAAAAAATAAATGTCTGAATCTGAGACCAGAAAGGAACTGAGACATTTTATTTGAAACCTGATGCAGGACACGTTACATCTTGCACATACACACATTTTTACTAACACTGTTTTGTGCATCTTTATGATACTGACTCCATGTGCTAACCCCCCATATTAAATGCTCTTGGTACAGTTTGTCAGTTGACCTTTTTCATTTGTTTGTGTTTGATTCTTTTTCCATCTTTACTGATGCTAACTTTTATCCTTTTATAGTTAGGGAGCAAGGAGCCAGCAGAGGTGAGACATCACCACCTTTAAATGTCACCATCCTCTTTGCTAGAGGAAGCAGTAAATAAAAAGCACCCATGAGTAACTGAACCAGTTTCAGGAAAAAATGCAGATCACTGTCTTTGCTTGGTCTCTTTTGAGCTTTTGTAAAGTGGCATACCAGATAGATGTCTGTGCTTGTCATTAGGTGGCAGTAATCAGTCAAATAGAACAGTACAACAGAAACAGTCAACAAAATGCTTCACCATCACAGGTTTAACAAATTGCTTATAGAAGCAACAACACTTATGCTGGTATTTTAGTTCAGCCTGCATACGTCAGATTCTACTTTCATCAGTACATCCACAGTATATTTACAGCATAGCGGCAAAGTGACCAGTGGGTTTAACAGTGTGATCTTACCTCTAGCAAAGGCTCCGGCACCGTGGAATTTGGTCCACAGTTTCTCCAGTTTCCAGATCCAGCAGAGTCCAAAGAACCCTCAGAACCGACCTCTGCAGAGCCCAGGTTCCCCAGCCCCTTCTCTCCCTGCACTGTCTGACCTGGCTTAATTTGAACTGATTTGATAGATTTGATTATCTCAGAATGGGGCTCTTCTCTTTGCTGTAGAATTCATAACATTTTAGAGCACAGCCCAATGCCTGTCCCCAACGCTAATCACCCCAAACATGCAATCATCTTTTAATTGTTTCCTGGGTGTCTGTGTCAGATTTGGGTCAAATAGTTTCCCAATACATTTTATCCAACTGTGAGAATTAAGATTAACCCACAGAAAACTTTATTGTTATATTTAGTTGATCTGTTTGATCTGAATTGTCTCTATTGTCTTGATGGGTTATACATTTAAACATCTAGAAAAAGATTCAACTTTTCTTTCTGACCCAGATCTGATCTTCTCAGAGTGTACAAAATATTTAGATCATCTTCCTGACAGATTCATTTGTTGTCTACATAGTTAATGTCTAAATCAGCTCATCATCATTTTTTAACCTCTGTGCTAATTCAATCAGTTTGTGACTGGTGAGATCACTTCATGTAAAAACACAACAGGGTCTAATATTTTGTGCACAAAGTGTCATTTTGTGTCTGGCCATTTAACCCCTCCCTCATATGAAATACGTTTCTTTACATGAGCTTAAGTGACTTTAACATTAACAATGCTGATTGCTAATTTTAGTTTCGTGCTTGTCACATTTTATCCCTTACTAGTTCTATTAACACTGCAGAATACCTCCTGGTTTGTGTACATGATCATCCCATAATTTAAGTCCACTCTGTATATACAGCCTGTATTTTAAAGCTCATTTCTGAGTTTTTGAGACCTGCATTTCTAGTTATTTTCGGTTCAGCAGGTGACATTGTCCATTGCCCATCTCACCTTGAAGTATTAAGTATTGCTCAAATCTTTCTGAAGTCTTTCTTTTGTCTGAATGAATTGAATCTTAAACGGTGCAGTTAATGGTGCATCTGGATTGTGATTCCTGCTTGATTTTTGGATAAACAGTGAAACATACTAAATAAGAAGAAACAATCCTTCTAACAGTAGGATCATTTGGGCATCTGTAACACCAGTCTCTGGCATTGAGTTTAAGGTTTGTTGTTTGTATTGAATATGGTCATCTTTCAATTTTAGTTCTCCTCCTGAGGCTGTGCAGTTGCATGAGAGCAGATGAATTGCAAATGTTAGTGTTAGTAAAGCCTCTTATGTTTTCCTGCTCCTAACAACTGTGCTGAGTCAAGTCTGATTTAGCTAATGTTAACCTTAACAGGGGGAATGCTACTCATTTATTTATCACTGATTTAACACGTAACAAACCAATCATTTGTTTTAATAGAAACTCTTTAAATCATCTCAGATCCTTCCTCTTTTTCTTTTCTTCCATAATGTTCTGTGTCTTTACTTACTGATTAAATCCATCTTACTTACGGCTTCTCCTCAGATGAGAAAGATATGGTAGAAGATGAAGATCCCACTAAAGAAATAGAGTCTGTGACCCAATCAGAGGAGCAGCCACAGCAGCAGGAGGGAGAACTGGTTCAGGAGGAGGAGGAGGAGGAGGCAGAGGAGAGTCCCAGAACCCCCGGTGAGACAGAATCTCAGCCATCGTAGTTGCAGACAGTCCAGAAGAGGACCAGGAACATCTGATCAGTCTGTCCAGGCAAAAGATGTTGGGATTGACCGTGGTACAGGGGTTGCATTATAAAGCTGTATGGATGGACAAGGATTTCCACCAACAATTGTTAAATTATATCTTTCTTTTTGCACCAAAACCTCAAACAAAAACAAAAAGCATCAGAATATCATTTCAGCATTTTTATCCAGTGATATCCCCTAAAATGATGCCAATATATCATGGCATGGCATGTCAGATGACCATAGTTTTAATCCTAAGGCTGTTTCTTGATTGAGTAGTTGGCTGCTGATACTGCTGTATGTGGTGAATGGCAAACTGACTTCAATATTTTATGATTTACACAGAAAGGTCCCTTGGGTTTTAGGTGGGCAACGGTTTGATTTGTTATGACAAGTGTTCTCGTTTTAAACTGCTGATTCACAAATGGTTTGTCCTCACATGCTGCAAAAGCAAATACAAATTCCTTCACTGACCTTTAATTCAGTCATTCATTTTTCACTCAGTCTGGTGTCCGTATTATTTGCTAAATATCATTGCTTATTTTAATGCAAATTTAAGTATAGTATATATTTATTGTTTTATTGGGCAGTATGAAGATCCAACAAAGTACATTTTAAGACAAACCTGTTGAGGACAGCATAGGTTGTGTTTACAGTATAATGTTATAAAGTATGCCATTAAGTTTCAGGGTTCTGTTATGGCTTTTTCCCTTTAGATTAAATACAAGCTGATCCCCAATACTGAAACATTTAGGAAAACGCTTATGTTTTATGTTTTATTCAAGACTGATGCATGTACATGTTTCATCCTGCTGATATTCAGATGTTCTTTCGTGATGCTTGACCAGCTTGTCTCAGACAGGCGTATCTAGGAAATAAGCAGTTTGTGCATTTAAATACAGCTAATGTTCTGCTGGCTACTCACACTCAGGTTTGTTAGGAGCAAAACTGCTGAGGTTATATACCTCAGGTTGTATACCATTACTTATATCATCAGTGAAGAGAACTAACACAAACCAGCTGAAGGAACCCTGTTTAGTGACTGTGGTGTTGTTCTGACCATTCATGTGTTTTTGTTAGTGAGAAAGTTAGTTTCCTTTCTGAAGGAAAAGCAAGTTATTATCAGTGATGTTAAAAATCCTGTTTATTATTTTAATTGCCCAGCAAACTATGTGCTGAACACTGTGCTCCAGCCAGTAATTGAACTCAGTTCAGCCTGTGGTGGCGCAGCAGAAAATGTATGTTTTGAGTGGAGGTGCACATATATTAATATGGCAGAATCTGAGTCCTTTCACATCCATCCGTTTCCTGTTTGGTCTGTGCTTTTCCCTGGATAGAAAGAATGTGAACTAAACAACCTGTGGACTAAGGTCCTGAAACAAGTCAGGCTTTACAGGAATAATTTGACAAAGTTAACCCAGCATTTGTTTTGCAGAATGAGAAAACTGAACTGCTACAGTAACATCAAACTGTTATTTTTATGAAGATCTTTCTTTGAGATTGCTAAACTAACTTTTTCACTTTGAGGGTAGTTTTGTAGAGCAATGGCAACATTGGAACAGTCTCTGAATAACCTGAACATCTTACCATTTGTTAGCCAAAAGAAGATAACAGATTGGAGCTAAAACTGCCAGTTCTATTTCTGTCTGGATTTTGTCCATCATAGACCTCAGTTGGATTATCAATTGCCAAATGAATTGTAGTTTTATCTGAGTGCCCTAACTTGATTTGCACTGACTTTGCACTGTTTTATACAATTAGAGGTGTAACCTGTAACCATGGTACCGTCACCACTATTTAAAAGTATAGGCCTGGTTTGTGTTTTGTAGCCTCCAGGATGCTGAAGATTAGATTCACAATTTTTAAGTATTTTGTTTTTGCTCACATTAATTTTAAGTGTTTTAACTGTGTGCACTCACATTAGGCACCTGTGTGCCCTGGTTGCTGCTTGTATAGTCATTAGTTTACAGTGTAATCTGCCCTGTCGCTCCTTACTGCGATGTCAAATTCAAAAGGTTCATGGTCGACTTGGCCAACACATAGCATTTATTATGCTGAGGATGGCTGGGGCCAACCTTTTGAATCTGCACGGGCAGAAAACATGTTTTTGAACAGACCACTCCATGATTTAATGCTTTACTCCACACCTTGACCATAGCTTCACATTTTGATTTTGTGCCATTATTTCCTTGCAGCAGGCAGCTGTGTGTCCAGAAGTTACTAAATGTTGCACCGTGGTACCTGTAGCAGCTTTCTGATGTGTCGTTAGCTGAAGGCTACCAGAGTTAACAAGCTTTTGTTCCCAATAATATGTTCTGTTGATGAAAATGTGGTAAAAAAGAAAGCAAAATATGAAGCTGTCACTTTTCTAAAGCTTCTCAGATCCTCAATTTAACACTGACATGAGGTTAACTCTATATTTGTAGAGTTTTTTTCTGCTGTTTGTTAAGTGTCTGCATGGCGCGCTTAATAAAGGTTTCAGCAACAAAGGCAAGCAATAGCTGCACTGCCGTGATTTATTTAGGGATTATATTAGTTTTTGGTCTAAGTTAAAAACTGCAAGGCTAGAGATAAATGAAAAAACAGATGTTGTTAACCCTCAGTTGGGTGAACTTTTGCTTAGTCTGAATTCATGCACCCTTGGCATTGACAGAAATACCCTACAACTCATGTGGACCCTCATTAGAAGTTACACTGTTTTTCCTTGAAAAAGCTGTTAATTTGTAAGGAAACTATGACTTATAAAGTGTACAATCAGTGAAATGTCTGAAATCTGAGCTTTGGATGATATCTCTATAATACAAAAACTAAACGACCATTAAATGCATAAACTGAGTAATGACTTTTATTTTTCACTCTATTACACATCTATACAACCGCAAATATAAAAAACAACAAATGCTCAGTGCAATATGACCTTACAGAACTTTACTCTGCCATTAAACTCAACTAGATGGTCTTGTCTGTTGTGAGAAACCACAGCTGCAAAATAAATCAAGTTGTCTTCAGCTGGTCGCTGTGAACAAAGTTAGCAACACCACAGCAGTGACTAACGAGCAGTGACATGGAACTTTTCTCTTCCAATTCATGTTGAACAATCTTTCTTTGCCACTGTATTTACTTTCCTATAGCACAGTTACAGCGGCACAAAAGACCATTCTCATTAGCTTGAATTCTGCAACCCCTTAATGGAAAAAATACAGTTTCATGTATTTCTGTAAATTATCATTTTGATGTATAGTATTGTCATTGGTCAAAAATCGCCGCATAAGATGTGATAAATTTAAAATTAATTGCCTCCTTAACATGCCTCCTTTAGCCTCCTTTAGCTCTACATTCATCAGTAACTTCACCTGCAACTGACTTCAGGTCTGTTGATTTTTGTTTAAACAGATTTTAAAACATGTAGCTCAAAAGATGATCCAAAACAAATTCAAAATATAATATTTAAAACGGACTAAGAGACATGCATCAGTGACAAAATAAATCTTGCCACTAAAGTAGTTTTCTGTTTATGATGTTATGATCTGAATTTTGCACCACTCACAACATTAACCAATAAATATAAAAGAGATTTTTAGAAAAGTCAACTGAGTGTCAGGCAAAACAAAACAATAAAATTTCCAAGCAGGAAAATATCTCACCTGCACTCAACAAAGACAAGAAGTGTCATCGACCAGACCAGTCTATACACCAGGCAATAAAACTACAATTTGATTAATAATTCTGTTTAGAACAAGCTGAACACATCCACTTCCATGTTCTGTAACATTTAGGTCTGGTTTCTATATAAACATGAAACCCACGACCGACCTATGGTAATATGATGAATTTTCTGTACACTCAAAATGCTAATAGGCCAGATGTATTTGCTAATTATATTCCTCTGCATAATGGACATTCAAATGTTCTTATGTTAAAGTTTTTACATTTAAACATTTAAAGGTTCTCTGACCCAAACCTTGATCAAGCTGCCAACAAAACAACTATGCTAGACTAAACTAGCTATGGTTTTTACATAAGATTAATACAGAACACTCTAAGAGCCCACCAGAGTGATGGCATCATTAAAACACTATAGAAAAATAAGAAAAACAATAGAAAAAATGTTTGACAACACCTTCAAGTATGACCCATTTTAGATCACGAGACTTGTGCCTTTAAGATGCCTGGATTTACCTTTTACTGCAGTCTCTTCAGTTTCAGTAAATACACAAACACACATTTGAGTAAATGCCCTTTACAGCATTTAAAAATCAACTCAAATTGTGTCTGTGCGTGTGAGAGACAGAGGCAGAAAGAGTGAACGACACTGAACCAGCTTCTCTGATGCATCTCCAAGTGCGACATCTATTCTGACAATGCACATAGTGCTCCATAGGTCAGGCCTCTACAGCATGTTGAGCTCAATGAGTCTCCCAGCAAAGACGCAAAGCGTCCCGATGATGCACACAACCATGAACACACAGAGCAAGATGTGGTCCAGAACCATAGCCACGAACTTCCACTCCTCTGCGGCCTGAAACAAGATGACATCGTGAAGAGAAAACGTCAAGTTGAGTCTTTCTGAACATGCTGATGTCTGATCAGCAGCATCCCAGGCTCTTTTAATATTTTAATAAATATGTTCTATAAACCCATATAGATTTATACGTGTATGTCGTACTTGTGTCGCCTTACATTGTTAGATTCCTCGTCTGATTTCATGGTCTCAGCAATATACTTCACCCCTTCAATGGCACTGCGAACATCAGGGTTTTTAACAATGGGAGACTGGTAGGTGACGCTGGTTGGGGTGGGATTACCTGCAAAGGAGAGAGCAGGGACAGGGTGTAGTTGTGGGAGTACACAGTACACAGTGCTAGGGTGCTCTGTCTAATATTTCTTCCGTTACAGTTATTGAGTGTATTTGACAAATCCTTTGACAAAATGTTCTTTTCAATTTTTTTAATCACAGAATATTCCTAAAATTCATGTTTTATTTAGTGTTTCTTCCCATCTAAGGTCATGTGGCATTATCTTGGTAACTCACTTTTCCATTGACAAACCTACAAAATAAAGCAAACCCACAAAATGTGCTACTTGTCATTTGTCTGTGTTTTTTTGTGGGATCTGTCATTTAGCTGTAGTCTTGCCTGAAATGTCAGAGATGTCCATGTCAGTAGGGAACAGCCTCTTCTGCCGGATCTCCTGACTGGGACGCTTCATTGTTGAGAAAAACATCATGTTGGGAATGGTCTCGATGAAGACCTGAGAGACCGACAGATGCAGGTAGTAATTACATTCCAGCTTTTTTAATCAATTAACAACGCTGGCACTTGTTATTAAATTATTACAGGTGGATGATAAAAACAAAATACGAACCTTGCGGATCCATGCGGGCATGGTGTGCGTGCTGGGCGAACGGTGATGTGTGTTGATGACAATGACGGTGATGATGATGGAGGCGATAACAAACACCATTGTGAAGAGCATGTATTTTCCTATGAGAGGAACAGCACTGGAGGTGGAGGGGATTAGCTCCACAATAACCAGCAGGAAGACAGTCAGAGACAGTAGGACAGAGATGGAAAGGGTCATCTTTTCACCTGGGAAGAAATGGGCACAAAGACAAACGTTCAGGCTACTTTTGTACTGCAGGTCTTGATGCTGAGCTTAAAATTTCTTCCTATATATATATATATATATATATATATATATATATATGAGACAATAAATATGCAATGAGCCATTAAAAGGCATTAAAAGTGCCAGTGCTATTCACACAATTCACAACACAATAAAGGCTGTGTGATAAAAGGAAGTGAAATCAGCAACACAAAGAATACCTATAATAATAAAATGCTGTATGTGAACCAAGAGGCTATTTCTGAAAATAGGGACCCTGTGCAGTAGTGTAGTGCAGTATTTAAATAGTGTCACGTATTTTAAATAGTTCTCAAAGCACAAACCAGTGGCATTAAGGGCTTTGGAACAACATTTCAGTGTTTTATTCTCTAGTGATAATGAGAATCCCACCTGAGAATAAGTTCATGTAATACAAGCAAAATAATAGAAAGTTCTAATCTGTTCATTTAAATGAAAGTCAGAGTCCACAGCCACAGCCCGTTTGATTTAGTGGATTTTCACATATGAAAGTGGCTTCAAAACCTTCTGAAAATGTTTAACTCCATGTGTTTTTTCAATTTCCACATGCATTATATGTAGCCTGTCTGATATTTGCCTTATGTGAGTAAATACATTTGAAATGGGTTAATAGTGGCACAGTCAAAACTACACCCCACGACCCGCAAAGCTCCACGTACCAGAGTCAGTGGGCAGGTAAAAGACCAGTGCAGTGAGAAACGAGAACAGCATGCAGGGAATGATGACGTTAACAATGAAATACAGAGGCAGCCGCAGCATGAGGAAATGATAAGTGATGTCCAGGTATGGTGTGTCAGGACAGCAGGTGTAGTACACCCAGTGTTTCCAGCTCCTGTAGTCCTTCAACACCCATTCACCCGACTCCATAAAGTTACTGAGGTCTGGTCGATCGTTGTCCTAAAAAACAGAGGAGGCGGAAATAATATACCACAAAAGAAAAGGGTTTTACTAAAGGAATAAAGGTGAGGGGCTTTCACATTATATTTATACTTAGTTTTACAAAACATCCATACAATTTTCCAGTATTCCTGGAAAAAAAAGGATGGTTGAGTTCATTATGTTTTAAGGTAAATAGTTACTAAATCTGTAAAGATATCCAAAACGGATACTACAGATGTATAAGTTACACTCACTGGGTTGATGACGACCAGCAGTCCATCATAAGTCCAGGTTCCCAGTTTCATGCTACAGTTCTGCAGGTCAAACGGGAAATGGAGGACAATGATCTCACAGTAACTCTTAAATATGGCTGGAGGATTCCATGTTATCATCCCGTTGTACTCCAGCAGGACTTTGGTTTCATGGATGATGGCAAAATCACCGTCAGCACTGCAGTGGAAAAGGCAGGGGAAAGGAAGAGCGTTTTCACACTAGGCATGCTACACGTAGACGTGTTTGAGTACATGTGAAAGAAAAAAGAGAATTTGTATTTACTTATTGTATAGCACCAAGTCAGGTTTCCATATGTCAGTTGAAGGGACTCTGATCTTTCTAATGCCACCATAGTCATCTGGATTCCACTTCAGATTCACATCTGTCCATTGCTGGGGCGAGAATTAGGAAACTTTAGATTCCTGTACTGATAAAGTGGTTGTGTCATATTTGTCATTTACAGTGAAAAACACAACAGAGCAAATACAAATCTCATTACCTTAAATTATTGCTTATTAAAAACCATGCTGGAAGTTAAAACAGCAAAAATCACTAAATTATGTATTTTAAAGTATTCAGAAAGATTAGCATTTGAATGTGGGATGAGGATAACACACCATGTAGCATTACAGTACTGTGCAGAAGTTTGAGGCCCTTTAGATGTTTTAGATTCTTATCCCACAACATCATCAGGTGTCAGACTGATCCCAGGTTCATTGTGCAGGACAAGAAGTCCATATAGAACCCAGTAGAGTTCATGAAGAACTATTTTCAGAGGCAAGAAGAATCAGGAGTCCTGCAGCAGATGGTCTAACCCCCAAATTGCCCAGATCTGTCAGTCTGGGATCATATGAAGACAGAAACACTGGGACAGCCTGAATTGACAGAAAAACTGCAGCAGCTTCTCCAAAGTGCTGCAATGGAGAAACTGTGTGAAGGTCAAACCGAAGAGAACTGCTGCTGGTTTAAGGGAAATGGGGAGGCTCTGCAGATACTGATTACATTTAGGTTTTGTTCCATTCACTGCATTTGGTATGAAGTTAATTTAGAAATGAAAGCAAAATTTATGTCATTTAAAGTGTTTTTAGTGCCTAAAACTTTTGCACAGTACAGTATATATCAAGAAACAGGTAATAATACTGTGAATTATGCATAAGAAGTACTTTTTTTGCTGATATTTTAAGTACACTTGGTTGCCAATACTTATATACCTTTACAGCACATACATGTACATGTTTGTGTAGACTGTTTTAATTGTGGTATTGCTGCCACCTGTGGTTCATACCTGTCTTAGACGGACATTACTGGTCACAATCTGGTTCACTTCATCCTTAGGGATGCAGAAAAAGAAAGCAAACAATCAGAAGCAATTAAAAATTACTATTCACTATTCTATTACTATTCAATTACTATAAAAGGATAATATTTATAAGTGTGTATCTTGGGTTTTTTCAGACTTTCCCTGTCACTTAAGTGTTTTAAAAATAAAATTAAAAAAAAAAACTTTGAATTCAACGCGGCTGCGCCTGCGCATGCGCACTTCGACCCTAAAGATTAAAGTTTTAACGGTCGGTTTAGTTTCCTGCGTTCCACGAGAACATTCGGCGTTCTGTGGCCACATTGAGGCGGTTCAAACGGTCGTAAAACTAAAGCTTCCAAACGAAAAACATTTTCAATCTTTAATTTTTATAGATAAAGAAAAGCTACCGTGAAAAAAAAACACTATAAATGAACGTTGACGCTAGCTAACGTCGATATGGGGAACTGTGTTAGCATCATTAGCTTTGTGTGTTTTGTCAATGCGCCTAATGCTAACGGCTGCTAGCTAGCTAATTGTTTGCACAAGCAGAAAAAATGTCCTAAAGCTGGAAACTAGGAGCAGAAGAGAGAAGACGACAAGGCTTTTTCAGCTTGCAAAAGGGATTTGCTGATTTTTTTTTTTAATCGATGGACTTGTTAAGAACGGACTTTAGCCTTGGTCGTGGACTTCAGCCCTGGTCGTGGTCTTCACAGGTCGGTCAAGTTGGCTTCAAGCGCAGAAGGAGAGCTACAAACAGTAGGACCAAAACGTTTTGTTTGCTTTCTGATGCCGTGCCATCATGCTGTGTACTTGGTTCTGGTTCTGTGATGTGGGTTGCATACCCTGCAAAGATTTAATGTGTCCATTATGTCAGGACATAATGGCCTTAACGTTGTGGGACCTGGTGTCGTTTGTGGCCTCGTTGCGTTGTGTGCGGCTGGACTCATGTGGGAAGTGACCTTGGTCTTTGTGGTGTTGTTGGTTGTTAGTGCCAGGGACTTTCTGACTGTTGTGCGAGATTTATTGAGCTAAATCTGTTTTCTTGAGGTTGTTGTAGATTTGGTCATTTGAAAGAAAATTTAGAGGCTTTAAATTATTTGTCACATACATATATTTTTATTGCGAGTATATTGAGTTTTCAGAACTAGCTGTTTTTCTATGATTTTTGTTGCTGTGACTTCTCTTACCAGAGAAGACTTTCAATTTTCAGACCCGTGATGGTCGTCGAGGGACTAATCAAGAACAAACTTCATCCCTGGTCATTTTTACAGGTTGGTGAAGACAGAGGTGCAGAAGGAGAGCTACAAATAGTAAGAATTGGTCCTTTTTATTTCCATTTTTGGGGTGTGCTGCTTGTGTTTTTTGGCTTCCATGCCACAGCTGAACTGGTATAACTTTCTGTGACCCTGCTTTCCAAGACAGTTGTGTTTTTAGTAACATTGTGCAGCTATATTAACGGGGAAAGTCATGGTCTTCAAGTCTAAACTGCACCAGTTCTTGGCTGTTTTGCATATTTTTGGCTCTCTTCCTATAGTGATGTAGAGGCTTGCGACTTCCTGTCTTTGTGACAGATTAATGTAATTAAATCTTGTTTCTTGAGTGTTTTGGTAATTAAAGAGAAAGGCAAGAGGTGTTATTGGATGTTATCTGTTATGTCACTTCCCTTTGCCAGCACAAGTGTTCATTTTGTATTGACTGATGAGGTTGCCAGGCTTGCTTTGCAGCGGCACAGCTCTACATTTTGTGATCTGTTGATGGCTGTGATTATTATTTTTAATTCAGTAAATGGGACTCCTTGCTTGTGTGTTTTCTTAGTGATTTTGCTTGTAAATTAGTGGGAAAAAAAATCGTTTTACATCACACCTTGGCAGTATTGTTGCACTAAAGGATCTTGCAAAATCTTCCAATAATACTATCCTGCTCTTACACAGTAGGAACAGCCATTGTCAAAAGTCAAGACAATTTATTTGTTTAGGACATTTATTTAAATTCTTTAAATTGTTTTCATAAACTTTGTTTTAAATTTGTGTAGAGCATGTGTCCTAGGTGTTGACAATACTGGAGTATTTTATTGAAATATCAGTTTTTGCTTGAATGGCAGTACAGTGTTTACAAATCTGTAGAGAAAAACTGGAATTATATCTTATAGTTAAAAAATATAGAAAGCATAGGAGCTGCAGTAATGTCAGTCGGTCATGTGAAAAGCCTGAAAGCTTTCGGTGAAAATATTATGGGCATAATGTCTTTGTTTCTTTAGTCTAAGTTTCTTTCGCCAAACTTTTCCCTCTTCCTTACCACACTAATAAGCTGTATTAACTGCAGTCCCACGGTGACTACTACGGCATCGCTGAAGTGGTTAACGGGACGAACCACTTTGTTGTAACCTTTAAACAGATTTGTGACCAGACGAGTCTCATCCTCTGAACAGAACACTGAACCTACGGCAAAGAGACACACAAAAATTCAGTCAAGTTATCAACAATTTTTATTACACTTTTTTAAATTGAAGAGTCTCATTATATCGCAGGGAGCTCAGAGAGCAGTCAAACTGAGTGATTGATTAGAAAGGAAAACAGCAGCTTTTGCTGCAAAGGTTAACTTTTAAAAGTTTATTTAGAACTAATGTCAGGAATGTATAATTTATGCGGTAGACAAACTCTGGTTCATACCTTTACTACAGTTTTTATTTTGGGCTCACTTAAGGTGAGGAACATAGTGAGTATGATTGCCATTTCCAGCTGAATGCCATGGCCCTACAAAAATGTTTTCACACTGGAGCTGAAATGAAAGGGAAGCCAGCAGTTTTCATTTAACTGTGATTCATCTACCAAACATTTCCTTGGCCTACAACTAGGAACCTGAAACCCTTCAATGCGATTGAGAGAGACAGAGAGAGGGATTGCACAGGAAGAGAGGGGGACAGGAAGAGGGAGGAATTAGCAGATGAGAGAGGCAGGGACAGGCAGACAGATCAGCAGCAACAGCAGTCAAGTGACTGGAATTCCATATTGGTGAATAAAGTCTCTGCACTGTTTGCCCCTCGAGCCTGTCCAAGCACTGTGATCAAGTCTGTTGCTGTGTAAAACCTAATCTGAGTGCTAAGAGCCCTGACCAATTCACTTGATTAATAATTTTTGCATGTGGTCAAAAATCTACAAAGAACACATTCATCAGATAACTAATTATTTTTCTTATTCACAGTCAGTCTGCCTGTTTTATAGACTGTTAGGAGGCATTGCACTGGCAGGTCTGTAGAACCACTACTGTTCATGTGTCAGTTCAGCTGAGTGGAGTAGGGATTTTTAGACTTGTCAGCATTTGATTGATTTGGAAGGTGCAATGTTCTTTGGTTATTATTTGGTTCTGGCTGTTTTTGTAATTAATAAAACCAAAGTTGGTTATGGTACATGGTTACTGTTACTGCAACAGTGCAAATCACATTTCTATGAAAAAGTTAATGATTGCAGTTTCTTTATTTTCATCAGTCTGTAGCAGCTGATAATATTGGCCTATCATGAGACTGGTCTAGCTCTACACAAAACTGTGGCCATATTTTTTGTGAAACTGTACTACTTACTTTCACAGCCCCTTTGGTCACCACTCTTACTGGACTTGGATTCAGTTATTTTGACCTAGCATGTGCAGTCAATGTAGTTTTATTTATATATATATATATATATACACATACATACACACACACACACACACTTTGTGAACTATTGCATCACGTTATCATGTAATCACAGTAAGCACAGCACATCATGTACTTTTATTACAATATGACCTAGCAGATTAGCATGTTTTGTATGTTAATTCTGGCATCTGCTGGCGATCTACACAAGGCTCGGATCGTGTTTCATTTCGGCAGCAGATACAGGATACACACAAACACAAAACATAAACTAGACACTCAAGCAGTTTATTGGTTTTCAGATACCTTTCAGGGCTTAATAGTCTTTCTCAAAGATCTAGTTCTAGATAAGTCTGGTGTGGTTGTTTATGATCTATATATTCTGCGTGCACATGCCCGTCTCTTGCTGACTACCTCGTCCCTGTTTGTTGTCCTGCTGGCAGGCTTTGATCTGGACACATACAAAAATAGATGGAGGTGGGGCAGAGGAGCCACTTGCAGCTGTCAGTCATTACCCATTCTCCACTCTTATTTCTGCATGATACTTAGCTGCTACTGCAAATGAAAAATCATGGCTTACAAAAAACTTAAAAGTGTGGGGGTGGAGATAAATAAAAGTTGCATAAGAGTTCATCATGATGTTTTTCCAAGGCTGTCTTGTGTTCTTGCCTGTTAAGGTTATTGTCAGTGAGTAAATTTGTTTTTTTGTCTCTCACTTATATTTTTGTGTACTGTATGCTAGTTATTGGTACAAATTAGAAGTCTAAGGTATGAATCTTGTGTTTTTGTGTGCTCTAGCACCAGAAACTGAATTTCCCAGTTGATCTTAAGAACTGCTGAAAAAACTGTACTATATCTGTGGTATTCCTTTAGAAATATGTTCTATATTTGACCAACTAACCATGGAAAAAATTCTCCAGTCACATAATTCAAATACAATTCAAAGTAGGATATTTTTACATTCTTAAACATTAGTTTGATAGGATCATAAATATTTTCTATGTTTTTATAGCCCATCATGGAAAAACAAACAGCTCTGGTCCAGTGGTCCAGTTGCTTTGATACAGAAACTGGTTTTCTGAATGAGGATATATATTTAAGTAGTTCATCTTAGAAATTTTAGACCTTTACCACAGTCCTTGAGCTTCCAGATGATGTTTTTCCACGAATGGCAAGATCAGATAATCTGACTGAATCTGTGACATTTTAATAAGGAAATGATATTCATTTCAAAATGAGTTTCAAGTTGTGAATATGGCACCTGCTCTTATGATGACTATGCACTATGATGAGGCTATAATCATCTGAGAATCTCAATTTATTGATATGGAGACAAAGCAATCATGTTTTGAGGCTTAAATAATCTGCTTGAAATGCTGACAAGCTGTGGACATGTGGAATTGGCAATAAAGCTCTTAAATAAAGCTTTCACATCTGCAGTGATGCAGATAATGGCCAGCTGGTGGCTTACTGGCTGCATCCTTTCATCCAGGCACAGTACCTCTATCTGGTCGTCACATCTAATTGTCACCAGTGTGCTTCATAAAATGTGCTCGTGCTCAGATCACTGAATTAGAAAGGATAAATAAAACAAATTTCTATTAAAATGAGTTGAAGGTTAGTCTCTCACTGAATGCTTGATATAGAAAGAACTGAGAGATGAACCATCTTTTAAACATTAAGTGGGAGATATTATGCTTATTTTTATGTTTATATTTTTTATTTCAGAGACCTACTAGAAAATGTTTCTCTACTTTAAATTTCACAAAATGGCCGTAGATCTTTACTTTGCGGATAGATGGTAAAAGACAAATGAAGGAAATAATTAAGGGAATTGAGGTATATCCTTTGTCTGAGGTGGTCCATTTTAAATCCTGCCTACCAAGCTGTCTTTTAAGCATATTCTGGCCTGGAAAATACTAACAGAGTTTAGCAAGGAAAAAAGACAAAACTATTTGAAACCAAAGAGCATGTTAACCTGTTAGCCTCTTGGGCTATGTTTAACACAGACATCCAATATCACCGCAGTTCAGAATGATGAGAAATTTACACAACCCTAATCTGTCCCTTTTTAGACTTTTCAGAGCTCTTCATGTTCTTGCATTTGTGTGTCTTTACGTCCATTTGTACGTCTTTGTTTAAATAAGCTTTTTCCAAATCTCAAAGTGTAATTTTATCATTAAGACAGAAGACACTGAGAATTTCTTGAAAAAATTAATGACAAGAGGATTTACATCAAGCACAGCAATATGGATGTCATATAGATCTGTATTATGTTTGATAGAACCTGGTTAGGCCTGGGTCTTACTGCCCAGTACATGAAAGTGGGTGCGTCAGTAAACATTTGTCCTATCCGAATGTCCTTGACCAAAGATACTAATCCATGCATGCTCACTGATGAGAAAGCGCTCTTGAAGAGAACCTTTAAATTTTAATGCAGCAGGCTATGCTAATAATGCTGAACTTTCAGGGTACCTGAAGGACAAATGTACACTCATAAGATGTTCCTTCAAGTATGTTTCTAGTAAGTTGATGTTATATTAGATACAAATCAGAACTGAAAATAGGACTTTTGTCAGAGTGTATGATAACACTGATGAGGCCACGTGTCAGGAAGCTTTCTCTGGTTTCTGAACATGGTCACTCAGGCTAGATCAGTACGTTTTCCAGTACATTGCATTGAAGTACATTGCTAAAACATGTATAACAAATAATTTTTGCTAAAACATTCAATTATGCTTTCATAAGAAGACAGCTGGCTAATAGTTGAAGTTGGTAAGACTTAATTTGGACTGTAAAAACAAAAGGCTTAACTATAAGGAGCAAGACTGCATTCACTTCTGAGGCGTTTTTAGGATCTGTGCTGCTATAGCAAGTCAAAAAACATGAGCAAGAAGGTTTAAATATTAACACACACACTAACACATAGAAAGGCTTACCAGCAAGTATGGTGAGAATCCATGCCACCAAGATCTGGACCTTAGGAAGGTTCATGTCGCCACCAGACCGTATCTAAAACCAATCATGAAATCTACAACATCAGTTTAACAATATGCTGTTAAACAGCTAGCAGGTTGCAGTCTAACCTATAAACTGATTTTACTTAGATCCATCCATGTGTATGCACTAAAGCAGTCGCAGTCACTGGCAAAGAGTCAACGTGGGTAGTTGATAGGTGGATTGGATTGACCAGTATGTGAAGTCTGAGCTCTGGTTTTTCATGGCAAACCCTATCCCCCTAGCCCCCTAGCCCTCCCCAACAACCTCCCAGTCTCTCAGCACACTTCAAAGCATGTGAGACAGCTGGAAGTGCGTGTGTGCGTGTGTGGAATATACACAAACAGCAGTGTAGTCATTACTCATACGTGTGGTATATTTTTTTTTTGGAGAATAGCTCCAGTATAGCATCTTATATCATAAGACAGAGAACTAGAGGGCAGCGAGAGGAGTAATGAGAGACAGCACAAGGGGAAAAGAGGAAAGATACAGATGGACAGATGGACAAGTATGGAGCAGGAGGATGGACGGAGACACCGAGGCAGACAGGAGGACAGCTGAGCTGTCACTGATGGAATGAGAAGCATGTCCACACATGCTGATACTTCCTAACATGCATACACACACTACACACTACCCACTACACACTACCCACCACCCACCACCCACCACCCTGCGAGCATGCATACCCTGACAGGAAACTCACCAGTGTGAGTGACAGTCTGAACAACTGACCAGTTCTGTAGTTGACGATGAAGGTTTAAGGTTTCTCTGCATTTTTAGGTGCCTATTTTTGTAGTAAAACAATTACTCAGATCACCGGTTAGTTGATCTGAAAAGCTGATTCCTATCTTGCCATAAATGACTTTCATTAATTGGATGGTGGTAGCTTAAAATCTTTTCTTTTTCTTGGATTTTGTCAGTGATGACTTCTTATGCAGTTAATAATTTTAGCCATGTGTTTTACCAAAGCACATATCACGTTTTTACATTAATTTCCAATGTTAAAGCTGGTATGTGGCACACAGTTACTTTGGTTAAATATCATTGGAAATATTAATTTTACTTTATTGCAGAATCTACCAAATGCTGCAGTTTTAAAGTATTTAGATCAATATCAATAACAATCAGAAGCAGTGGTGAGGTTATTATGCTTTTCCTCCACTGGATGGCAGAAAGCAGTTGGGGAACTTGGTCTAGAGCTGTCAAAACCTTAAAGCATCAGATCAGTTCCAAATTTTATGACAAGTATGATGGGTACAAGTGTATAACCTCTCATACTTAGTTCATTAACTTTATAATAAGAGTGTATTTGACTTATGACTTTGATCTGGGTGAGCTTCCTTTCTCCCTCAGTTCTGTTGAATCTTTTAACATTAAACTGAAAATGCCCAGGTTATGACTTGGTCTTTCCTCTATTCCTGCTCGTCATACAAACTACAGATTTCTATCACGGGCTGTTATCAGTGTCTTTGGTAGTTGTCGAATCTTTTTCAGGTCTTATGAGTCTGCCATTTGTTTAGTGTTAAGGTTTTACACACAAGATTAAAAGATTATAGGATACAGACATATTGGGATGTGGTTAGGTTGTAGTAGGTCACTCAAATTAAGGTCACTCAAATTAAGAAAATGCAAGCCTGACTGAATCAACCACTGCCACCACTAGATGGCAATACAAGACTGAAAACCACAGTACAAGGGACAGGGCTTGATATTATGGTTTATGCTAGATGTGTAAATATAATTGTCTATGCTTGGTCTGTTTCAGTATGCCTGCATATTTTTGTGTCTGTCTTGGACTCTGATATGTTTCTATCCACCAGCTGGATTATTTATTCCTCTTTCTGCCTTGTCTGATCTCCTTTGGCTCTGTTTTCCCTTTTTTTCCATCTTTCTTATTGCTGTTTGGGAGACAAAGTGACCTTTTTTTTCCTAACTTGTACATGGGGGTAAAAATTAAGACTGAATACTGAAGAGAATGTGAAAGAGCACTTTGTGATAAGTGATGTAAGCCTCCTGTCTGTTGTTAAGAATTTAATAGGGCACAGAAATTTCATTATTTCCATTTATACAAACGCATTCAGGCCACAAATCATTGCCCAAAGTTAATTGTATATCTGTAATAATATTGCAGATAATCCATCACAGACCTTGCTTTACTAAATACCTTTTAAATATCCAAGGAGATATTTATTTATTTTTTGGTTGTTTTTTTGTTTTATTTGTTTCCTTTTAAAAGTTTGTGTATGTATAATAAATTTCTTGTTTTTAGTAAGCACAATAAGGATGAATGCAGCTTTTCACACAGAAGAATATGCAAATATAAGCCTTTGCTAGTCTGGAGTGACATTTATCCTTTATGAATACAGCTAACTGTCAAAGAAAAGGAATAGCCATAGTAAATTAGGGATTTTTATTTGGGATGCATACACTTCTTGTTTGAATAACCTACACTGGAGACAAACAGTTGTATTGTAACAGAAAGGTAATCTTTTTAATCTTATTATTGGCATTAGATTACTCCTCAATGTTTGCAGCATCTTAAGAGACTTGAAATGGACCCACACTCGAACATTGGAGTCCTAAGAGGTGGGTGCAATATTTCACCTGTGCAAGATCCTCAGAGATAAATGGTGCATGATGATAATTTGAGGTGATGTATAAAGGCAGTGTATAGTACAGGGCTGTTTATATTCCAAGGGGTTTTGTTGTTCGACACCTTCAGAAAAACTGAATATTCCTTCAGTGGGCACTGTGATCCTGTTATGGACTTTGTAAATGTGGCTTTGTGTAGCAAATGATTTGCATTGACAGGTAAATTTGTGGATGTCTTTTGTGAGCATTTGAGCATTTGTGAGAATGTTTAAAGTGTAGTGCAATATAGAGCATAAAGGATGAAGATTGTGTAGCTTTTTTATTTTAAACACATTATCAAAAGATTAAATGTTTTACATGTTCCAGCCCCCAGGGAGGTCATGCTAAGGTCAATCACAGAGCATTTTATATGAAGCCAGGAGAAGTCTTAAACTAACTTTTAATGAAGAACACTCGAGCAGGGTGGACTCGAGTAGGACATTTTGTGTCTCACTGCCTTTCACATACAGAATACAAGTTATTGAAATATTTAATGTCCAGTTTGCAGTATTTTTATATTGCACATTAACATAGCAGATATAATTTAGCCCTATGGGATTCAAACGTGAGTCTAATGTAAGTTACGTCGCACAGTCATATTCATGCATTGTCATTGAGAAGAATATTTGTGCAGATGATAGAGCAAGCTTTGTTGTTCATGATTCCATCATTAACTTGTGAATGTGTCTGTTGTTCATCTGTATTCCGGGACAACAAACAAAACTGACTTTACTACATGTCTGGTAACTCAATTCTGACTCCACAGCGTGGAGAATTTTTTGAGGCACAGTTTGAAAGTAGAATGAGACAGACAGCAGGAGATAATATGAGAGATAATTTGTTTCTGTTTGAGGGCATCCCATCTGTCCTCTTTCTTTTTCCCTTTGTGAGATCTGTGAACATGTTTCTATGTAGTAGTAGTAACTCTGCCCTGCTCTTCTATTGAGAAGGAAGTGTCTCAGGGAAGGGAATTCAAAACACAAATGCCCCCTTAAAAGGCCTCAGGTGATGGATGATTATTCAGAATGAATCCCCAAATGACACGAGTCCTTCTATATTTTTAATTAGCCTGGATTCTTGGTTGAGATGCTATATTTACTCACATTAAGTCTTTGTAAGATGAGAACATTGGTTTATTTTTAATTTACCTACATTGACTAAGTTTTGGTCCCTAATAGACATGAGGTAATGTGACTATGCCCCAGGAAGCAAGCAACATTTACCTTGTTTTTTAGTTAACAATATGAAGTTTTTGTTTTTCACTGCATTGCATTTTAATTTGGTTTGTTAAAGTTTAAATTGCGTAATTAAAAGCAAAGCAGGGCCTGTGAACAATAGTGACTTGTCTGCTTGTGTCTGTCATTACTTTTATTAGGTTATGTACTACACCTCATTTCACTTGAAGGAGAACGTAAACTTACACTTTCTTCTTGTGAAGTAATGGAATAAATGCAAAAGTATTTTCAATTAAAATTCAAAAGAAAAAAAAGTAAATTTAGCCAGTGTGCATAAAATTGGCATGTAATTCAGCATATCTGAGGTTTTATTTTATATTTCTATGTGATATTTTCTCACCAGCACAGACATATAAACATGCACACAGTGTTGTAACCCATGAGGTACAGAATCAGACCACAACAGGGGCTTAGCACCTTTAAGCTTTGTGTGTGACCTGTATATAATGAGGCTGTGACCCCTGCAACCACTGTGGTGAACTCATCACTGGGTTCTGAGCTAAGTACATCTGCCAACTCACTCTCTCTCGCTTACTCTTAGCAGTGGTTGTGCACACAATTGTACATATATATATATATATATTTATTTGACCCCTTTTCCTTCCCCTTATTCCCCTATATATATATATATATATGTGTATATATATATGTGTGTATATATATATATATGTATGTATATGTATGTATATGTATGTATGTATGTATGTATATGTATGTATATATGTATGTATATATATGTGTGTATATGTATGTGTGTAGTAGTAGGGTGTGTAATAATATGTGTGTGATATATTTGTGTCATATATATGTATGTGTATAAATATATATATATATATATATATATAATATATATATTATATATAATCATATATAGATATAGCATATATATATATACATATTATCATCATAACATCAAAATAGATACTTATAATAATATTCTAGTACATATATATATAGATCTATACCCATCTATACCTCTCTATGATAATATTACAATCTACATCATACTCTCTACAAGAATATATAGTACCATATAATATAGAGGATAGATGTAATAATGTAAGACGTAATGTCATATAATATCTGTTCGAGTATATTAATAGTATGTATATCATCTATGTCATCTTCCATATATACAGCTATCAGTCCGCATATGTAATCTGTCAGCATATATAACTCTGCTCTATATCTAATCATACATAAAATATGTGTATATATACTGTCTCTGGTCTCCTGGGTATATCCTCTGTATCATCGTCTCTAGTACTCTACCTCTGTCTCCGCATGTATCTGTCTCTCCTCTCTCAATCTGATCTCTTATCTCTCTATCTTACTACCGATCATGTCATTCTGTAGACTACTCTCTATACTATCGCGTCTCTATATATCTATGTCTATTCCATATCGTATCTATTATAATATGTATAAGGTATTCTGTATATGCTATACTATCTCTATCTGTATATGTACTCTATCTATCTATAGACAATATAGCTATAAGTCTCTGTCTATTTAGCTGTTCTATTGTATCGTCTCGATATCCCATCCGACTGTATCTGTATCTGTCCTAGGTCTCTCCTGGATCATCTATCCGCTCTGCTATATATATATACTTGTCTATATCTCTCTAGGTATTCGGATCTCATAGTATATCTCTATCTGATCTCTCTCCGATGTCTCTATATATATCTGTCTAATGTAGCTGTTACCTATCTCCGCATCCTCTGTCTGAGTCAGCTGCATATCTCTCTCTCTCTCGGTCTATTGGATCTAGTCTCGCTCTCCACACAACTCATCTTCTGCTATGTACTATGTAATTCGCCTCTCTCTATTATCCTATATACTAATCTATCTCATGTATGTATCATAAATGGATACTACTGTATTCGAGGTATATGTCTCTGATCATCCTATCTCTCTATATACATATCCTATATATGTGTGATCTGCATATATCTCTCGCCAGACTATTCATAATCGGGCTCTGTCTCACTGTAATACTGTTCTGATCTCATATAGTCTATGTCCTCTATCTCCTATGTATCTAGATCTTAATCGCTCTGGCTCGGTATACTCTCTGTCTCTGTATATCTCTCTAATGTCTCTCTCTAAAGACCTCTCATCCACTCGTGTCTGGTCTCATGTCTACATACTCTCCTCTGTTCCGTCACGGGTCCCTCGAGTCCGCGTCTCTCTCCTCCCGGTCCCATGATCTCTCTCTCTACTCCTCCCCCGCCCGGGTGGCCGCGGGCTGCTACCCCCCGCATGTGGCTCTGGACAAGACTCGTGACTGCTGATGAGCGTTGGAATGCCTACTGATCGATAGGGGCTACATAAAGAGGATGTGGGACCTATGGAAACTCCGAAACCCACCATCCCCACTAGGGCCCACTCTCTAGTAGCTCAGTGTTCAACAATCCGCAGAACGACAGCTGCTCATCCCCACTAGAGATTGAAGAAATACAACACAAATGCTACGGCAAGGGGGAGCCAGGACGCCAGGTCAGGGGGGAAACAACACCACCCCCACCTGAGATTGGGTACCAAGCCCCAATGACAAGCCCTGACATGCTCAACACAAGAGCAGCTGACCTGAGAGTGAAGATCGTAGGCAAGATGGACACCTGGAACCTCCGCAGCCGGTTACCAAGACTAAGTGAAGTACTCTCTGAAAGTCTACTAGAAGATGTGAATGCAGCATTACAAACAATCCCCACTGTGACCATCACCGAGACAAACAAGCTGATATACACCACAGCAACAGTGATCCTTGAGATGCTTAGCCACAAAATACATTCCACCACCAAGGAGCAGTACCCTGCATGGAGAAGGAGGTTAGAGGCAAAAATAAGGGCAACACGGAGAGAAGGCACATGGCTCAATACATGAGCGGGCCCAGAAAGGAATGGGTAAGGACACCAGAGGAGCAAAACACCAACTACTGGTGGATAAAGCGGTCGCTCGAGACTGTAAGACCAGGCAGACCAACCTGTGCACCGCCTGGATTGACTACAAGAAAACCTACGACTCAATGCCTCACACATGGATCCTGGAATGCCTGGAACTGTACAACATCAACAGGACCCTAAGAACCTTCATAAGGAACTCAATGGGACTGTGGAAAACAACCCTAGTAGCCAACCTCAAGCCGATAGCACAAGTCTCCATCAAGTGCGGCATCTACCAAGGAGATGCTCTGTCCCCGCTGCTGTTCTGCATAGGCCTGAACCCCCTCAGCCAGATCATCACTAAGACTGGCTTCGGATACCGACTGCGAAATGGGGCAACCATCAGCCACCTCCTGTACATGGATGACATCAAGCTGTATGCCAGGACTGAGCGAGACATCGACTCACTGATCCACACCACCAGGATATACAGCAACGACATTGGAATGTCATTCGGACTGGACAAGTGTGGTCGAATGATAACGAAGAGAGGGAAGGTTGTCAGGACTGAAGGAGTTGAACTCCCAGAAGGCAGCATAGCGGATGTTGAGGGCAGCTACAAGTACCTTGGAATCCCACAGGCAAATGGGAACCAGGAAGAAGCCGCAAGGAAAGCAGCCACAGCCAAATACCTACAGAGAGTAAGGCAAGTCCTAAGAAGTCAGCTAAATGGGAAGAACAAGGTCCAAGCCATCAACACCTACGCCCTGCCGGTCATCAGATACCCCGCTGGCATAATAAGCTGGCCAAAAGAGGACATAGAAGTGACTGATGTCCAGACAAGGAAGCTCTTCACAATGCATGGAGGACTTCACCCCAAATCCAGCATCCTGAGACTGTACGCTAAGAGGAAGGAAGGAGGCCGGGGACTGGTGAGCGTCAGAGCCACCATCCAAGATGAAACAACCAAAATCCATGAGTACATCAGGAAGATGGCCCCAAGCGATGGAATACTTAGTGAATATCTCAGGCAACAGAAGCCCGATGCAGAGGAAGAAGAGCAAGAACCATCATGGCAGGACAAACCCCTGCACGGCATGTACCACCGACAGATACAAGAGAAGTGGCTGATATCGAAAAGTCCTACTGGTGGCTGGAAAAAGCTGGACTGAAAGAGACAGCACAGAGGCACTAATCGTAGCAGCACAAGAACAGGCCCTGAGCACAAGATCGATAGAGGCCGGGGTCTACTACACCAGGCAGGACCCCAGGTGCAGGCTGTGCAAAGATGCCCCTGAGACAATCCAGCACATAACAGCAGGTTGTAAGATGCTAGCAGGCAGAGCGTACATGGAACGCCATAACCAAGTGGCCGGCATAGTGTACAGGAACATCTGTGCCGAGTATGGGCTGGAGGTCCCAAGGTCAAAATGGGACACACCTCCAAAGGTGAGGGAGAATGACCGAGCTAAGATCCTGTGGGACTTCCAGATACAGACCGACAAACAGGTGATGGCTAACCAACCGGACATAGTAGTGGTGGACAAACAACAGAAGAAAGCCGTAGTGGTAGATGTAGCGATCCCAAGTGACAGCAACATCAGAAAGAAGGAACATGAGAAGGTGGAGAAATACCAAGGGCTTAAAGAAGAGCTAGAAAGGATGTGGAAGGTGAAGGCAACAGTCGTCCCCGTTGTAATCGGCACCCTCGGGGCTGTGACCCCCAAACTGGGAGAGTGGCTCCAACAGATCCCAGGAACAACATCAGAGATCTCAGTCCAGAAGAGCGCAGTGCTAGGAACAGCTAAGATACTGCGAAGAACCCTCAAACTCCCAGGCCTCTGGTAGAGGACCCAAGATTGAGGAAGACGCACACCACCCACAGGGGTGAGACGGGAAATTTTTATGTATATAACAACGCACATATGAACGAGCACAACAGAGACATTCAAAGAAAGATGTTTGGACTGTATGGCGATTATGTATTTGCATGTGTGTGTAACAGGGATCATCAGTGATGCCTGATGTGCATGGTTGGATTGACAAATTGGCAAATCAATCTATACTGTCCTCTAAGAAGATTGTACAACTGGAAATGGTCACATTCTTATAGCAGATATCATAAAGTAGCTGCTCCTTGAAAAGACTATGCAGAAGGATTACGGTTTGTGATCACCCAAAGAGTAGTTTAATCTTAAAAATAAAATATGATAGCTTTCAAAATGTTCCCTCATAACCTTTCCATGACTTTCCTTACAAACTTCTGCTTTTCACCATTGCTGAAGTCATTAGTTGGGCAGTGTGCCATTAAATTAAATTCAATGTTATCCAAACGTTTAGAGATGTGTCCTTAAAAATCATGGCGTGTTGTGTTGGGTTGGTTGTTTTATTGTTTAGGTGTATAGTCTCACTTTTCTTAGTCAGTATACTTTTTTTTTTTTTTTTTTTTTTTTTTATCTCTTGTACTTCTTCTTGTGACTTCTGTTTTGACATAGGCATTAACAGGATGTCATAGGAAAATGAGAGGTATAAAGGGCAAGAAGACAGATGTACACTACTCAGGCCACATATGAGTCATTGATTTCTGCAATGACTTAAGCAGCAGCAAATATTCTTCACATCTTAAAAAGCTCTACAGTGCCATGAGCTTAGGAATTAAAGGTTCCCCCTTTCATCTGTTTGCAGTACTCATCTCAGTAAAGCTCAGCCCGTTCCAGTTGAATTCACTGGGTATTGCCAAAAATTCTTAATAAAGTTTTGATTTAAATACTTAAATAAGACTGAAGCAAACTTCATATAAAATAAACATAACAATAAATCCTATTCTATTTTGGAATATGTGGAAAAGCGCTTACCTGGCTCCTTCTACCCCTGATGAAATGGGAGAAATATCACAGAAAAGCAAAAGGTGGGAGACATGGAGTGAATATTACCAAAAGATTTTTTTCAAGAGTGTTCTAGAGAAAGAGACATAAGAGAGGTGTTGTAGAAAGGCTTTTTATCTTTCAAATCGATGTTTTATGATGGTCTATACTGTAAAAACTCCCTTAGAGAGCAGAGGTGAGGCCCCCTAGAGATGTTCTCATCTCTGGTGTCCTCCGACAGTCTGTTGATCTGTTTCTCTTCATCCACTGGTTGTCTTGGCTGCCTGTTGTGTCTGGAAGGTGAGATCTATAAAGTCAGAAGTTTCAGTGTCTGGCCAAAGTATTGTCTGATTTATGGGCAGTGATCAATAACCTCAGCAAACTCCTGTCATTTTGGGCCATAGGGCGGTAAAAATCTAATACTGATAAAGCTGTGTTGGTGTGTCATTGATTACTAATGTTGATATTTAAGAGAAAGATAGTGTAAAGATCAATAGTTTATTAAAATCTTACTTTAAACTGTGTCCTCTGGGGTACATAAAAAAGGTAAATAGTTTATATGTGTAATTTCTCACTTGTTGTATACAGAATCAAAAATCCTGAGCTCTGTCAGATCTAAATCAGACTTCACACTTAAGTTATGTTGAATATATGTTGCTTGAACTGGACTCATATCTGGTCAAGTTTTGATGGTCTGGATAGCTGCAAGTAAGCCATCCTCTTGTGCCCTCCCCTTTATCTCACTGGAGGCCAACAGCTGTGATGTCCAGCCTCAGTTGGTCTCATGGCCAACAGAGGCAAACCGTAGGACATGTGCATGTCAGTTTGGCAAAACATGCCTCATCTTCTGTAAACAGCTGGAAGCTGCAGGGCTAAATACTGCATAACCTTGAGGAGTTCAATGCCGTTGTTATGTATGTCTTCACCCCCACAGCGAGCATAACTTAACCGATTCCCTGTGAGCACATTAGCAATGCGCAGCGGGTCAGTTCGTTTGACCCAAGCCGTCAGACTAGCAGCATGTGGCAAAAAAAAAAAAAAAAACACAGGAAAAACACTGAGTGAAGACGACAAACAGCAGATAGTGATCTTGGAGCTAAAAGAGGAAGGAAGAGAGAGTAAAAAAAAAATCCTGAAAAGCATGGGAAAGAAAAAACGTGGCAGACAAGGAACCAAACGTCCTCTCATCTCTGTTGATTACAAGAAAAATGTACAAAGGAGTGAAGTTTGGAACAAATGGGGGAAAATAGAGAAGAAAAAAATAAGATAATGAGAGACCAGAGAAACGAAAGCAGTGAAGACAGCAACAGACTGAGCTTAAAGAGTAAGAAGAGTGCAGAAAAAAAAAAAGAAAACAAGAAAACAAAGATGTGGCGTCATTTACGATTCAATCCTACATATTCTGCAAAGAAAAAGACAGCAGAAGGTAGCAGCCAAAGAAGGAAACAAGGAGGAAAGGGAGCAATGGGGAAAATAGGTAAACATGAGCATAGAAAGGATAAATCATGATGCATTTTACACACACATTTAAAATACTTGATAAAAACTTGATTATTTTCTGTGTACGTCTTACACTGGCTTTTGTTTCTATTGGCAAAACCAATCCCACTTACGCAAAAGATGAAGGTCAATCTGAGAATGATCATGTTGAATGATCATTTCTTAATTCTGGAAAACCAGCTTTTTGTGCAAGCAGGATTTCATCTAAAAAGCAACATGATTGATTTTGAAGATTTACAGCTGCTTCTATCTGTCATTTTCCTGTGTTTTGGAAAGGAAAGCAATCAAGCCCAAATCATGGGTACAAGACTTAACCAGTTCAACACTTGTAATGTGACTTACTATAATGCTGTTGCCTTCAAATGATATTCAAACATTTAGTGTTTGCTCTCTGAAGGTCACCAATGAAATCCCCAGAAAATCTTTTTTTTTTTTTTTTTTCCCCTCGTCATGGTGTGTTTGGATGATACCTCCTTATATCCCATGGGACACGCTGCTGTATCATGAGAGCCTAAGTCAAAATCAGTCAGCTTCAAAGGCCGAAACATATAATTGAAATACTACTTATGGCAGCAGCATCAACTAATAACTGTATCAACTTATAAAAGTAAGTTCTGAAAATGGTTATCAATTTAATTGTCAATTACGTTGGGTGTAGTTGGGTGTGGCTGTACAAAACAGTTGGGATGTGTTCATCAGTGTTTTTGTCAACAATCCTCTGCTCCACCTCACCTGAAATTCATCTTTTTTTCCGTGACTGTCATGGGTTTGACTGAAAGAGTTTGATGGTGCTTTGTTTCATTTTCTCCTGGTCTAATGTTGAGGAAACCGCATGATGATGGAAGTAAATCTAATTATAACTTACGTATGTAAATCAAACAAAACAAATCTGATGAGAGACAGTTTGCTTCTTTTGTTGAGCGAACAGTTCCTCTCTTGGGAGTGGCAGCACTGCGGCAGACATGCTTCGATTGAAACTTTAGTACCAGGGCTGCATCTCTGCTATTCCCGGTGTTTTTTTTTTTTTTTTTTGCATCTTGCATCGTCTCATGTCATCAGTTTCTCTCTTGTGTTTTTGCTGTGTTCTTCTCTATCCTTTTCCTCACACATTCTGTTTCCACACACTTGTCTCTCTTTCTTTCATCCTCCCTCTGTCTGTGCTCTAATCTAGCTGTCAGTCATCTTGTCATGGTGGTTCCAAAGTCCATTTCCTGGCCAGGAATCCATTAACAGAGGGTTGCTCTGCTATTACCTTCCAAATTACCAGGCTGTCCCTGTCAATTAGTTGAGAGACAGGGGACAGTGGGCTGTGGTGGACATAGCCATCATGACTACTGGCACCTAGCCGGCCACTCATACAGAGGTGTTAGAAATATGGGGGGGGGGTTCCAGAAATGTAAATGGTCTTACACTTGTATAGCGCTTCTTCTTCTCTGTGTAGTCAAAGCACTTTTACACTTATTTGTCCATTCACTCACTCACTCACACAGTCGCTCACACATTCATACACCGGTGGAACAGCCACCAGAGGCTTCTTGGACCAGGGAAGCCAAAGATTGAACCACCAACCCTCTGGTTCGTGGTCGACCTGCTCTACCTTCTGAGCCACAGCCACCCCAGATGTGCATTGAGTTTCTTCAACAATTGTTAGGGATGTATGACACCATGATAGTGACCTTTGACCTTTGTTGTGCATATCAGTATTTTCAAAAAGAAAATATTTTATCAGTTTCACTTTTGTGCCTGAAATCAGCAGACCTGCAGATAGCAATGTCTCTCTGTTCATCCAGCACTTCGGTTCAGAAGTGTCTCACACATATTGGTAATACCAAAATCTGTGAAATTTACAATGGGTATTCACAGTCATCCATAGATGACTTCACTTTCTAGAGCAAAAATGGTCTTTACCTTACCGAACAAGGAGGTGTTGGCATAACAAACAGCCATCCATGCATAAACTTACAGTGAAAATTGGCAAAGTAATGTTTCACTGCCTACATATTTGGTTTAACTTATTGTGGAAGTAGTTTTTCAGAATTTCATACCTGATTAATATTCTAACCCAGCCTTGCTCTGTCAACATGTGACTGTTTGATGCTAGATCAGACAAAGAGAGCAGGCCGAACTTTAGACTTTTGATCTGATTGCCCTGTGTGTGCTTGAGTATGTCTGTGTGTGTTTTCTGCTCTGGCGATTCGACATTAAAGAGACACACTTGAGAGAGAAAAGGGACAGGTAGAAACTGGCCTTTTGATCCTAACCTTGGTTGAGGAGAATAAGTGTGAGGGTGCGTGTCAGTGCGTATAGGCTACCGTGTGAAGTGATCATTAAATTTGGAACCTTAAGTCTTTTTGTAGAAGTGCAAATAAGGTGAAAAATGTAAGTTAGACCATACTTTGCATATGAGAGAGAGAAAGAGAGGTGAGAGTGAACATCATGATAGAATATAAAGATGGTATATTGATTTATGTGTATAAGCAGTGATAAAGAACTTGAAACAAGTACTGTCTTCCTTCACTTGTGCACTTAGTGCAGGAAAGTGCGGCTTAAACTCCACCAGAACAACAATATTGTAACCCATGGGTGAAAGGTTAAGTGTTAGGTAGCTTCAAATGACTGAAAACACAAGTTTTATGTCTTGTGCACAATTGCATCATAAAATCCATGATAAAACTATTAAACTATTGAAAAATTCACTGCTGCTCTTATCAATTCCCATCCCTAGTTTTTGCCTGCAAGAATTTTAACCAGAATGGTAAACCGAAGTCTCTTTTTGTGTTTTGAAGGCACTGAATAGAGGCAATCGAGGGTCAAGAATATAAGGCTCCTCAGAGAGGGCGAGAGTGGTGGTCACTTTCACCCAGCCATATCCAATCTGAACTCTCAGCCAGCTGCAATTCATTCCTTTACTATCAGCTTCTAAATACACCTCACTGCTGTGTGTACACACATATTGACTCCATTTCCACTTGAAACATTGTCAGGGTGCGTGTGTGTGAATGAGTGTATGTGGGGGGATACCATTTGTACTGGTTGTGTTGTCAGCAAGGGAAATAAGCATTTTCATCATGTTGTTGTCCCATTCTGTTTTAAAATGATATCAGGACGTCATTATGAGCCGACCCATTCTATTCAGTTCTACTGCATTCAATCCCCAGACATCGAGGAGATTGATGGTACAAATATTCCATCCCTTCTTTCCTGAATCCAAATTACACTTCAGGTAAAGCAAAGGCAATGGGGTCAGCTTGTAATCTGCTAAAGCATAATCACTCTCATGCATAATAGAACGGTCCTGTGGCGTAATAATAACGCAGACATGGAGATATCTAGTTGCTTGGGCAATCAGTTATTTGCTGTAGACATTTCCATTTGACATTCCAGGTGTTTAACCCGCTACTTTTATCCAGAGCTACTTACAGTAAGGACACAACCCAAACAAATGGAAAACACAGCACTGCTGCTTCTCACCTGATCAGTAACTTCTTTATGCTTTTTTTTTAAATTTTTTTATCTTGCTGTATAGCTAATCATCTTTAAAATGTGAGTTTGTGTGTGTGTGTGTGTGTGTAAAAGCTTTTTCTTTGTGCTCCTTTAAGATATTAACAGTATATATACGTGTGTACATGAAGTGCGAGGGAATGTGTGTGTGTGTGTGTGTGTGCGCATGCTATGCTGCTAGACTTTCTTCCTCAGCCATTTCAGTCTGATAATTGTAACCCTCAGACTGATTTCCACTTGTCTGCCTGAATTCAAATATAGCTGCTGTTTAACGTCAAGGGCCTCAATATGATTAAGTCAAAGTGAAAGAGAGGCATGCTGCAACTTAGACTATCATCTCGATTGTGCATCTGTCTTCTTTCAGTCAGCGTCAGTGTTGTCAGAATAGAGAGCAAGTTAAACATGGTTATTTGAACTGGCAAGCTTGTTGATTTGATGGAAAAGGTCAATTCAGTCATTCTTAGTTATCACCAGACAGATCTGACAAGCATGACATGAGTAGTTGTTCAGTTATAACAAAACATGCTGCCCAGCATTTCAGAGTGACACCAGATTAATGACCAAGGTCAAACCAATTTATATGTTTTTACTTCACAGTTTAGCTCCATAGCCTGATGCCTGCTGTGGCTGGAAACTGCTGTGTATTAGAATGACAAAGAAATATCCTGGTGAGATAGGAAAAAGAGCAACCAACACTCAAAAATACATGCTAAAAATTGTGTTTTCAGTCTGGTATAACTGAGGCACACCATTGTAGAAGAAAGTAGTAAAAATGCAGTGCAAGTCAGCTCCTATTTAGTTTATTGTCCCTGTTAAACCCTGTTTTCTGTTTCCCTCCAGTTTTTTTGCCAAAATTTATCTTGTTCCTAATTTCTGAATCTTGGGCAGTTATATTGATGAAATACAGATGTCCCCCTATACATAAACATACAGGTTTGGAAATCAATATAGTTTTGCATGAGCTTTTCCATAGCTTTAAAAATAATAATTTCAACCTGGATTCTGTCAATAAGCTTTACTTAGTCAGCCTCCTGACTCTCCTGTGGCTTCAGCAAACAGCTACCTGACACTTGAAAGCTGTCTTTATTATCAAATTATCCTCTTGGAATTGCAGAAACAATAGAGTGAATAAAGCACCGTTTCTGAACGGAGGAGGATCACAAACAATCAAAATCGGCTGCCGATTCATATTAGCTAAACTAGCACCGGGGTTTTTTTTTTAATGTACGTCACGTTCAAAGACTGCACACATTTCTCTCAGCTGTTTCTTTTTATTCAAACGTTAGAAGGAATCAAAGCTGAGTGCTCTGCTTCCAATACAGTGATCAGTGTTTTCATGGAGACCCTCTTTGATGCTCAGTGTGGTAAGCTATTATTATCCAGAGAGACAGCAAGCAGATAAAAGATAGATGGAGAGACGTAGACCAGGAGGAAGTGAAAGCAAGTCAGTGGGTGGCATGTTTGGAACAGTTTATCTGAACCTAGGAGCTTTTAGTTTGACTAATGTGAGCAGATGAACATAATTCAATTTTAACATGTAATTATAAGACAGGGATTGCATGACAATCAGTCCTGATTCAGTTGTAGAGCATATTACATACAAACCTTTCCCAAAACTTTTTCACAAATTGGTTGTATTCAGTGATTTATCAGAGGGTTCTTATCTGACAAAAGACAATGTACCAAAATAATGGAACCAGACGATCTAAATCAGGTAGACATGTTACCAAAAATCTGTCCTCCTTAGGCAATAACTCTATATTCATGTTTAGTTTGGCCAAAATGTATTTTATATTATGGGGCAGACTGGCTGTCTTCAAAGACAGTTGTCTTCAAAGCAGTCCTGTATCATCTCCATGATAAATACCTCGGCACTACGACAAATCGGCATTTTTTATTTTGTTCATCCAGCAGCTGAAGGCAACCATTGAAGGACCGTCACTGATGCCATTAATGCTAAATTTCTCTTTGTCACTTACAAGAAAAAGAGGGCCATGTCAGAGCCCTTGGTTTTGGTAACCAAAAATCTATTATGACATTTATGCATTACTGATTAATGGCCTTGCTCACATGATTATTCATATGTGAAATGACTCTAGAGACATAAATTATTTATTTATTTGACCATATGCTATTTTAGGAAAGAAAATATATGTCTGGTTATGTCAAAATCTGTTTTTTTTTTTTTTCACATTAATTTTCAAATTGTAAAAAACCGGAAGGATTAATACCACAACCTTCATTTTATAGCTTGGGTAAATGAAAGAATTGCAAGTAAATAAAGATGCAGACATGCACACATCTGTTCTAAGTCAAGAGCTACTCAGTGCAAACATAGTCGAAGTAAGGCATTTGCCCTTTTTCACGCACTGCAAGGTTGCGGTAATTAGGGGTGTTTTTCACCAAAAGCAGGCAGTGTTATTATTCCAATTGGAGTGGTGAAAAATCATTCAGTAGCTCTACAACGTTATGCAGAGTAGGAAAAGGACAGACAGCAAGAGACTTATCTGAATAAAAAGCTCTTATCGTGTTGTTTCCGCCCCTCTAAGTCTTTGCTGTATCACCAAGGTCAACAGCTAAATAAATGTCTCTATGGGGGATGTTTGCCCGTTTTATGCAGAAATATTCTCCATTTATGCACTGTTTAACTTTGTCAAGTGACATGCCACCCTTATTTCCCACCTGCCCCACCTGCCACGCACGCACGCACGCACGCACGCACGCACGCACGCACGCACGCAGAGGCTAATGTCTTTTTCATGGATGTCATGTATTTGATGCAATTCTCATTTTACAAACATTTTAAACAAATAGGTCAAAGTGCTGTTAGCATCTCCTACAAAACAATGTTAGTTATTCATTATTTTTGCTCATTATTCCAACTGCTCTGAGATATGGGGTAATCAAAATTATGGTCAGCACAACTTTATATTGGAGTCCGTGGAACTTTTCAAGCATAAGGGATCTGGTAGGGAGAGTGTTACCTCCGTAGTCTACATCACCTGTTTGGAATAGAAATGCACCTCACGTGTTCATTGTAATCATCTCTTGCATTTGTTCAGGCTCAGTATATCAATGTCAATGTAGAAACTAAGCATTTTGCCATTGGCTGACTCCAGCAACTGGTAGCACTGAGATAGCTCAAAATGAGTAAATCCATTCAGACATTTTTTGTCTCCTTACTGATCCCTCCCTCACTCCTTTCACTCTACAGGTTATCTCCACACTCAAACCGACCTGCAATCACACGAAAGGGAGATAGCTTTTTAAAGCTCAGCTGACTCCATTTCCTTGACATACACGTACATACATACATGTATGCACGCACAATGTACACAACCTCTCCTCCTCCCTGTAATCTCTCCTTTTGTCATCCCCTTTGTCGTCTTATGTGGGGATTTTCCTTGCGATGGGAATTCCAGTAGCAGCCACACTGAGAAGCCTTCTAATTAGGCATAGTTGGATAACTTCAAATACAACTAAATGACCAGAGATCTAGCAGTGAACAAATCTTTTTAACCCTGACAAGAAAGGGGACATCTAATAGTGTTGATCAAAATCACAGGGAACCACTCTGTATAAGAGATAAAAGCCCTTTCTCTCAAATTTGGTCATTTTATTGCTGTCCAAAGAGGTTACAGGGGCTAGGGAAGACCTGTGGAAATTTCAACCAGTTGCCAGCACAATTCATCAGGGCCATCTTTAGAATTTAGTTAGTTTAGTTTAATGGTTGGAGATAAACTGGTTGTCTCTTCCAGCTGGGACTAACCACCTCTGGCTAGTCTTAAAGATGTCAACAATATGCCAGCTTTCAGAAACACCACTATTAGAAACAAGAAACACAAACCCTTTCAGGTATGGCTGCAAAACATAAACGGGAAACCAGCATTGCAGTATGGCCAGTCATGATTTCTTAGATGCAGAATAACGTTCTAGAAGACTTAAAGGTGAATTAGCACACCGTGAGCCATCAAAGTGATCCTCTAAGAGAACCCTAAGCTGTTAGTGGTCCTTTGGCCCCTATCCACTTCTCAAAAGCACCGTTTAATACTCTCTCTCTCTACCTGTATCCATCTGTCTTTCATGTTATTCTCCTTTCCTCCTGCCTTTACACCCATCTTACTTTGACTTCTTGTTTCCCTCTACTCATCCATTGCTTGATCCTGAACTCATTCATCCTTTGACCTCTGTCCATATTCCTGTCCATGCGTCCATGATGGAGTGTGCAAAGCCTTAAATCTCAGGGATTTCCTCTACAGATTTCCTCTTCCCTCCCTTATTTTTCTCCCCCTGCCTTCATGCTTTCTTTACCATCTATTATCTCTTTTCTCTGTACCATTGGCAGCCTCTCTAGCTCCTCTTCTATTGACATTTTCTTTGTCTCCATCTCTGTTTTTGCCTCACTTGTCTATCCCTCAGTCAGTAATCTCTCCATCCTAGGTAGGATTGTCAGGCAGATAGAGAAGACGCAGAGCTTTTTGTGACTCTTAGTGAAGTTATCTGTGCTGTGATATGGAGAATTTCTGTGGCTAAAACGATTGGGGAAAAAGGCTTACTGAGGCAAAAGTCATTCATAGGAGAGGAAGGGAAGATTGCATGAGAAGGTAGGACAAGAAGGTGTCAATTTTTTGAAGGCTAATATTAGGTTAATACTGTCAGATTTGGGAATATGAGCAAACAACCGTAACCCTGCATTACCCACTAAGTAATTAACCCTCTGGGGTCTGAGGGGGTTTTTGGGGCCTGGACAAATTTTGACATGTCCTGACATTTGTGCTTTTTTCAGTGTTTTTTAAACATATTAATGTCTAAAGTCTAATAACACTGTAATCAGCACAAAATTGGCTACAATAATATGTGAGCTTCAAGTTTATACATTATTGTGTTTTTGAGAAAAAAGTGTTTATGCATGGCTAGTGAAAAACTACAATTTTTTACTCACTGAAATAAGACCATAAAACACAAACAGAACATTGGTTCACAAGACTTTGGAGACCAGCATGTTGTAGGCTAAAGTGTTTACTTCAGAGTGCTGTGAATGTCATCTTGTTCACACATTCACAGAAAACAATACACTGATTTAAATTTTCTAAGACACTTTTTGTCCAGAAAGGCCATATGCAAGAGGGTGTGTCTGAGGATGAATAGTCATGTGATTTACCTGAGAACACAAAAGACGCACTGAACGTCCAGACAAAGGCGCGCATAATGAGCCTTTCAGTCAATGTAGATGGGACGGATTAGTGCTGTACAATACAACACAATGAGGAGCAAACGATCCTCATTTGAGTTAAAATCAGTGTTTTTACTCTGAGGACAAGCTAAACTATTTGTCTCTGTGTGGAATGTAAGGAGCGCCGCTTCACGTGCGTAACGCGCCATCATCCAAACGGGCCGAAAAAGTGAGTAAATTCTATGATGAAGTTTGATATTTTGTGTCATTTCTCGGGGGCGTGCACATATTTACCTGGTTCACCTGAGATTATTTACATGTGAACAGTGGACAGTGTACAAGGCGGGACCGCATTACCTGTAATGAGGTGAGACAGGAAAAAACGGACTTCTCCTTACGTTCATACGGATTAAATAAAAAGTGATGATTTGTTTTTGACTTGAATTGTTTCACTCAAAAGAAAACATTTCAAGCTTTCTAGCCATATAATTCTTATTTTTATGAGCCAAGTATTCGCTGAGATTCAGGTTGTTTTATTTACGCGTCTGTGAAGAGAAATGGCAGAGACAGAAAAGTCCGAGAGCGTACCCTGTCGGCTTTCTTTATTTAAAAAAAGCACAACGTTTTGTTGTTATTATGATGGTATACCACTAAAACTAGACCCTTTACAGATTTGAATGATATGCTTCTTTTATCTGTACGATCAGAATTGACGGAGTAATTTCAGTTTGTTTCGGCCTTATCAGAAAAAGATGCGTCAAAACGCGCCGGCGCGTGCGTCGACCCCAGAGGGTTAATATCTTACCAAAAGTAAATTAAAGTAACACTAAATTTACTTTGAAAGCACATTCTATAATCTATTTTATGCAAACACAAGGTCTTACTGAGTTGAAACTAAACTGGATAAAGTTAAAGTTTGAAAATACCACTTCTGTGCTTGTTTGCTAAAATTGTCAAACTAGGAACAATGATAGGTGGAGATGTGCTAGTTTGTTCATATGCGTACAGGCTCATACTACAGATCTTTCAGGCACCAGGCTCTCAACAGTAAATATGTCTGGTGTTGTAGAAAGTGTGTTCAGCTGTAAAGTGTTTCAGATTTCCTCAGGGAAATGAAAGGACCAGAACTTAAGGTTGGTTTTGCTGCTGCCTGGTCTATCGTTCATCACAAATATATTCAGGAAGTCATTTTGATAGTTGATTTACAATTTGACTTGTTGACAGCAGCCATAATTTTCCACCCAGAGTTGGAAGCCCAAAATGTAGTGTTTTCATTTTGTCAGGTGTAGGTTGGGTTGAATATGATGTCTGAGTGTAGGACTGACCTGTCAATATTTTGTTGCACAAAACATTGGAGTGTTGTCCTTCCAAAGCAGATACCTATTCAGTCTTTGCAGTTCATACTGAGTGGACAAGGAAAGCACTTCAAACAGTGAGCTAGCTGTGAGAGACTTCTACCAAACCATCCTTCTAACCAGTATAAATGGAAAACACAACTGGCAGTGTAAAGCAGGGCAGTAACAGGCGAACATGCTGATGAGTTACTGAAAGAGAGGGGGTTCTGTTTATTGATAAATGTTACCTTTCTCCCACACTATCCTAAGTACTATTATTAAAGAGGACACACACACACACACACACACACACACACACACATACACACAATAGTAATTGCACATAAATAAACTTACTTTTGTGTCGCAGATACACAGGCACATACATTAGCACACACTCAGTCACACATATGCATATACATTTCTCATTTCTCCTGTTAATTTTGCATTTGTTGGCGATGATTAATGACTGTGCAGACTAATGGTTATAAATGCAGACACACACACACGTACACACACACACTTTCCCACCCGATTGCAATCTAGTTCAGAGTGGGGCAGGAGCTCCTTCTGATTCAATTTCCTGTTGACTTTCATTTCATTACTAAGTCACGGACTGCCATATTCATTGACCAACATGCCAGCATTTCCCCACATAGAAAATGAGAGTGGAATCATTTGTCAAAGAAACAAAA
Organism: Mastacembelus armatus; assembly: GCF_900324485.2. Lineage (NCBI taxonomy): Eukaryota > Metazoa > Chordata > Actinopteri > Synbranchiformes > Mastacembelidae > Mastacembelus > Mastacembelus armatus. Next base: position 20,758,856 of record NC_046647.1, read on the forward strand.
AGAGATTCTGCACTTATTTAAAAATGTGTAATTTGTCAGCACAACAAAGTTGTAAGTGTATTGTTGTAATCAACACAAATGGTAATGCAGGCTAACCTCAATGAATATACTTAAATATAAAGTTAATCTAAAGCCATGTTTCTTCAGCCTGCTCAGTTGTTTCCAAGTTCCCTTGCTGTAGGTAGTGAAGGAAGTGTTCTCAAAGCTAACATGTCCTGAACCTGATGTGTAAGTAACACAGGCATAAATACTTTTATATTTAGTCCTATATGGCTAACCTTTTAAAACTGTGGCAGACAGATATATGTTACTTGTTATCTCTAAAACCATCATCCTTGATTTGTATTGAAAGTTATGTGCTATTTTGTGCTGGCATTCAGAGCTGTCTTCTCTGGAAAATAAGAATAAGAGTTATAACTAGTCTAAATGTCATAATCTTTTTTTTTTTTTTTTACCTATATGATAACATTGCCCTGTGATGAGTATTAAAATGTTTTATTTTGTGATGGAGGAATTATTTGATTTATTCAACCTTTGGTTACACAGTGTTAGTGTCTGAAATGTGTTGACAGTTGACAGTCATTTGCGAATCAATCAGTCTACAACCTACACAATTTCTAAATTAATTGAGGATCAACAGCATAGAAACTCTAAAAGACTGAAATGATGAGTACCAGTATATGGGCATTTGTTCACAGAATGTAAGCCATTAAACATAAGTACTTCATTTCCTCCAAATATAAATCCAGTTTTTGAAATGAGTATCAAGAGGGCATTGCTGAAAATAAATAAAATGTCTTCTCCACCACCCTCTGGTGCAAAGCCAGAATTTTAATATCTGACTTTTGTTTGCATATGTAATACCATCTAAGCTCATTGTGGAAACTTAAGATTTATTTCTGACGCTAAGATGAGGCTTGAATTATAATAGTGAGCAGGCAGAGATAAAGAGAGAGAGAAACAAAACAGACATAAACAAATAGAAAGGCAGGCCATGGGACAGAGACAGGCATTATCATAAGAGTATTACTGTACCTCATAGGCTTACAGGCATGCAGCTTTGACAGCTCTTGTTATTGATAGAAAAACAAACTCAGCTCTATGCCAAAAAGAAAAGGTCATATTATACAACTTGGTTTAGAAGGTGAATATTTCACCTCCAAAATCGCAATGAAAATGTCATGAAGTCATTCCTGCTCCATAGTTAGTACAATAGTTTTTATAGAGCCACTCTGTCACTGTAGTACTATGTGGTATCACTGTGAGATGATAGCAAAACAATACTGATATAATTGTTAAACTGATAATACTATTCAACAAATAGGCCAAGGGAGTTTCATTATTTAAAACAACTGTTTACTAATAAACTGAATCTGAACTGATCTGCGTCTAACGTAATTATCTAAATCTGTAGTTTTATCTTATTACACCAACCACTCACATTTTATGTATAGATCTTTGTAGTATATCCTCACAGAAGATGTTTTTCCAACATTTATTTTTAGTTCTTACCTAGTGCCACCTTATTGCATAACTTGACTTCAGTGAGTATGCAGTGTTAATTGACTGCCCTGAGCCGTATGTATCTCCAGTTCAGCACTGAATTGGATCAGGTCCTATCTGTCAAACAGAATGTTTTCAGTGAAAATAGACAATTCTGCATCTTCCTCGGCAGACATCCCTCACAGGTTTTCTCAGGGCTCATTTCATTCCATTATTCCCCTCTGTTGCTAGTTATGATTCAGAGATTGATTTCCTGCTGCCATCGCATAGTGAAGAACTGCGTCGCTGACAGCGAGCATAGGTTGTCTCAGATCTGGACACTATAAATATAAATTAATCTAGTTTTCTTAATCATATCAGTGGTCTGAATATGAAGTTGTAATTCAAGACTCTTACTTATACAAATAATATTTACAGATGACAGTCTTTTTATGTCTTTTCACAATTCTCATTTTGAGTTCTGCAACTTCCTTTTCTATTGCCTTCCTCAAAAACCGCATATACACTTCCAGCTGGTCTGAATAAAACAAGCATTTCCAACTGTACTTGGGCACACTTTGTTGGGATACTGCCATGGTGGTGTTTCTTCTGGGACACACAAAATGGATGAAAGTTTAGATGACTCTTTGGTGGTTACATCATTTTGTGCTTGCTCAATCTAAATGGTCATGGTGCGTTGTAAAAATGCATACAGAACTAATAATGAATTTTTTTTATTTACTCATTTGATATGAGGAAACATGACAAATGGCCCATATTTTGCATCTTTCTGTGTGTACATATCCTTTTTTGTGGGGTGCATTCAGATGATGCACCATATCAGACATATCTAAATTGGTAGTAAAACAAGTACAAATTGTAAAATTTTGTATCGAGAATTGCTGAAACATGGGTGTTTAAATTTCTGTTGTGAGTGGTCTGGCTAACTAGGTAACCTTGTATTCTGTGGAAACTCCAGCTGTGACTCAGCATTGAGCTCATCCTGCACTCTGAACAACGTGGGTTTGGATCTGCCTCAACATTTTCAACACTTGACAAACTCTCATTCTCTCCCAGCAAGCATCCAACAGATGGCAGCTAGCAGGAGGTGGCCAAGTTCAGAATCAACCCAGTCGACAAGCAGAGGATTTTCATGCTGATGATGAATGAATGATAAGAAAAGATAAATTCTCCCTGTGATATATGATCATTCTGATGTTGAGTACATTCAAGGTGTTGTTTTGAGATGAATTTTGTAAATTAATGTTGCTAGACCCACTTCTTTCCAATCTCCGTTTGTTGCACTTTTGATTTCACGGTGGGATTTCATGCATTTCTGAGTGAGTTTTAACAGTAATGGGTGCCTACATGGCATTACATAGTGAGAAGTGTTTAGAAAAAAATAATTTTAGCCACATAGTCAAAAACCATGTCCACCCCATTCTGCCTGCACTTTCCCAACTGAATAATCTGCTGCTTTTCTTTCTTGTTTGTGTATTATTTCAAACTGAGTACTTTTCTCACAGTTGATAAGCTTTCAGTTTATATATAATGTTTAGAATGCCCATGTTTTAGAATACACAAATGACATCTTAATTAACAAAAGTGACAGAATCCAAGGGCCACAACCACATTTTTTAGGTTTAAATTTCACTTATATATATATAATCTGAGTAGTAGCCATTGATGCCATTTGTTGTTGTTTACTTTTGGCATTTAAATGTATGTAAATTTGTTCTCAAAACTGAGAAAAGTTGATTTAACATTTGGTTTTTCCTTTTTCCACTTCACTTTCATGTGCTAAACAACAATGAAATGGTAACCATGCACATTAAAACAACACAATAACTGAGTCATCTCAGCTTGGCCACTTCACAAATCCACCTTCATAAATGTTGTTTTGTCTGAGGAACGCAGCAATAACAGGGCTGTTTGGCTTTTACTGCTGGCAATAATTTTGAAAGCCACAACAGAGAATTTGGCATGCTGGCTTTTGTAGAGAACTTCAATTCACTGGCACCAATGACCCAAATGTTCAATTTGCATGTATTGGTATCTACAATATCGTAATGAAGGCGAGGGGATACACAGAGACACAAGGTTGAGAAGAAGGAATGACAGTAGAATGTGCACTTACTGATTTCTGTTAACTACTCTTGTGCATGAGGGGATGATAGAAGTTGTTTCTGACCAAAATCATTGATGGTGCATTAAAAGCTTTGTCTACTGTACTGGAGGCAACAATCAGCCAGGGAGCAAGCAGAAATAAAGGCAACAAATATCAAGGTTTTCATCTATTATGGGACTTCTGCTTGTCATAATAAACAGCCCAGTGCGGAATGAACCCCAGTTGTTGCTTGTCATGATATATCCTCTAAAAGTTTATTTTAATAGTGTAAACAGCTTTCGACTTGGGAAAAAGACTCATACAAATGAATCGATGCCGGTGGAGAAAATTCAGAGAGATCCTTTAATCACAGTGAAATGTGAAAATTTTTTCTAGCATTGTTTCTGAATGTTGTGCAGGAGTAAACATCTGCTGGCTTATCTTGCTTCAACGTTCCTATTGGCAGTATGACTGTGTAGTGGGCTAGTTCCAGGACTTAGTCCCTAGAACGGTTTGGTCTGAAGGCACTTTGACACCCCCCCCGTAATAACAACCCTAATTCAGTGTTAACCTAACATGTTCGGATCATGTGTTCAGTGAATTTTTGCACATCTCTGTGCCTAATGTGTGCATTGACGATTTGACGGATGCAATACATGTAGTAATAAATCATTAATGCGTCACTACTGACAGAACATGAACAGACACACACTCTACAGATGTCGTCATGACATGGCCAGATGTCTGTATCTGTTTGATGTTTTCTGGTATTTCCAGATTGGGTGATTAAGTAGATGGAAATGATCAAGTAAATGATCAATAGATGAGACGAGATGGGAGATTGAGTGACTGTGGAACTAAATGTAAGAAATAAAGTTAGACAAGGGAGAAAATAAAAAGCTGTGTAATCATCAATTGTTAGACATGTGAACAACATCTGTGTAACAGGAAGAAGATGAGAAGTATAAAATGTCTCATCTGGCATGGGCCCATACAGGACGTATTGAAGACAAATGTGTGTGTGAAAGACTGAAATCAGCATAGCAGATGTTGTGGTTGCACTGAATTTTTGAAACATCTTAAACAGATTTCCTTTTGTATTAAGACACAAACACGTCATCTGAATTATTATACAGTATGTGCTCATTATGCAGGATGTACTCAGACCAACTTATGGGTTATGGTTTATATTGACCAAAACTAATACATATACATCAGGTTTAAGCCTGCAGTATTTAACCAGCAGCTTTTATCATTCCCATGGTTCCCACCTTTTAAAAATTACGTAGTTGTCCATTTTCTGCTGTTAATCAGACTTGAATGAAGAACCTTTCACCAAACTCTGAAAAATTTTAGCTTATCCAGGTCATGTTATATCTAACACATGTTACATAGTATAGTCTTGTATAGTTTACTCTTAACCCTCTGGGGTCTGAGGGGGTTTTTGGGGCCTGGACAAATTTTGACATGTCCTGACATTTGTGCTTTTTTCAGTGTTTTTTAAACATATTAATGTCTAAAGTCTAATAACACTGTAATCAGCACAAAATTGGCTACAATAATATGTGAGCTTCAAGTTTATACATTAGTGTTTTTGAGAAAAAAGTGTTTATGAATGGCTAGTGAAAAACTAAAATTTTTTACTCATTGAAATAAGACCATAAAACACAAACAGAACATTGGTTCACAAGACTTTGGAGACCAGCATGTTGTAGGCTAAAGTGTTTACTTCAGAGTGCTGTGAATGTCATCTTGTTCACACATTCACAGTAAACCATACACTGATTTAAATTTTCTAAGACACTTTTTGTCCAGAAAGGCCATATGCAAGAGGGTGTGTCTGAGGATGAATAGTCATGTGATTTACCTGAGAACACAAAAGACGCACTGAACGTCCAGACAAAGGCGCGCATAATGAGCCTTTCAGTCAATGTAGATGGGACGGATTAGTGCTGTACAATACAACACAATGAGGAGCAAACGATCCTCATTTGAGTTAAAATCAGTGTTTTTACTCTGAGGACAAGCTAAACTATTTGTCTCTGTGTGGAATGTAAGGAGCGCCGCTTCACGTGCGTAACGCGCCATCATGCAAACGCGTCGAAAAAGTGAGTAAATTCTATGATGAAGTTTGATATTTTGTGTCATTTCTCGGGGGCGTGCACATATTTACCTGGTTCATCTGAGATTATTTACATGTGAACAGTGAACAGTGTACAAGGCGGGACCGCATTAACTGTAATGAGGTGAGACAGGAAAAAACGGACTTCTCCTTACGTTCATACGGATTAAATCAAAAGTGATGATTTGTTTTCGACTTGAATTGTTTCACTCAAAACATTTCAAGCTTTCTAGCCATATAATTCTTATTTTTAGGAGCCAAGTATTCGCTGAGATTCGGGTTGTTTTATTTACGCGTCTGTGAAGAGAAATGGCAGAGACAGAAAAGTCCGAGAGCGCACCCTGTCGGCTTTCTTTATTTAAAAAAAGCACAAGGTTTTGTTGTTATTATGATGGTATACCACTAAAACTAGACCCTTTACAGATTTGAATGATATACTTCTTTTATCTGTACGATCAGAATTGACGGAGTAATTTAAGTTTGTTTCGGCCTTATCAGAAAAAGATGCGTCAAAACGCGCCGGCGCGTGCGTCGACCCCAGAGGGTTAAAGATGTTTTGCTTCTTCTCCCAATGTCATCTCCAATTCTGAAGATGGTGGGGAGCCAAATTGCCTATGTAGGGTCCTACAGACCCTGAGAATGGCTGAGGTCATGTGGGTTGCTGGTCTACACTACTGTCATATGAAAATTGCATTGCATGGTATGAATAGGGAAAGGATGTCAGGGCGGCATGTCTGACAGAATCCCCTCCTCTGTTGACTGATGGTTGTTTGACATACATGGTCTCCCTGATTTATCCCTCCAACTGTTAATCTGTTTAGCAAAACTGGCCTATCTGTTCAACATGTTTACATTGATGACCTCAAAGGAGTGCTAGATGTACAGCAACTGCTCGATCTTTACTAGCAGAGTTAGGGCCATATGTTTTTTAAAAATTTTGCATACATTGCTCTGCATCTGTTTGCTGGTTTGCGTGGTCTCATGTGGTTGGACCAGCTTCTATATTAGTGTGTTAGTAGGTTTACAAAATGTAGAGACGCATATATTCCATTTTGTTTTTGTGTGTGCTGTATGTCCAGTGTACAGATCAGGCTGATTAAAGATCATTAACATGCACTGTCTGTCTGGGCCTGATTTAATACTTGCAGAAGATAAAATGGGGGAAAAGGAGAGTTCCAAAGCTGCTCTCATACTCTCACACAACTCAGGAATGATGGTTGCTTCTCTTTTACCTGCTGCTGTCCAAGGCCCCGGCTTTTAATTAACCTTGTTACCAGCGGTAGCTGTTTTAAGGGGACATAGGATATGCTTTAGAAGACACTGGCTTATGCTTATTAGCCTCATTAGCAAGAGTGACCTTTATAAAAAGGGTATATTGTTGCCTTGAATGAAAACCACATTATTGCAGTTTTGACCTTTTTTTGATTAGCTTTTTAATTAAATCAAAAGTTTACCTGAGTAGCGATGTGCTGAGTCAGTTTTATGACCTAGGGCCCATAAAACCATTAACACTTTAAAAAAAAAAAAAAAAAAGAAGCCCAGGTCATCAATATGAAAATGTAGCCACATTTAAAATAGTTCAAACCTGACATTTAAGATTTTTTTCTTTTGTGGCAACACTCACATTTTTGAGGTTATTTTCTAAAGGCATGCATTCCTCTGTAAGAAAGCAGGACATTCTGGTCTTTACCACATTAATTGGATTAAATATTATGCTTACCTTAAAAAAATAAACACTCAAGTGTTGCACTTGAGAAATCTACACTGCAGAGCGGGTTTGACTTCTTAGAGGTGAATTCCTGTAGCTTGGGAGCATAATCTATTAAGGCACAGACCTCTTTCTATGGGCACAACAATAGTTCTGTTTTAATGACCCTGATTCCCGTAGGTATCTGTGAACTCATCTTGGGCTATGAAACATATATCTGGAATACAAAATTAGTTTTTGATTTAATGATTCAATCACAGTGACTTACATTAAATTATTTGCTTTTTACGTACATGGGGGGTTGTTTCCACTCTGTCCACATCTTGATATTGTTCAAGATATGCAGTGTGTTCAGTGTGTGTATCCAGCCTCAGATTGTCTGAGAGGGTATAAATTTGCAGAATTGTTCCTGCACCATTGCCACATACTCCACATCTCTGCGCCTTTGAAAAGTGAAGTGATGAAAGTCAAAGCCCAGAAGAACTTCACATATAGGAACAACAAATATTGCACACTTAATGCAGGAAACCTAATGTGTTTAAGGTGCCTCAGTATTAGACATGTTAATAAAAAGAGAAGGTCTAGGGCCTGCATTATATGCTGATAATTAGGTCTTTAAGATGTGCAGGAGATCCACACACTGCCCAAAGGTTTGGCCAGTTGCTCTAGTTCCTCTTTGTTCATCTGATATCTTTTAGAAGTGAACAGTTTGAACTGTTCAGATCTGTATGTTTTGTTTTTACTTTAGGAGAATTTTTAGTTGTGACCAAATAAGACTTTAAAAATGCTTATTGGTAAATGCAACACCAACTAAGTCAGATTTCATGTATATTTATATTTTGTGAATAAGATTCAAAATCACCTTTATCATAAAAATCTGATGAATAAATTGTAATTGATAAAAGCCACTGTATGATTAAAACTCTTGGATGTTAGTGATAAAAACATCTGTGAAGAAAACATCCAAACTGCTGCTTTTTCAACAAAAAGAAAATGTCTTGAAAGCAACCTCTACAATGATGATAATAATGGTAAGAGAGGTAGTGATAAAAAAGTGTGGGGGATGGAGAAATAAGGAGAATGGCGAAGTATGAAAAGAGTGAACAGAGGAGAAGTTAATGAATACTATTCTTAGAGAACCATATCTGGATTACTTACATAGAAATATAACAGTTAATTTTACATCCAGTGTTATCCAAATCATAGATGTTTTTTACATTAATCCAGCTTTTTAAGAGGCATAACTGGATTACTCAGGGTTTAAGATATTACAAGCCGGGTTTTCTAAATATAGGCCTATGATATTCAAAAGATTTGTGTGAGCAGCAGTCAGTACTGGAAGCTTCTGAGTGTCAACTGAGCTCAGTGCTTACACAGAAAAAAGTAAACTCACATCTAGTTTTGATCAAATATTTCATTTTTAAATTCCTTTCAAAGCAGATGAAAATATGTGGAAATACTAATTATAGTTTTAGGAAACTGTCTGTCCCCCAGTCTGCAATTTAATGCTAAGTTTTACTGTCCCATTTATTAAAACCGTCAGCCTTTTGTCAGTAAGTACAATGAAGACTACACTTCCTTTGCTTCTTTTGGTCCTAGTATGGAAAATCCATCCATCCATCCATCCATCCATCCATCAATCATCTATACCCACTTATTCCTTCATCTATACCCGCTCAATCCTTAACCAGGGTTAACAGGGATCTGCTGGGGCCTATCCCAGCTCTCTTTGGGTGAAAGGCAGGGGTCCACCCTGGACAGGTCACCAATCCATCACAGGGCCACATAGAGACAAACAACCTCACACACTCACACTCACTCCTATGGGCAATTTAGAGTCACCAATCAACCTGACATACATGTTTTTGGACTGTGGGAGGAAACCAGAGTACCTGAAGAAAACCCACACAAGCACAGGGAGAACATGCAAACTCCACACAGAAAGGCCCCTGATGGGTTTCAAACCAGGAACCTTCTTGCTGTGAGGCAACAGTGCTAACCACTCATCCACCATGCTGCCCAGTATGGAAAATGTTTTATACAAACACAAAACACTGTAGTAAATAACAATTAAAAAAATACAAACATGTCTCAGTCCTTTTTAAAATATTTTGGTTTGCATGACACTAGTGCTTATTCAGTGATTGTAAGAGATTCGTATGTTTCTCAAGTTTTAATAAATCAGTAATTTTGTTGTATAAGCCACACTTGACTGCCAAGGGTATTCGAGGCTCTCCATAAACATTGCCTTTGTGTTTTGCACGAGGGTAGTGTTAATATTAGAGTGAACCGCTGTGATTAGCTGATGAATGGGAAGCAGAGTTGCAGAACTAAAAGCCCTTCAGCCAACTGGAAGAGTCAAGATAATCACATACGCTTAGCCATTTAATATCAGTACAGTGGATATGAATTTGCTCATCCAACAAAACAAACAGACATGATGAATTGAGGACAGAATTCCCATTAGAGACATTAAATGTAAGAATTCACTGAATGATTCAAGGTGTTTATTCTTGGAGAAAGCCTCACTATCTCTGTGATTGAAGCAGACACCCAGCATTAAACACATTTAACAGGTTTTATTTTGTTCACACAGATTACACCGGGGCATTTTTATCATTAGATGGATCTTTCATGACAAGGGTTAAAATGCCTTGTAATATTGACCTTTTTGAAAGTAATATTAACAGTGTATATATCTCTAAGTTTGAATCAGCTGGTGAATATTGCTAAACTTATGTGAATGACCAGCAACACAAAAAGTTAATCATGTTAAGATTAGCTGTTTGTAAACTATTAAATGCCATTTTTAAAAATCTTTTCATTATATTGTCTGTAATTATTTTAATTAACTGAATTTTACTTTGTTTTTTTTATTGTACAGCAATTATGTTACATTATAGGATAATAAAAGTAAAATTTAGCAGTGTCTCCCTAACAACTGTTGTTGGAGTAAAACAGCTCATGTGTAAATATGTACAATATTTAGAGAGGAAAATGCAATGGGCCATTACAAACCCCTTACTCTCAATTTTTATTCTGACCTATTTGACTGAAGCTTTGTTTTAGGCAAACAGAAGCTTTGCTGAATTAAAGTCAAGTGTGCCTGCATCTCTCTCTTTAATAATAATGTTAAGGTACAGAGTTGCAAAGTGGGGTGAGCTTTTATTGGTAGCTTTTTCTTCTTAAAACATCAGTACAGAAGATATCCGTCACACATATCTTGTTGCTTGATAAACGTTGAAAGTACAAATCTACATGCAAAAACTGTAGGGGAAAAGAGCTACTACCAAAGTGTGTTTCGGCAATTACAAATGAATCCTGAGATGCAATTTGACCCCGAAAATCTTTATAGTCGAGCTTTTCTTTAAATGTATTCAGTGTATTTCAGTTTGAGGCAGTAAAGTTTTGAATGGAACATATCTCCAACAGTGTCTTAAAACATTTTCATGTACGCCCAATTTTTTGGCAGCAGATGTCGAATTGGCATTTTTCATGCGTTAAAGATTACACTGATCACTTGGAAATTGGGACTGATAATGAACATGTTCCTCCTTTTTTCAGTGTGGGCTTTACTTTTATACATGTGTATTTTGTGCATTTTCTGGGCATGGAGAAAAAGAGCCACTGCGTTATGGGAAAGCATCAGTATTCCTTAAGAACAGCGAAATATGCAGAACAGAGGTACATGTTTTAATTAGCCAGCAATAACGACTGAAGGTAATCTGTTCTAATTAGGCAACAATCAACACAGGAAAGTATTATATGATTAAATTAGCCATTTCTGACGATTGAAGGTGCTATATGTTTTAATTAGCCAGCAATGGAAAGCTGAGGATATATGTTTTAATTAGCACCGTCTCCTGTGGCCTTAAGGCCTGGGGGCTTAAAATGTTTTAATCAAACCTGCAGAAATGAGACTAATTGTTTTCATACAGCAGTTCTCATGTGGTATGACAGAAATAAGCCTTTCCACATTGTACATCTTTTTCTTCCTCTAAAGTTTCAGTAGTCAGGTGCAGCTAGCACTGATTGGCCTACTTTCATCTGCTCCCAGGTGACCTCTGGGCTTCAGCAGGTATATGTACATTTCTATCCCACATAATTGTCAACCTCTTGCATCCTCTTTTGATTTTCACAACAACAAAACAATTAGCACTTGCAGGCAACTTGTGGGACTGAGATTTGATGGTTTCCCATTGAAGGTTCCTATAAACATTTAAGGCGTCCGAGTCACTATTAAAACATGGTGCAAATAAAAGATATCATTTTTTGATTCATAAAACCCTGCAGTCTTATCATCTTTAGAGTTAGCCGAAACTTTTCAACATATGAAAACTTGATTGTCAAAAATCATAGTTAGCATATACACATCTTATTGTAAATCACGTTATTTATTTTGTAGAAGATGGAGGAATTAAATGATTTATTAATCTAGTGTCAGTAAACTCGCTCTAGGGCAAACTACTGAGACAAATAGTATTGCAAAATAACTGGTGTTGAAATATAAACTACATATTAGCTAACCACGTGTTTGAGTTAGGTGCTCCGTCATAATAAATGTCATGTCTAATTCTATTGTCTAAGTTGCAGCACACTTGGGTGGTAATATAAAACTGGCATCAAAAATCTGATTTCTGCCATGTGTAATTTTTACATAGACATAAATCAATCAAGTCTTGACTAGAG